>NC_143390.1:27425487-27757630 GCF_980474605.1 Leiobunum rupestre | reverse complement strand
GGGACATTTATGCTGTGGAGGGCTAACGGAGTTAATTTTTAACTCCGGAGAGCTGACGAAGGAGTGTAGAGGGGAAAATGTGTACCTCCACGTTCCCTCCGGCTCACTCCGATATTGAAGTTTCTCTCCGGAGTTTTGCCTATCTCTGGAGGGAAGTAAGCCGGAGGATATTTTCACTCCGGAGTGTGGAGGGATTAAGCGTGGAGGAGGCAGTTATGTTTCGGAGATGGGAGGGAAAATAGCGGAGTGGGACATTTATGCCGTGGAGGGCTAACGGAGTTAATTTTTTCCCTCCGGAGAGGTGAGAATGGAGGGTAGAGGGAAAAATATGTTCCTCCACGTTCCCTCCGAAATTGGAGTTTCACTCCGGAGTTTTGCCCATGTATGGCTAGCACTTTGGCTAGGGCTTTGGCAACAGGCCCTTAAGCTGAAAAGTATGCGACCATGGGGACAGAATCTCCGTCTTGCCGTATTCTTAGTACATAAATACATTCTTGCAATAATATGATTTATGCAGTTTTTAATAATCCATATTAAATATCTGCTCTAAGAAAATACTAATTTAATCAACGAGATAATATAAAATCACATGGCCTGAACAGCTTTCGTATTAGTTTGCCCACCCGGGTATCCTGAGGGTGGGCGGTGGCCACTCTTTAACATAGGATGGTAAATTATATATCAAACGCTAGGAAATCATATGGCCTCAACAGCTTTTGTATTGGTTTGCCCACCCGGGTATCCTGAGGGTAGGCGGTGGCCACTCTTTAACATAGGATGGTAAATTATATATCAAATGATAGGAAATCACATGGCATCAACAGTTTTTGTATTAGTTTGCCCACCCGGGTATCCTGAGGGTGGGCGGTGGCCACTCTTTAACATAGGATGGTAAATTATATATCAAACGCTAGGAAATCATATGGCCTCAACAGCTTTTGTATTGGTTTGCCCACCCGGGTATCCTGAGGGTAGGCGGTGGCCACTCTTTAACATAGGATGGTAAATTATATATCAAATGATAGGAAATCACATGGCATCAACAGTTTTTGTATTAGTTTGCCCACCCGGGTATCCTGAGGGTGGGCGGTGGCCACTCTTTAACATAGGATGGTAAATTATATATCAAACGCTAGGAAATCATATGGCCTCAACAGCTTTTGTATTGGTTTACCCACCCGGGTATCCTGAGGGTAGGCGGTGGCCACTCTTTAACATAGGATGGTAAATTATATATCAAATGATAGGAAATCACATGGCATCAACAGTTTTTGTATTAGTTTGCCTACCTGTGTCTACTAAGGGTGTATGGGTTGCCCACTCGAATACACTGATGTGGAACTAATATTACGGCCTGGGCCGACTTGTTCATAAAGATATGAGCATATGTAACATAAATACTTTAAAGTATTAGTATTAAAATTTTAATTTATCGGTTCCGGTTTCGATTCCGGTTCGCAAAATTTAGAACCGATCGGTTCCGGTTGCTATACGGTTCTAGTGTGTTTAGTATTAATTAAAGCTAAATACACAAGCATTTAAAATTAAGTTAAAGATAAATAAAATCCACCACATTTATTTGTAGCTGTGGGTTCGGGGTCCTCCCGCGAAACGCTTTTTGGGGTCCCTTATAATCATTAAGGCCGAGTCGCGATTATCGCCATCTAGAGTTAGGGCTAACATGTATCGCCTTCTACAATTAGGTTTAACAGGTACGTGCGTGTTAAATATAGAAAACGCGTAAAAATGGGTTTAAGCCCTAAGTGAAACAATTAAGATAAATCACGGCAATCAACGTCTGGAGCATTAAAAACAAAGGTTCTGGTAGAACTTGGAAGTCTGGAGTTCAGACTACCAAGTCCGACCAGAATCACGATCTAAAATAATTAAAAAAATTATGGCTACCATTCTCTCGTAGCGAACTCGTGTAAGCGCGTTTTGCGAACTGAAAAAACGGTGTTTATTCTTGTGAATGTTACAGCTAAGAAGGGTCAGATTTTAAATAGACATAGAATTCATGTCTTTACGAAACACCATGAAACGTACTCATTGGCCAAATACACCAAGAAAAAACTAAGCGTGAAAAGATTGTGTGAAAACGGAAAAGGGAAACGTGATTTTCGACCCGGGAACCGAGGGGCTAACCACTCTTAGAAAATCTGTACACCGGATTACGCTTAGATTAGCACTGCCAAAGGCAGGGACTTCAAAGATTACGCGTAATCCCATTAGTACAGTCAAAGGTACGGCTCTGTACACCGATTACGCGGAGTGATCAGCCCCTCGCCGGGAACTTATCTTGTCTACGAAATAACTTCTGCAAGCTCACGAATCTCTGAGCGCCGCGACATCTGCTGGCATGCCAGGGCATCTAATCTAAACTTTTCTAGTAATATGGCAGTATCAAAAGTAACTTAACAACTTTGCTATCGTAAGTTACTTAACAATGATATGTTTAAAATGAATAGTTTGATTAGAACGCGTTTCAATTAACGTTTTTCTTTGTAGGATAAGCCTATCATAAGGTCCTCATAAGTAAAGGTCTACCATAGCCTCCATAGGGCCCATGGTAATGGCGTTGTCCATGCGAGAAGAAGATTAACGTACGACGATAGAGCAGTAGCGACATCTTCTTTTTCAAAATTTCTACATATAAAATATTATCTTACTTGGTAGAGCAGCCACGCTCGGGTTGATAAACTTCAATAAAACATTTGGCCTAGACCTTTGCTTATGGGGACCTTATGATAGGCTTATGATTGTCGTGATTGTAAATCTTAGCCTGCGTTTCTTAATGAACAAGATGATTGAGATAATTATTCATAGCTAACTTTAGTTCTCTCGTACTTAACACATAGCGAGGATTGTATGTATTATGATTTACTTCGCGAGTTCACTTATCATATGTCTATTTTAATAGAAACTAAATAGCTTTAGCCAAGGATATGTCTAGGAATTTTAAGTAATACAAGTTGGCAAGCCAAAATATATAAATACAGTTTCTAATTTTCAGTGAAGCGTAACAGGTATCCGTGGTTCTGTGGTAGAACGCTCACCTGTCGTGCAGGAGACCCTGTTTCACACGGAACGTTCAATAAATTAAACCAAATATTGAAAATTCTTATAATCCTTGCCCTATTTAAAAAGTTACCATGGAAACGGAATCACGTGTTTGCGAGGGACATGTACGAGCTGAAGTTAGAAACGCGCGGAAATTCCAAAATCCGTTCAACTAACTTCCGTTTCGCTTTTATAAAGTCACGAGTTTGAATATAGTACTTCTAGATCCAAAATTTGTATCTGCTGTGGCTGGGGCTCGAGCTGAGTTCTTGAGGAACACTTTCTCATTCATCGTTCAAAGAAACTATAATTTTAAATGTCGTCTGCTAACTCGCGGTAGATGACGCCACCATCTAATGATAACTGATTTGTTTCGTACATTATTCCAAGAAAGCCATCAAATACAAATTTATTATTTAATATAATTTCAAATTATCGAGAACATCAAAGTTCTCCGAGTGGAATGCGGATATTGTTGCTAAACCCGTACACCAATGTTTTGAGAATGGTCGTTATTTGAAGTCTACAGTTTACATAAAAACCATAAATGTCGGTGAGGTTGTGACTTTTATTGTGATCTGCTTTCATATCACTGTTCATGTTTGTCGGTTTTTAGGTCGAGTCAGGTTCGGTTTAGGAAGGTCACTATCCGGTATGCACGGACTAGGGTTTAATCCAGGGCCGTGCAGAGGGGGGGGGGGCTGGGGGGCAAAATCCCCGGGCCCACGAGGAGCGCCCGTAGGTGTAGAGCCCATCGAAGAAGCTCAAGGGGGGGGGGTGCAAATCAAGATAACTTGGGAAAAGTTTTCGGAGCTCAAGGGGGGGGGGTGCAAATCGAAGGGGCCCGCGAGTAAGTTTGCCCCATGATACCTCTGCACGGCCCTGGTTTAATCTGATAAGGATCAGAAGAGTTGAATTGTTAACATTTTTCAGTTACATGTAGATTTCACTTCCACAGTCGCGTGAAAAACGAATCCGCTTTAAGATAGTGCTCATTTGCTACGAATACCTAACGTTCATTACCTTTAATTGGTTTGTACTTTGGGTTTTGGCGAACTTTTACTATAGCGTCAGGATAATCTTTGGTCACATTCGTTTTGTATTACCCATATTCAAAGCGTTAATTTCTACCGAGTACACAAAGGTACGCGCGGCTGAGCTAATGATTTTTTGGTTTTGATTGAATGAAAAAATATTTCGTACATTTGTGCCGCTTAAAATGTGTTTTCTTTGTGGCCGAAAAGCTAAGACCTCCTATGACCAACTTGTTAATTAGTTTCCACGACCTCATATCATATGTTACATAACTCATCAGTATGCCACTAGCTTTATTTCTTCACTAACGATTTGTTTCACAGATATTGCGTCATCCGTACCCTACGTAATATTTGATGTAATATTTGACGTCATCGAATCTCCAATGCCGATTATGCCGTCTACTTCTGATAAACCGACGGCCATTATTTTAGTAAACAAGTGCTGTTAATGCTATTAATATGCAAATTAATAAAGTTTTCGGAGACTCACGTTCTAAAATAAATTTGCATCGTCAAATAAAAAAGTAGGTTTATTGAAAAAATAGTTGAAATTCAGGTTGAGCTTTTCTGGGGCATCTCCAAGGTTGGAGTCTTTGCAGATTCTTTTGAGCCGAGGCCTAACTCTTCTAGGCTTGGTATGGGTTTCAATAACGCTGGTGGAATATCCCACTTCGACGACTTGTTCCATTTTCGGAAAGTGATCTCTGAACCGAACCGTATTGGTCATTTTCCCCAACCTTTCCTTTTTCTAAACTACTCATTATTTAACAAACCGAGCGAGTTTATAAATTTCAATAAAGCTACATTGGGCTGACTAAAATTCCGACGCATAAAATTCCTTCTCAATTTAGATGTTTTCCATTGGCTTAAATAAATATGTTAGTAGCCAATAGTGTGACTCCCAAAATTACTAGGACGAATAAAAAAGTTAAAATCCAACGTAGTCCACCTTTTAACTGGTTCGTGGTGAAACAAACGGTAAGTGAAGATTTTTTAATGGAAGAAAGGTACAGTGGCATACTTAATTTTACTTATAAGTAATTATGTTACATATGCTCATATCCTAATGAAAATTGGTCTCTTTCGACCAGTAACGGCGCTAAGCTTTTTTCACGGGTAGGCTAAGATTTTTCTGCCCCCCCCCTATAAACAAAGGCGTAACGGAGGGGGATTATAGCTATATAATTTTTATTTTAAATATTTTTAGCATTTTCGCCTCAAAGCAAGAGAAGCCGGGTTTGATCCCAGCTAAAGGCCCTGAGTAGAAATTTCGAACCACCTCAAAGTAGAGTTTGCAAGATGTTTTCCGATTTCTCATAGCAATGCTGAGGTTAACGGTTATATCCTATCATAAGTCCCCATTAGCAAAAGTCTAGGTTTTTTGTACTAGGAACACGGCACATCCTAGCGGTTATTATCCACTAAGCATTTCTCAAACTTATTTCACCCAACGCAGCATGACGTAGAAGTCGGGCGCGAACGTTTTAACGCTTCGAAAAATACACGACCAGCGTTTCCGAATAAATCTCCGCCGTCAGTGCGCCACTCAAAAACGGGGTAGCCAAGCCAAGGCCTATTGAAAATTGGAGCACTTTCAACTCTAACAAACTTAAGATTCGCAAATTGCCTCGGAAAAAATATTGGTAAATTATTAAATAGTAACGTATAATCGACCATTAGAGACAACCGTTAGGTAGACGTGGTTTGGTTTTTATCCGCCTAAATTTTTAAGAAAATAGATATGGTGGAGACATTTTTAAATGAAGATGGTGCTAATATCCTATCGGGGTACATTTCATTTCTTATTTCTTCTCTCCAGGGCCAGGCCGTCAGCAATCACCCCTATGGCAGTCCTTCACTTATGGGGTACTTGTGATAGACTTATGGTAATAGTAAGTGTGGGGAGCTTCCAGTTAGCTCACATGGCATGAAGGGATGGCCACCGCCCTCCTACGCAATAGGCCTTATTACAAAATAGCATTAGCCTTCATGCTTTTACGTTGCTGCTGCATCACGGATGACGTTTCTATGACGTGTCACTAAGAGTGAATTCGACGACGAACCATGTTTTTAGGTATAAGCTGAACTGAACTTCTACGTATTTCGTGACGAATGAGCTGCGTAAAACAAGTTCAGCGAGTGTAGGTTAATTTAGGCCTATATAACCCGGCCTCTGGTTAAAAGGCCTTACTAGTCGCCAGATGAATTAGGTCTGTAGTGGTGACTTAAGTAATAGCTTAGATTAATATTTTTATTATTAATACTGTTAAAACAAGATAAATGAGTTCAACGCGTTTAATTTTAAAATTATTAGTTATATTACAAATCCGAAATATCACAGTAGTATATCACAAAAAATAATATAAACAACACACTTTATCAGCCAAATATAACAACCAATTTAAAGAATAAATTGCACTCGTCTCTTTTTCTTACTAAACTCGTCGACTACTGTCATTGGATTTTCCTTCAATTTATTTGATAAGTCCCTATTTATCGATAACACCGCTAAACTTGTTAATCGGTTTTCAGACATTGCTGTTCTCAGATATGATTGTAGTCTATTTAGTGTACTAAAACTTCATTCCGAAATGGTATTCGCAACTGGTATACTTAAGACTAATTAAAAATATTTTATAAGATCAAGAAAGGCCGGTTCAAATGATAATAAATATCTAAAAACGTCGAAAACGTTTTGAATATTTTGAGGTTTGACCGCGGGTTTGACTAGGGCGCAGTTAGTACTTGCGATTTTAGGTTCCAGTTTCAAATTATCCAAATGGACATTATCAGTGTTATTTGAATTAAATAACTTCTTAGCTACTTCAATCTGACATTTTAGAGCCTGTTTTTGAAAATGAAATCTTTCATATTTTTCGCAAAAATCTATAATTTCCTCTACGTTTAAAAACTCATTGGAATTCGGATCAGATGCGCATACGCCTTTATATAAAGAAAATTTTTTCTAGCAAGCGCTTTTTCATTTCTAATATGAATCTATCTATTATTTCCAAGTAATTTGCTTTCGGTCTCCGATACCCTACTCCCTATGGTACTCGTAATTACGCTCTGTTTAAACCTTTTGTTTGGTATAATTCTCCTTTTTGCGGGAACTTTGGGAGGCATACTTCTATCAGGTACTGGAATCGATGCCGATTTCGCCAAATTAGTAGCGGCTTCCCAAATTTGCTCAAATCTTTCCGAGGTTCTATCTTCTTCCAACTTTTTAATCGCGGCATCACAAATCACTACCGCTTGAGTTATAACTAATTTTGGGTTTTGTAAGTATTCTGAGAGGACATTCGTTATACCTAAGATTTCGTCTAAGGCTACAATAATTATTAAAATATTGAAACTTTGTAGTTGGGAAGAGTACATTCGGCGGTTTCCTCTGATTTGCCATTTTCAATTAAATTATCTAAAGCTAGAAGTACAGCGTCCTACCTTGTTCTAAAATAGTTAAGGCCTTTTTTTTACTAGACCATCTAGTGTCGCGACTCTGGGGTAATTTTAGTATAACTTCGTATTCTAAATCTTTTTGCGCACTCTGGAAATACTCACTTCTAAGTGAGGAATTACTTTGAAATGAGTATATTGCTTGGAGCAAACCGAGTTTCCCGAACTACGGGTACGTTCTTCCAACAATTGACTAATACCAAGTTTAGGCGGTGCGCGTAACAGTGCACGTACGGACAGATCCCATTTATCGCGTCTTTTATTCTAATGTTCACCCCTGAATGGTTGCCACTCATCACACTGGCTCCATCATTGTCTGAGCTACGCAGTTGGAAATTTGTAGCCCATTTGATAAAAGTACATTAAGAATTGCCGACGATATCGATTCCGCGTCAAATTTGTGTAGGTCGATAAAGGACAAAAACCTTTCGAGAACCTCACCTTTAACAGTGGGGAATCTAACGCAAATGCTTAATTGCTCTACTCCGCCCTTGTCCTTAGTTTCGTCAGCTATAATTGCGTAAAACCCACGCGAGTCTTTAATGTCCTGGATAATCATTCTTTGAACTAGCGCGCCACTAGTATTAATAAGTTCGGGAAGTAGTTTACATCTGCCCCAATACTAGTTTTGGGTGACTTAGGGTACGCGACGATTGGATTAATAGTCATAGACTAAACTAAGGCTTGCTTCAATAGAAAACAGGGTATTTAAATACGGAGCAGCTATAAAAGAGCGAGAAATGGCTTGTTTCAACAGAAAACAGAGTAATTAAATACGGAATAACTACAAAAGAAACAGAAATTCTTTATTTCAATGAAAAACAGGGAATGTGCATTCGGAGAAGCTACGGAGGGTCAAAGATGGCTGGTTTCAATTGAAAACAAGGTAATTAATTAATTAATCCGCTACAAAGAACCAGAAATTGCTAACCTAACCTAACCCTAACCTAACCTTAACCTCACAAGCCTTGAAACAAGCCATTTCTCGCTCTTTTGTAGCTGCTACGTATATAATCAATATGAACATCAATATTCTAGTCTTCAACTATTAATACAATCGTCGCGTACCCTACGTCAACCAAAATTAGTATTGGGGCAGAAGTAAACTACAGCCTAAGTTCGTTTTGTATCGTCCCGCGCGTATATTTTGCGACGTTGGACATGTTATCTATCTTGTTCAATAAAATTCCGTTTTAACAAATCTAATATTTCTAGGAAGTTTCCACGATTTTCCTGTTGGTTGTTCTCTCTATGGCCTCTAACAAGGAGATGACCCGAGGTGTTACACACCGATTTTGTTCAAACTCGGAAGATTGGTAGACCTTCATTTAACTTGAAAAATCCCAAAGGGATTTTATTCAATGGGCAACGGTTTTGCCATGGCAACGAAAAATGTTTTTGACAACATAAATTGGAAATTTTCCCATTGAAAATAACATGGGATTTGGACCGAAAGATTTTAAAAAATTTAAAAACTTTTAAAATACCAAAATTATAAAAAAAATTAAAAATTGACGAAAAAAATCAAAATTTATCACATTTTGATCAATTTGAACCAAATGCGGAAAATGAACCGATATGGCTTAAATAGGAAAAATTTCAATTTTATGTTGTCAAAACAATTTTTCGTTGCCATGGCAAAACCGTTGCCCATTGAATAAATTCCCTTTAGGCTTTTTCAAGTTACATGAAGGTCTACCAATCCCTCGAGTTTGAACGAAATCGGTGTGTAACACCTGGGAGCGTCTCCTTGTAAGTGCGATTTCCTGCTGAGCGCGTGTCAAAATGACTTGAATATGGGCCGATAAAACGTCACGATTGCGAATGATATCTAGGCGGTATTTATCATTTATCTGAGAGGTGATAGCACCGTGCTTTTTCGTATTTAAATAGTTAGTGTACTTCGATTCGGCCAATCGGTGGGTCGATTTCACGGAACTAAAATGTTCATAAAACTTTTCATTCATGCATTTCCAATTTCGAAAACCAGTGGTAAAAGATGTATTTCTACCGTTACTTGGAAAATGGCGGCAGCAAAAACAATATACTTCATCATTAGCTATATAATATTCCAGCATGGGATACTTTCCATACCACATGGAATTAAAACTTCGAGTTTGACCACCAACGAGGTTTTGGGAAACGACAACAACTTAGGTTGACAAAATGGCGAATACTAATATCAGATATAATTGGACTTACAGGTATTAAGGCAATTGAATGGTTAGAGTCGTCGTCATTTTCTTGGTTAAATTGTGCAAGGTTTTTTAAAGATGTTGATGGTAGTTCTATTTCGTTTCCTAATTCCTCGTGAAAAATATCGCGTTTTTCCTTTGATAATTCAGTGACGTTACACTCATTTTCTTTATTTATCAAAACATTTTTTCGGTGTCTTCGAAAATGAGTTCGTTCCTTCGATTAGATTCAGACGCATAATTTTCTTTAAAAACTGTACCTTCGGCTGGATGCGAGGAAATTTCATAACCCTCGTTATCGTCGAAAAATGTACCTAACACAGTATTTTCTTGGTTATTATGTTGATTTTCCAAAGTACTTGTTGGTAAACTGCGAATATTCACATCTAACTTTGGTTGATGTTCGAATGGCCTTGGCTCGGGCTTTGGGCCTATTATGTAGCGATCAAGAGCTCCTTTTTGAGCATTTAGAAATACTTCACTGGCTTTTAGTTTTTTTCGGTTCTGAGATCCGGACAGATATTTTCTACCACTCATGTCTTCGGTTATTTGAGGTTTATTTCTAATTAATTATTATAACAGGGGCTGTTCACAAATTACGTAACGCGGTAGGGGGGAGTTTTTAATTTTTTCCTCAGTTTAGATTGATTTTTCATTGTTAAAAATGGACAATTTATGTCCCTCATATCTGCTTACGGAAAAGCGTTCCCCCATAAGACACCACAATAAAACCCGTGGGTATTAAAGTGTTGCATAAAAATACAGTTGTAATTTCAAATGTAAATTACAAATAAAGTAAGTAAGGTTTTGTCAAAGCGACAACCGACTGTGTTTACCTTTTTCCCGCCAAACTGAAAGGAAAAAGCGGGCGGCGGCGTTGCCAGATGTTAAATATGAAATTATCGTATCCAGCGTAAAAAATTATCGATTTTCGTTGAAAATTATCGCACACTTACATTTGGCGCTAAATTTGATTTTTGAATGTCACAACCCCCCCCCCCTCCCGACATTACTGAAAACGTTTCAAAAAAATGTAAATCTTAATAAATATTTTTAAATTTAAAGTTTTCAAATCTATTCACCTTTCAACGATTGAAGTTGAATTCGAGGTATATCTTAAGGAGCGTATTTTCAATGACTTTGAATGTAAGTTTAAATTTAAATGAAATCTCGTTCATATAATTAAAACTCTTTTAATACGAGTAACAGCTTTTTTATTTCTTTCACTAGGAACTATGTCATAAAACTAACTTGTTTTAAAAAATATCACTTGGTTTTTAGAGATCACTAGCTTTTAAAAAAACAATTTTAAAATGACTTTTTAATAAAAATATCATTAATTATCAAAGGTATCATCTTCCATTTGACTAGAGTCATTAGAGATTTTGCACATTTCTTTGTTAAAACGGCTTAACATATCTTTAGTTGGCTCGAAATTAACACAGTTTCCAGCTCCTTTTATACATTCCCCACTTAAAAGTGTGCCATCAATTTGTTAACGTTGTTTTCGTAGGCATTTAGGAAACGTTTACGTAAAGTTAAAATAGTTTAATAGTTGTGAAAAAGTAATCATACAGTACATTCGATTAGACTTTGTCATCGTGCCTCTCAACGCATCGTTCTCGTCCAAAAAAAAGTAAGTCACCCTCTAACAGGGCTGCCACTTCGGCCTTTCCCATATTCGAATCTAAAAAGGGAGTCCCTGCGTAGCTGGGGCCATCTAGGCAAAAATATGTAAATGTATATCGAGAGATAAAAAGGGGGCTTATGTTACTGCCTGTATGTCTGGCGTTAACATTCGGCTATCCTGCATACTTTAGGCTCCTGACTAAATAGTGTATTAAAAACGTGCGGCCTAGCAAAAACACGATACCGATACAAAATAAGTATTATGACAAACATTTACATGATACGTGGTAAAATAATACTAATTGCGGTTTTAGGAACCTTATAAACCTTACAAATATCGCAGTTTCTTTGAACTTAATTATAATCTCCGTTCTTTTGACTTTCACGAGAGTTCATAATCTTTTAGGTGTTTTGGCTTCTGCCGTCGTCGCGAACTGGTACGTTTCTGATTGTCGGTGGGTTCGTCAGTTTCAGTGAGCGTCTCTTCTGGATCAGTCGTCCTAGGAGTTGGGCGGTGACGCAGAACTGCTGGTGCTCGGCTGGGGTCTCGGAGTTCGTGACTGGCTTCGGTACTTCCGTCGTCGTCAGATGATGAATCTAAGTTGTCGTGTCCATCGAATAGGAACCATCGTTTGAGTTTATCAGCTGGTGCGGTGTTACGATAAAAGCGCTGACTTCGTTGTATCTCTGGAAGATCCTCGATAACAAATCTATCGTGAGGAAGTGTTTGAGAGATGACGTAGGGTCCCTTGTACTTCGCATTGGTTTTGTGGGGTTGACCCGTTGCTGTTGGGTCTCTTTCAACCACTACCATATCTCCAACCTTGTACGTGGGAGCTTTGGCTCTTTTGGCGTTATACCGCATTCGTTGTCTTTCTTGGTCGATTTTGATGTTGTCTAGAGCCTGTACCCTCTTCTTTTGTAGGTTTTCGTCATTTTGTTGATCTAGTGCGTCGATCAGTTCATTTCCTTTTGGGTGTCGTGAACGGAAGTTGAAGAGTAGAGAGAACGGTGTACTTTTCGTGGCTCTGTGCAGAGTATTATTGACGCCCCATTGGACTTGGGTTAGGTGGGCGTCCCAGTCTTTTTCGTCTGCGCGAACGCATAGGCTCGCTATAGCTGGCGTTATTGTCCTATTATAACGTTCGACTTGGCCATTACCCCGTGGGGTGGCCGTGGCGTTTTTGACATGAATTATGTTGGCTTCTTTGCAGAAATTTTCGAAAGTCCGACTTGTATAACAAGTACCTTGATCCGTTATGATCCGCCTAGGAGGGCCGAATATTCCAATAAATTCTTCGAGTATTCTTCGTGTAGGTCCTGCCCCTGTGTTCCGTACTGGTCGAATAATGGTAAACTTCGTAAAGGCGTCCACTATGACTATTAAGTAGGCGTTCCCTTTAGTACTTGTGACGAATGGACCTAAGTGATCAGCGTGTACCGTGTCCATTGGTGTTCCAATCTTGTCGATTGGGTGAAGAAGTCCTGGTTTCTTTCCTCCTGGCGTTTTGTGGAATAAACATGGCAGGCAGGAGGAAATATACCTTCGGACGTATCGTTTCATCCGTGGAAACCAAAATCGTTCTTGGATTTTTGCGTAAGTCTTATCCACCGCAAAGTGGCCTATCTCGTCATGATTCTTCTTCACGATTTGCCAACGTGCCTTATCTGGTACAACCCATCGGAGCGTGTCATCGGTGGGGTCTTCCTGATTTGCGTGCCGGAACAGTCGTCCATCCTTTAACTTGAAATCTTTCTGGACTTGGATATCGTGTTTGGTTAATTTTTCTGTCTTCTTTAATTGCTCGATAATGTCCGTGATTTTCGGGTCCTGTTTCTGAGCGGTTACAAGCCAGTCTTCGATCGTAATTGACATGTGACAAATCTGGAGTCCGCTGGCTATTTCGACCTCTTCTGGTTCGCCGTATGGGGCGCGGCTAAGAGCGTCGACGTGAGTCATTGTCGAACCTGGGCGGTGAATTATGGTGTAGTGGAAGTCTTCGAGCTTCAGGCACCATCTCCCAATTCGTGGAACGATATTCTTTTTCGCGAACGTGTTTCTGACAGCGTTACAATCAGTCATGATTGTGAAATGTCTTCCTAAAAGGTACACTCGAAACTTGTCGACTGACCAGCAGATGGCTAGAGTCTCTAATTCGTACGAGTGGTAACGAGCTTCATCCGCAGTAGTACCTCGGCTTGCGTAGTAGACTGGATGCATTCTTTCATCCGGTCCCTTTTGCATGAGGACTGCGCCCAGCCCTATTTGGCTTGCATCAGTGTGCAGTTCCGTTTCCGCTTTAGGATCGTACAGTGCTAAGATTGGTCGTTCTGTCAATCGTGCTTTTAACGTGTCAAACGCCTTCTCTTGCTCGGGCTTCCATACCCATGTGGCGTCCTTCTTCAGTAACTGGTTTAGTGATCCAGCTATTCGGGCGAAGTTCTGTATGAATTTCCGGAAGTATCCGGCCAATCCCAAGAATCGCCTTACTTCGTGAACGTTTCTTGGCGTTGGGAAATTCTGTACGCATTCTATTTTAGCCAGTCCTGGTTTAACCCCTTCGCTACTAACTTCCGATCCAAGGTAGTTGATTTTGTCCATCAAGAAGTAACATTTCTTTCGGTTAAGGGTCAGTTTTGCCCTCCGTAAAACGTCGAAAACTTGTCGCAAGTGGCTTAGGCTTTCTGCCACTGTGATTGCTGGCACCAGGACGTCGTCCATGTATGCCATGGCGATGGTATAACGTAGATTTCCCAGAATCGAGTTAATCATTCGTTGGAATACAGCAGGTCCGTTGGTGACGCCGAAAGGCATTACTTCGAATTGATAATGGCCGTCTGGGGTCACGAATGCAGTTTTCTCTTTTGATGACGCTTCTAGCGGGATCTGATAATAGCCTGAGGCTAAGTCCAAACTTGAGAAAAAGTTGCTTCCTTGGAGGCGTTCCATCTGGTCTTCAATTCGTGGAAGCGGGTAGGCGTCGCGTTTTGTAATCCTGTTCAAGGCTCGGTAGTCGATGCATAGACGTTCATCTCCATTTTTCTTTTTCACAATTAGGATTGGGCTCGCATACGGAGATTCAGATTCAATAATGATACCCAGTTGGAGTAGCTCTTTCATCTGCTCCGCTACTTTTTCTCTTTCTGAATGAGAGAGACGGTATGGTCGGAAAGTGACGGGTTTCGGGCTGTTCAACTCAATCGTCATCATAGCTCGGTCTGTCCGTCCCAAATTTTCCATCCCGTCGGAGAAGACGTCTCGAAATTCGTTAACGAGGTCTAATAACTGCTTCTTCTCGTCGTTCGTTACGCTTGGTCCAACGTTTAACTCGTCCTCCGTGATTGGCATTAAGGATCTTTTCTCAATCTGCATTACGCCCGATTTTAAGTTTTCTTCCGCTGCAACGCAGACTTCGGCTTGGGCAATCTTTTGTCCTCTTCGAAAAGTTAATTTCTTATTCGAAAGGTTCATGATAGGAATTGCGGATTGTCCTTCTTCGTTTATTCGTGTGATGCTTCTTGGAATGCAGTGCTCGTAACCCGGCCTCTGACGTTGTTGCATTTCGACGAACAAATCAGATTCTGGCGTTCCAGGTGTTTCCTGTCCTCCTACGTGAACATCGATGAATCCTACATACCGAGGAGGTATGACCGTGGCTTCTTTAACCCAAAGCTTCAATCGGGGTTTCGGTAAGTCTGGTATTTGAAAGTTTTTTAAACAGTCATCTTCATCTTCAGACGTTTTCTTTTCTTCAAATATTCGAATTGTATTCTTACGTCGAACGATTACTACGTGCGGTTGTTCGGAGAACGGTTGGCCCACCAGCAATGGAATGTGTTGAGCCTCGTCTGGAACTACATGAGCTTCCACTTCTGCCTTCGCTTGGTCGATTTCTAGGGTGGCTGTGAAAACACCTAGAATCTTAGTTACTCCGGCTCCATAACCTTCAATCACCGCTCCGTCCTCTGGTGGTTGGTATTTGATGCCCAGTCTGTTGGCTTCGCTGGCTCGTATGGCAACACACTTGCTACCAAGATCTAGATAGGATCTTATTTCGTGGCCATTTAGTAAGGCGTCTTGAAAATACTTTTCGTTAGTTTCGTTGCCTGTTTTGTTGTCTACGTGAGCGATTGTGTTCGTATTGGTATGGCCACAGTCCTTCGTCTCGTGTCCAGTCTTGCTACATTTCGTGCAGCGGGGCTTGCGCTGGGGTTTCGGGCAGTCCTTGGATAAATGTCCATATTCCGAGCAATTGAAACACAAGGACTCACCCTTCTCGTTGACTCGTGGCTTTCTAACAAATTTCGTATGACTTTGATCTTTCCCCTTCGTGCTGTCGTTTGGTAGCTGGAAGTTGCGTTGCCTGAAATCCCTCTTTCCCTTGTCCGATGTTTCAGATTTATTCCTGTCCCTACCTTCTCGCACGAGCGTTAGTCTCTCTTCCATAGTCTTGATGCACTTCAGCAGTTCTTGGGGCGTTCGATAATCTCTGTTGCTTAAGGAAGTGATCAAACGTTCATCGTTTAAGCCAGTGATGATATAGTCTATCATATCAGCTTCTTGTAATCCGCTAAGTCGGGCCTTAGCTACTTTATCATGATAGTAGGCTTCAATAGTTTCGTTTGGCTGCTTAAGCCTACGTTCCATTTCTCTGTGGAGGCTTTGTTTACCTCTAACAACTGGAAACCATTCCCTCAGAAGACATGTCCATTCTGCCCAGGTATGATTGACAGTCGCTAACCCTTCGTACCATACCTTGGCTGTTCCTTGTAGTTTCGGTATTGCGTGGTTTATTTTCATGGTATCAGTCCAGTTGTATGCAGCACCCGTGTCGTCGACTTTCTTTATCCACGAGTCGACAGTTTGATGAGGGGATTTAACTGGATCAAAGTCGGGGATCAGTTTGCTTCCGTCATTGTAATGGTGGTGTTGTACCGCATGTCCAGCAGGTTCTCGTTGAGGATTGTCTCTTTGGAACGCTTCCAATTGTCGTTGGTGAGCCGCAAGAAGTTGGTTTTGTTGTTCTAGATGCGCTGCAGCCATTGCCGAAATAGATTGCTGTACCGCAGCATCTACCGCTCTTTGTAGTGATATGAAACCCATAGGTGCAACCTCTTCATCCGCTTCGTTACTGGTTCGTGGCATGTTGTCGTTTTGCTGTTCCCAGTTTCCGTTATTTTCCATAAGATCTTCAGGTTGGTTTTCGTGTGTGAAGTCTTCTGGCGTTTTATTCGTAGCGTTGCCGTTGGTTGCTTTGTTTAAGGAAACGTTAGACTCAAAATCAGCTTGCCTGGAACGTTGGGGCTTGATTGTCTTTCCTCTTTCGTTTGCTTCCTGGTTGGCTATAGACTCAGGGCTTTCACCTTTTAGTCTTCTGCTTCTTCGTATTGGTTCGTTTATTCGTTGGTGTTTCTTATTCCCCTGCGTAGTGCTAATCATAGACGTTTAATTGCAAGGCGTTGGGAATATTTCATGCGTTATCATCCGAAAGTTCATGGGGACGACTTTGTTCGTTTTTCGGCAACGTGGGTAGCGTAGCGTTAGGCTTAACGTTTCAAGCCCAATGATCGCTATTTTCAAAATTTTTGGCGTTGATTTTGGGTCTTATCCCACTTCTGAATTGTTAACGTTGTTTTCGTAGGCATTTAGGAAACGTTTACGTAAAGTTAAAATAGTTTAATAGTTGTGAAAAAGTAATCTTACAGTACATTCGATTAGACTTTGTCATCGTGCCTCTCAACGCATCGTTCTCGTCCAAAAAAAAGTAAGTCACCCTCTAACAGGGCTGCCACTTCGGCCTTTCCCATATTCGAATCTAAAAAGGGAGTCCCTGCGTAGCTGGGGCCATCTAGGCAAAAATATGTAAATGTATATCGAGAGATAAAAAGGGGGCTTATGTTACTGCCTGTATGTCTGGCGTTAACAAATTGTTGAAGTTATCAATTTGTTTCTTGATTTGGTTTTGGTCAAATTGACTCTACTGACAACCCTTTCACAATCCGCATTTGAGTGAGGTAGTGATAAAACGCAGAGTGCAAAATTAGCTACAACATCAAATCTCTTTTTCCCAGTAGTATCTTCAATTTTTAACATTTTATTCCAAAACACATCTACTTCCTTAAGTAATTTTACCTCATCTGGTATATCACAGATAGATATAAATCTAAACTGATCATCTAGTTCTTGCAAGTTTTCGCCTGCAAATAGTCTAGGAAGATGTGTCGCCAATGGTGTTAGAGTAGGAGATCTTCCATCAAGCACAGATATTGGAGAGAGAAGCGATACTTTTGACAGCACTGGATCGTTAAAATTGTATCGCTTCTATCAGAAAGGCTCTACATCTATTAAGGAAATCTTTCCTTATGTTTTGAAAATCAAGGGTGGTTTTTAAATTTTGGGTTGCCACGTTCATTCAAAACATTTACTCCAAGATAAATTTGGTGTAAGGGAATGTACTTTGACTCATCATTAATGTTCAATTCATTGAAATCAGTTACATTGATGAAGTTTCTATCCATAAAGGTTATTAAGAGTTCTTTGTAACTTTTAGATATTTTTCATGAAGTGTGGTTAACACAACTTTTGCAGTTTGAAAATACTCATTGAGGCCAGTGAACTTTGGCAAGACCCATTGCAAAAAAGTGAAGTACATTTTAATGCTTGGGTCATGAAGGCTTTTATATATTTCTTCAGCAGCAATCAATTTCTCGCGGTTCCACATATTTGAAAAGAGAAACTTCAAAGCCTCCCATTGTTCCAAAATTCTGTCAACTACAGATATGAGGGACAACCATCTAGTCTGAGATGGGTGTAAAATTTTATGTACTGGGATTCCTAATATTTCTTGAAATTGCTTTAATTCAGCTTGTCTTTTCTGACTATGCTTTAGAAAATTGTAAATAATTCGTGCTAGGTCTTCGCAACGACGAGGTAGTTTTTTACAAGCTTCGCTTGCACATATGGCCAGAGAATGACAAATGCATTTCATAATAAAAATACCTGGGCAGTGTTGTTTAAATCGACTAGCAACTGAGTCATGAGCACCCATCATGGTATTACAACCATCTGACCCAAACCCAATTATGTTTGTTAGGTTTATTTGTCTTGACTCAAATTCTTTGAGGACTGATTTAAAAATATGATCAGCACTGACCTTTCCAGTTTCTGAAGAAGGTTCAATTTGAACAAGACCAAAATATTTGCTAACAAATTTTCCAGTTTTTTCATCATTGAACCTGACTACGATACATGTAGTTTTGACAGTTGATATATCTGTGCTTTCGTCTATCATTATGCTAAATTGAGTTTCTCTTAGTGTCTGAACTAATTGTTCCTTGTAAGAGGAACCAATTACATTTGTTGATAAACAAGTTGTTTTGGTTCTTCTGAGTCGTAGTTCTTGTGCAATTTTGGAGTCCGGTTAACAAGACTTTACTAGTTCTGTTAAATGGTCAACTGACTGAAAAGCTATTTTATGCTCTACAAGGAAGCCACATATTTTTATTTCAGCTCTTTTCACTGCATTTGACACAGAATTTTGATCTTGGTTTTGTGTAAAAAACGTTGCCATGTTTTTACTTACAGATCTAACATCTTTAGTTCTATCAATATGTTTTTTCCCTGACATATGATTTTTGATCACTTGAACTTGAGCCAAAAATGATACATTGCAGTAAGTACACCTTGCTTTTGGGCATTTGTTATCAGGTTTTAGCCATGGTGAATATTCAGGTTTGGACTCCCATTCCTTACGATATTTTTGGATGCGTTTTCTCACAGTTTTGGATTTCTTAATAATGGGCCCATCAGAATGAGTTGCAGTTTCATAACTATCAGAACCACTTTGGGATTCTTTTACAGAGTTTTCTAGTAATAGTAAACCATACTGTCTTAAAAATGACTTAAAAAAACTGATAATATCGTTTTATATTACCTTTGTTAATGACACCACTCTCCATAGTAACTTCACTTCATATAACTTATTGTTTCGACTTTATTAACTCTGGCCGATAGGCCAGAGTTATTTATGGGCCGAACACGCTTTCCTATGGGAATCGATAGTACACTGGAAGGCAGGAAAAAATATAACTTTTAACAATTATTTTCAAGGTTTTTCATGCCCAAGATTCAGCATATTAGGGAGGCTAGCAGCATTATTCTTATTGTCAACAATAATTTATTAACACATAAAAATTGCAATACTTTACCAGGTTTACTCGGCAGTGAATAAGAGTATGCCAATGGCTTTCCTTCATAGACTCATATCTGACATAAGTCTGCTTTCATTGGCTGGAAAGTTCCTGAGCTAGCAACCCTGTTACAAAAGAGGTTATAGGTTATTTATTGCCGTATAAAAATACACTCTTTCGAAACAGAGCGGCTCCGTAGTGGAGCTCAGCAAAAATAGAACAAAAATTACTCAAATAAACGTAAACAAGCAAAATTAAAATTAGACAGCAAAAATTAAAATTAAACAGTAAAATTAAAATTAAACAGTAAAGGTAAAATTGGGTTAAAGGTACTATCACAGTTAATATCGCGATTATAATTCTAAAAATAGTTAATAGTTAATATGCCCGGTACGTACCATAGGAACTGCAAAAAATATTGTGAATTAAAATTTAGTATTCTTTTGACGCTCCCACTTAAGCTTTTGCCACTTAACTAAAATATCTGAAACTACGTCAGAGTCCCAGGGTTGCTCCGATAGGCCCAAAACCTCAGCTAAAGGGTCATTGTTGTGATGGGCACGCCAATTAATGATATCTTGGTTCAAGTCAGTGAAAGGGCAGTCAAAAAGAATGTGTTTGATGGTTTCTCTGCTTGATGAACAATTTTTACAAATTTCAGAGTTAATACCTAATTCAGCTAACCTACTCCCTGTTAAAAGAGATCCTGTCCTAGCCTGAAACAGGAGCCCCGAACAATAGCTATTGCCATAACAGTTTTCTGGTTTTGGTTGCGGTTTTGCCTTATAAATCCCTAGACTTTTTTTGTTCTCAACCTGACTCTTCCAGATACTAATGGCCGTAGTACACATTTCGCTATTAACGCAACTAAGCCATTCTTTATAGGTGGTGGATTTTCCCCTCTTTGTACCAATTCCAAACATATGGTCAAGTTGAGCGACTCTTTTGGTCCAAACTACCTCAATTCCGTTTGCTCTAACAAAGTCATACGTTTGTTTCACCAATCTTTCAGAGCTCATAAATTTTAAACGACCCAAATATCTGATTTTACTTCTATATTCCCGGAAGACCATTGTGGACCAGCCCATTTCACCCTGTATAGCAACATTGGCAGCGATAGGGCCAGCATTTAAAAGTGATTTGCCTACATCACGATGAGCACGCTCCAAGCTTTCAACAGTGGCTTTGCCGAGGCATAATACTTCATTGCCATAAGTGAGGACTGGAACTGCTACGGCCTTCCAGAGACTTCTGCCGACAGAGTATCTATTGTACGAGCGGTTAGCCATGTTGGTGACGGCCCATCGCAACTTATTACCTTTGCTCTTAATGTTCTTTTCCATTTCAGCGAGGTAATGACCTTGAGAGCTCAGCAAAACCCCTAAATATACATATTGAGAAACGACTGACATAGGGTTATTACGGAGTTGCAGAGTAGTATAAATGGGCTCGTTAACATCTGTACAGCCTCTAAAGATCATAATGTTGGATTTTTCCATGCTGAAATTCAAACCTCTCTCCATGGCAAAAGTAGAGCAAACATCCAACATACACTGCATTTTCTGGACAGAGTTAGCCAAAAGGACTACGTCATCAGCATATAAAAGACAAGTTATTTGTATATCATTTAGGGGGAGATGAGTTCCAGGGATTTCTGCTCCAACATTCTGATTCTCAACTGCCCTCACCAAATCATCAATGAAAACAATAAACAATACAGGGGATAGAGGACAGCCTTGACGAAGTCCCACCCTACTTGCAATGGTTTGGGATAAATAGCCATTGAAATTATACACATACCCACAACTAAAATAAAGATTAGAAAGCTGTCCTACGAATGTTACTGGTATTCCCTTGTCCAAAAGCACTTGCCACAAACTATCACGATTCACACTATCATATGCCTTTTTGAAGTCTAAGAATGCCAGATACAAAGTTCGCCCTTTTTTCTTAGATATTTCAATAAAGCATGTAAGGATGAATAGGTTATCTGCAATTCTACGATCTGTTCTGAAACCGCACTGAGCTTCTCTGAGTAAGTTATTCGATTCAAGATAATCGACTAGGCGATTTTTGAGGAGCAATGCATAAAGTTTGTAGAGAACTGAGGTCACCGCTATGGGACGATATGAAGCGAGGTCTGTGTCATCTTTGCCTTTTCCTTTATAAAGTAGGGTCACCCGAGTATCGGACCATGAAGCTGGGATATAATCCCCTTTTCGGATTTCATTGAATATGGAGAGTAGGACACGACGAGCCTTAGGCCCTAAGGCACGTAAACATTCACCGTGTATACTGTCTAGCCCAGCAGACTTTCCATTTTTAATTCTCCTTAGAGCCACTTCTAGTTCTCCGATTGAAAAGTCTTCTAGCAACTTGTCATCTCCTCGTTGAGGTGTAGGTTCTTCAGTATGAGGTACAGGTAAAGCTTTACTGCGTGTATGTGTGTGATCCACTGGGGGGGTCTGTGAAGTCGGAGGGATGGTAGGACTTATTGCACGGTTGGAATGGCGGGCTGTACAATGAGTAGAGGAAGTTTGCAAAAGGTCATCTTCTAATTCTTGTATATATTCCTCAATACGTTTCGCTACTTCCGTCTTTGCAAATAGTACCGATCCGTCTTTTGCTTTCACTCCTTTAAATTTTGAGATTATACTCTTTCCTTCTTTTCGTAGTCTTTTTATATAATTCCAAAATTTCTTTCCTTTCTCTTTCCCCGCTTCCTGGATTCCTTTCTCAATCTTTCTACTGAAAGTCTTTATTTTCCTGCTGATGATATTTTTTACCTGTATTTTGGCCTGTTTATACTTTGCCCATGTGCCTTTAACCACTTCAACATCCTGACGAGTTTTTAGGGCATGCCTATGTTGTCGATTGGCTTCTTTGCACAGTGAAATTGCAACAGAGATTTCCTTGTCCCACCATGGTTTACGGGTATATCCATTTATTGGTGTACTAGATACCTTTTTCGTAGAGAGGGTTTTGTTCATTGCATTATGAATGGCCCCACAGAAGTTGTCATACTTTGTATTACCAGGTCTATTACTGCTGTCGAAATTTTCCATTTCAGCTTGAAAAGCTGTCAGGCGCTCCGGTTCATCAAATTTCCAGAAACGTTTAGGTGGGTCTGCACTTTTGTTAGTACTGTCTTGTGAGGGAGTGTTATTTTTATTCGTTGGGCTATGTTCTATGAAAATTGCATGATGATCACTACCAACACTACAATCTCCCATCTCATCGACTTCCATACGCGTAATGTTTTCAAAATATAAGTCGCTAAATAGAGCATAGTCAATGGTGGTTTCTGATCGGTGATCATGCCTAGTAACTACACCTTTGCATTTTGGAGAAAGATTGCCAATAATCAATGAGTTAGTTTCTACAAATTCTTTAAACAGTCGCCCATTTGCATCCTCAGAATCAAATTCGTCAAGGTGGGCATTAAAATCTCCTAATACGTATACCTGATTACCAGCATTGATTTCAGTTAAGATGTCATGATTAAGACAATCATAAATGGCCTTATTCCATGCGATAGAAGAGGCTTTATTACCGGAGGCACAATAAACAAGTGCGTAGCAAATGTGAGGCTCGCTTTCTAACGTGAACCATAGATGCTCTTTGCAGTGCTTGACTTTGGTATACGATTCATTCCGTGATAACATCACTCCCAAAAAATCCAAAATAAAATGGCGGACCGCGATGTCGCCTTAAACTAGTGTTAAAACTTTTCGGGTTTTTAAAAACGTATTATTTATAAATAAATTTGGTTGAGATGTATTTATTTCATTGAAAATTATTATTACTAAACAATTGTATTAACGTTAATTATTTAAAATTGTAACTAATATTTGGAACTTTACGGTAAGTTTTAATAATAATTTGAAATTCGCGCAACAAAGATTGTAGAATTATACGTCATTAGATGGCCTCCTATGATGTAGTAGGATATACATTATTTCAGCTAAGGTGCCTTGTAATTTGTTGAAAAGTAGGAACTCTGACTAGCTTGCTATTAAATTAAAAAGAGTTCCAAATTTAAAATATAAAACTGTGGCTATAAGTGAAGATAAGTGTTAAGGTATTTTGTTTCTGTTAAATTTGCAGTTGAAAAGCCAGTCCTTCAGTTTTAATAAATTATAGACTGGAAATGAAGGAGTGACAGCAATTGTTAAAATTATAGTGGCACTGATCAATTTGACCCCATTTTTGTTAACAGTGTGAGGTCTCAGTAGTTTGTTTCTAATTTCAGGATTTCTGGTAAATTAACAGTAGAAAAATCAACGAGCCAAATCCTATTCTTCAGTTAAAATTGATTTTATAGTAGAATTGAAGTTTTTTAGTGAACGAGTGATACTAATGGATAGTACCATTGCTAAGGAAGCAAAGTACATGTCCACTGTGGCCCACAAAATGCTTTATTTTTTTAAAATTCCACCTGGAAATGTAACTGAATTCTTTAAATTGTTTTTAAAGACAGGACCGAATCTGGTAAATTTTAGTTGGAAAATGCATGAATAAAGTATTGAAGTTAATTTATGATATCTCTGTAGCTCCTACCTTTAATTGATAAAATTTTAAGAATTCTTATGAAATTGAAACTCTAGTGTTCAATATTTTTAATATTGCTTCTTTACATTTTGGTTTGAATCAAAGTGTAGGATCTGTCATTAACAAAACTAACATTTTTTACCATAAAGTGAAAAGTTATAAATTATTAATAATTATTATCTTGTAACTGAATGATTACTTATGGCTTATATTTACAATAATAATTTCTACGATCAATATGCCCTGTAGGGCAGGGAAAAATGCTTTTATCAAAGCAGTTTAAAGGTAATTTATGAGGGGGGGGGGGTAGGGCTCGGATTTTTCTGATCGTTTCAACCGGTAAATTCAGTTAACCATGATTAATCGGAAAACTTCCAGATAATTTAACGGTAAAATCTCGAGTTTGTTTATCAACTAATTATATAGTTTGAAAAAAAAAACATTATCTTGATCGCAATAAATTCACCGCCGCCTTACTTTCCCCGAATGTATTTTTTTATCATGAAGCCGATATGAACTTTTATTTAAATAAATTTGTACACACTTGTTTTTTTAAGAGAAATAAGATCAAATTATAACTCTTCGAAATATTTACGAATTAAATATTTACCGAAAAAAAGCAAATAGTTTTTTTTCTGGAAATATAGACCATATTTCTTCGTTAATCAATCATATTTGTTGTTCCGGTTGCGATGTACCCCGACTAAAATGTAATAAAACACTAATGAAAAACTCGTATTAGTCTGCCCATGGATAATAGTGAACTACTTTAACTATTTTTTATAATAAAAACCATGGTTTAGCAAATAATATAACTATGTTTTCATCTGGTGCTGCTAGTATCTTACACTTAATTCCGAAAAGGATGGATAGATAAATCACGAAATAAACTGAAGTGTCAATGCTGACTAATGAAACGGTGAAATACATTTTATTTTAACAAAATGGATAAAGTTGGTCATAAAATTCCCTTTCTTATCTGAGCCGCGGAAGTCTACAGACATCTGGCCAGAGCGCAATATAACCTGTGTCGTTTGCGCAGTTTACTAAAATACGGGGCGACGTTTCAGTGAGACGGGCATTTTTGGTCCTCAATGCCCCCACAACGCGATTGAGTGACCTGTCCTTACAAGCACCCGGGTACAAGTATCGCACTTTCAATAATCAGCCTTTTCAGTTTACATAGAGCCACGTAGTGGCAAATGCAAGAAGCTCATAAACTGCTGGATTTTCGTCTGCTAAGCAGACGCTTTATGGAAAAATCGTCTGCTTAGCAGACGAAAATCCAGCATTTCATGAGCTTCTCGCATTTGCCACTATGTGGCTCTATGTAAACTGAAAAGGCTAATTACGTTTCTTTCTCCACTTCTGAAATAATATCCTTTTAGTAAGCTTTGGAAATTTTACTTTCTTAATAGACAACATAAGTAAGGACTAGTAAACGTGTAGGGTGAATAAATATAGGAGTTATAGTCTTACAAGTTTACTCATTTTCTCCCAAGTTAATTTTTTCTACGCTTAACTTCCATAGTGTGCGTATAGATAATGTCAACAGTAGCAGACGTTGTCGTAGACAAATAAGTTACACGTAGAAAGGAGTTCTTCATAGTCCTTCAAAGAAAACAGGTGTCGGTTGCACACAGCAAAGCTATACGATATACACTCAGTGGCGTAAATAGCGCCCCCGCAGACCTCGCGGCGCGGGGGGGCCCCCGAGAACTAGGGTGCCCCCAAACGTTTATGATTGAAATTGATGCTTTTTAAAAGGGCCCTGAGTCGTTTTTCAAGGGGGGCCCCGGAGTTCCTAGTTACGCTACTGTATACACTCCTAAAAGTTGCCGCTGGTAATTATTGTTATATTATTTATTGGCTTATATATGGGGCGCCAAACCGGAAAAACTAAATAACATTTCTAGGAATATTTTAACAATTCTAGGAATATTTTCAAACTCTAGGAATATTTTCAAACTCTAGGAATATTTTCAAACTCTATAAATATTTTCAAACTCTAGGAATATTTTAAAATTACCTATCACTTTTAAAAATCCTATATATTTTAAAGCGTTTCCTAGTTATTTTAAGAGAGACGTTTCCTACATATTTTACGGACATAATATATTTTTCGGCAAAACGCGGGAGAGAAAGCAGCGCTTGTAGTTTCCAATCGGAGAGTTGAGTGTGAACACTGTAAAGGCTAGCTATGATGGGATGGTACTTGTACCGTTGATGGAGGGGTACTTGTACCGTTGACCATAAATTTTCTTGAGGCGAGAACACGTAGAGCTCAAGCATACGAGTTCAATTAGGAATTAGGAGACCAGGTTTTCCAGAGGATACCCGTAAATCAGATCGCTTATTGAAGGATGCAGATTCGGACACTAGATCTTTCAGTGGAGGCTTATCATCAACGGTACAAGTACCTCTCCATCAACGGTACAAGAACCATCCCTGCAATGGTACAAGTACCATTCCATCAATGGTACAAGTACCATCCCATTAACGGTACAAATACCATCCCATCAATGGTACAAATACCATCCCATCAATGGTACAAATACCATCCCATCAATGGTACAAATACCATCCCATCAATGGTACAAATACATCCCATCAATGGTACAAGAACCATCCCATCAATTGTACAAGAACCATCCCATCAATGGTACAAGTACCATCCCATCAATGGTACAAGAACCACCCCATTAACGGTACAAGAACCATCCCATCAACGGTACAAGTACCATCCCATCAATGGTACAAGAACCACCGCATTAACGGTACAAGAACCATCCCATCAATGGTACAAGTACCATCCCATCAATGGTACAAGAACCATCCCATCAATGGTACAAGAACCATCCCATCAATGGTACAAGTACCATCACATCAATGGTACAAGTACCATCCCATCAATGGTACAAGAACCACCCCATTAACGGTACAAGAACCATCCCATCAACGGTACAAGAACCATCCCATCAACGGTACAACAACCATCCCATCAATGGTACAAGTACCATCCCATCAACGGTACAAGAACCATCCCATCAACGGTACAAGAACCATCCCATCAACGGTACAAGAACCATCCCATCAATGGTACAAGTACCATCCCATCAATGGTACAAGAACCACCCCATTAACGGTACAAGAACCATCCCATCAACGGTACAAGAACCATCCCATCAATGGTACAAGAACCACCGCATTAACGGTACAAGAACCATCCCATCAATGGTACAAGTACCATCCCATCAATGGTACAAGAACCATCCCATCAATGGTACAAGAACCATCCCATCAATGGTACAAGTACCATCACATCAATGGTACAAGTACCATCCCATCAATGGTACAAATACATCCCATCAATGGTACAAGAACCATCCCATCAATTGTACAAGAACCATCCCATCAATGGTACAAGTACCATCCCATCAATGGTACAAGAACCACCCCATTAACGGTACAAGAACCATCCCATCAACGGTACAAGTACCATCCCATCAATGGTACAAGAACCACCGCATTAACGGTACAAGAACCATCCCATCAATGGTACAAGTACCATCCCATCAATGGTACAAGAACCATCCCATCAATGGTACAAGAACCATCCCATCAATGGTACAAGTACCATCCCATCAATGGTACAAGTACCATCACATCAATGGTACAAGTACCATCCCATCAACGGTACAAGAACCATCCCATCAACGGTACAAGAACCATCCCATCAACGGTACAAGAACCATCCCATCAATGGTACAAGTACCATCCCATCAATGGTACAAGAACCACCCCATTAACGGTACAAGAACCATCCCATCAACGGTACAAGAACCATCCCATCAATGGTACAAGAACCACCCCATTAACGGTACAAGTACCATCCCATCAAAGGTACAAGAACCGCCCCATTAACGGTACAAGAACCATCCCATCAACGGTACAAGAACCATCCCATCAATGGTACAAGAACCACCCCATTAACGGTACAAGAACCATCCCATTAACGGTACAAGAACCGTCCCATCAATGGTACAAGTACCATCCCATCAATTGTACAAGAACCACCCCATTAACGGTACAAGAACCATCCCATCAACGGTACAAGTACCATCAGAGTTCGCCTTTACAGTGTTCACACTCAACTCTCCGATTGGAAACTACAAGCGCTGCTTTCTGTCCCGCGTTTTGCCGAAAAATATTCTATGTCCGTAAAATATGTAGGAAACGTCTCTCTTAAAATAACTAGGAAACGCTTTAAAATATCTATAGAAAGTCTATTAAAATATATAGGATTCTTAAAATTGATAGAGTTTGAAAATATTCCTAGAGTTTGAAAATATTCCTAGAGTTTGAAAATATTCCTAGAGTTTGAAAATATTCCTATACTAGAAGTGTTAAAATATTCCTAGAAGTGTTAAAATATTTCTAGAAATGTTATTTAGTTTTTTCCGGTTTGGCGCCCCATACGTTTCAGCCATGGTTAATCGCAACAATTAAACGTGAAATATTTTTTTCAACTACCTTGCGCATAAGTTTTAAAAATCGTTTTTTTTTTAGTACGATAAGAAACCAAAAGTCTAAAGATTTTTTTTCCGGTAATTGATAAATATGAATTTTTTAAATATTACCAACTATAAATAAAGAAAAACTCACGGAAGATAATCAAATAAAGTTTTGGCCAAAAAGTGATAGAATATTTTAATTTTTTGGTTGAAAAAAAACCTTAGGTGAATTTTAGATTATTGGATAATAGTTGAACTAAGAAAAAAACTATTGAACATATTTGCTAATAATTACATCAAAAGATAACTTTATTTAAAAAAATATACGTATTAATCAAATTATACGAATAAAATAGATCGAAAAATATTAACAACATTTTTATTCAAAGAAATATTTTTCGAAAAAATTCGTTTGTGTCTTAGTTACGGTTAAACGTTTACCGACACCGAGCCCTAGGGGGGGGGGGGGGGGTGAGTTGGTACCTAGAAAGGTACAGATATGGCTTTAGATTTTAAGAGATATTTTTTGCAATTACTTTCAAAAGCCAAATATATTTTATTAAATTTCATCAATTTTCCTCTCCTTTTCACAAATTGATATTAATATTTATCAGATGGAAATGTATATATTTTAAAACCCTTTCCATAAATTTGAGCCTTGAAACTGTAACAGGAAACTGATAAAATATTAAATTACAAAGGATTACCTGTAAGTTGACCATTTAATTTGTTGCAACTCACCAAAAAAGGTATAAATGTTTTATAATCTACCTAATCAAGAATATTATCAACTACATAGCCCCTAATTTGATGATTAATTTAGTATTGATCTCCACCCATTGAGATGTGAGAGAGACTGCAACTCTATAAGGGGAGTGTTATGTTTTCCAGTATTATCCAGAAAAAGATGAGAACTGATCAGGATTTTTATACCAATAATAAAAATAATAATCAGCTAAGCTAATACCCAAGTCACAAACCACCGGCTAGCATCTTGTTGGTCATGATTCTAACTCTAATTTAATGTGAAAATATTATAAATTTAATAGTTTTCAAGTATAATAGTGAACTGGAGTTAATTTATTGGGTAGCATAGTACAACAAGTTTTAAGCAATATCAAGCCCTAAACATAACAATAAAAACCAAGTGCCACTTTATTTTAAAATATTATAAAATGCAAACTAACAGACAGAATTTATAAATAAATGAAAGTAAAACTCGCTTACATATTAATTAAATACAAATAAAAAAGCATGATAATTACTTTATAACAACTATGCACTTATGTATTTATTCAAAGTAGTGACGACACCGTAGCAGACGACTGTTTTAAAACAAAGGGCTAGATATAAGGTTATTAAAGTAAAACTCTGCTTCCTATGAGTATGAAGGTTTCGTTATTTGGAATAGGTGTATTTTGCTGTGTCTCTTTTCGCTATTTTCATATGGAAAAAGCTCAACCTTTCAAAAGTGAGTGATTTCCAAAATAGTCCCCCCCCCCCGAATAGAGAAGCCTGGATGTACAAGCGTACTCCTTTGTAATTTAATATTTTATCAGTTTCCTGTTACAGTTTCAAGGCTCAAATTTATGGAAAGGGTTTTAAAATATATACATTTCCATCTGATAAATATGAATATCAATTTGTGAAAAGGAGAGGAAAATTGAGGGATTGTAATAAAATATATTTGGCTTTTGAAAGTAATTGCAAAAAATATCTCTTAAAATCTAAAGCAATATCTGTACCTTTCTAGGTACCAACTCACCCCCCCCCTCATAAATTACCTTTAAACTGCTTTGATAAAAGCATTTTTCATTAATATAGTCTTTGGTTTCCACCTCTTTAGAAATTCACGGCCAACTTTGACACTCACACAAGTGTCAAATGATAACAAGCTATTCAAGAGTTCAGTTCAGGTTATTTGCATACATCGAGTTCCGAACTCCCGAAAAATCCTACCGACTCTACTGAGAGGGTAAAAGTCTAGAGTCTCTCCGTCCCTCCGTCGAAAAATATAGTATACTATAGTACGGCAAAGCGAAATTATCGGAAAATAGCGTACTATATAGTACACAGTTGAAATTATAGTACGCAGCCAAAAATTCCTCAAAATTATCGACACGTACTATAATTATCGTACATCTGGCAACGCTGGCGGGCGGGCGATGCGCGCCTGTATTATTTCGGCTTTTAGGTTTGCGCGCTGTATAATGCCGCCACCTATGAACGAATTTATTGCTTATAATTATTCGAGTGCACAAGGAGAGATGTCGCTACTGCGCCGACCGAAGTCACTTACATTTGTGTGGAGAATAAAGAAACCAACGCCGATTTCATGGAAAATGACTGGAATTTCGTAAATATGTGGCCCTCTCATTGGAAATATGTGGCCCCTGCCAAAATCTCAGGTAGGCTATAGCATACATCAGCCTACCCTTAGCGCCGCTACTGCTTGGTGTACGTAATATAAGCCGATTTTGTTCAAACCCGGGGCACGGGTAGACCTTCATGTAACTTGAAAAATCCTATAGGGATTTTATTCAATGGGCAACGGTTTTGCCATGGCAACGAAAAATTTTTTTGAGTTGGGAATATTAATCTAGATGTCCAATCGAAACGTCGGATTTCAGTATTTCAAGAAACAAGTTTTTAAAAATAAGAATACTGTCGTCTGCTCCCATCGGCGTCCCAAATGACGAGAAAACGTTATCATTCTACCCGTGGCGCCGTCTATCTCTCAATGATTCGTCCAAATAAGACGCGTTTTCAAGCAAAAATATTTTTTTTCTTCAAAATAATGGATGGCGCCACGGGTCATATGATAACGTTTGCTCGTCATTTTAGAGCAGACGGCGCATTCGTATTTTTCAAACACTTGTTTCGCGGGGAGCAGATTTGATTGGATCTCTAGATTAATATTCCCAACTCAATGGTAACACCTCGGGTAGTCTCCTTGTTAGTGTAATGAAAGCGTCGACATTAAGATATAATAAAATGTTTATTTGCACACTCATAATAAAACATATTCAAACTTTAAAAACCCGACTTAAAACTAATTTAACCAAAACAGTCAGCTAACTTAAAACTAAAATTATGATATTGGCTGGTTCCCTAAGTTACGTAAATGTTTATACGGTATCGTATTTTAGTTCAGCGATCTGGAGAATCTGGATTCCAGCGAAATAATTCGGTCCTTGGCAGAACGACACATCAGCGTCTCTTGGCTGTTACACTTTTCAGCGTACCACTCGTACCACGTTGCTTCACTTCACTCGCGCATTACTTTTTCACGAGGACTTAGCTTCATTTTTTTAAGAGAGAACGTAGCTCGACTAATCTAGTTGGTGACCAGCTCTGCACCCTCTGACTCTGACCCTCTCTTCTTTTTCTGGGCCTTTTCTATTTTTTTCTTCCCGACCTCCTATGAGGAACACATTTTCGGGGGAAATTCCATGACGTAGGTCGGGCGTTCGAATTTCATCTCCAGGTGGATGCGATGTGCCACTTGTCACCACTGGCTCGTGTAAAAATATTTTGAACGTTTAAAGGGAACCAGCTTTTAGGGGTGAACCAGCCATTTTATGAATAAAAACCGTTACAGCCCAATAAGAGGGTGTCTTCATTTGATTGGCCGAGGCATTTTTCTCAAAACCTATACCTTCTAGAAATGTGAAATATTCAGTATGTACTCTCTCAGGGAAGATCGTTGTTATTTGTGAATTTCAGAAAAATCATGAAATTTTTCACGGTTTTAGAATTTGTGGTTTTTGAACGCTAGGCGGCAGACGAAAAGTTTCAATGAGTAAGTAATATTTTATCGCAGTCCTAAATTTTAAACCTGATCGTCGACAATTTGCTCTTTCTATATTGACATTTAAAAAATCATTTAACATTCATTCCTATCTCGATTTTTGACTAACCAACCTCTAAACGTTTTTTTCTCTAAAAATAACGTTAATTCGTTACAGTATGGATCGCGGTTTCGGAAGAACAAAAAAATATGAACCCTCGTTTATTGATATTTCCTGTTCAGATACTGGTTTTTCCACGTGAGTGAGCAAAAAGTGCCCACCTTTGGTCCCCGTGGACAGAATTAGAATGAATATTATTTTACGAATTTTAATAATAATAATATTAATAATAATCAGCTAGGCTAATACCCTTGGTACCACCTTAGGCCTAAGTCATCAAGCGACTTTTAAAGCCATTAATTCAGGTGGCCGGGTTACAAGCCTCGCATGCTACGCGTTCGAGCCTACACTAACTATTACCGTTAACCTCAACAAGTTTTAATGGAAGGGCAAACCGAAGATCTCGAGGGAAAACCCCTTAAACCAGTCGGGAGATAACTTGCAATCTCAACAAGGAAGGAGCTGTTGCGAGTTTTCATCCAGTGCCACAAACTAGGATCGAACCCGGCTCCTCTTGCTGCGAGGCGAAAGTGCTAACCACTCCGCCTACCCAAATTTTTTAGTAGCTCCTTAATACTTAAAATTTAAGTATTTTATAGTTCGATAAAATACTAGTCTTAACTAGTCTTAAATATAAATAATTAAGCAAAATATGTTTTTTTTTTAATAAATCCAACGCAGATTAACGTATACACACTAAAAATACGCATTTTAAAAACGATGCTTCTCAGCAAAAGGAGCTACATCTCTGCTGGGGATCGAACCCAGGACCTTCGGATTAGAAGTCCGATGTGCTATCCACTACACCACAGAGACGATGAGCTTCTTGATTTTGGAAATTCCGCCGCAGCAAGTCCGGAAAACGATGCTTCTCTGCAAAAGAAGCGATATCTCTGCTGGGGATCGAACCCAGGACCTTCGGAATAGAAGTCCGATGTGCTATCCACAACATAATAGAGACGATGACCTTGTTGATTTTGGAAATTCCACCGTAGCAGGTCCGGAAAACGATGCTTCTCTGCAAAAGAAGCGACATCTCTGTTGGGGATCGAACCCAGGACCTTCGGATTAGAAGTCCGATGTGCTATCCACTACACCACAGAGACGATGAACTTGCTGATTTTGAAAATTCCACCGCAGCAAGTCCGGAAAACGATGCTTCTCTGCAAAAGAAGCGTCATCTCTGCTGGGGATCGAACCCAGGACCTTCGGATTAGAAGTCCGATGTGCTATCCACTACACCACAGAGACGATGACCTTGTTGATTTTGGAAATTCCACCGCAGCAAGTCCGGAAAACGATGCTTCTTAGCGAAAGAGGCGACATCTCTGCTGGGGATCGAACCCAGGAACTTCGGATTAGAAGTCCGATGTGCTATCCACTACACCACAGAGACGATAACCTAATTGATTTTGGAAATTCAACCGTAGCAAGTCCGGAAAACGATGCTTCTCAGAGAAATAGGCCACATCTCTGCTGGGGATCGAACCCAGGACCTTCGGATTAGAAGTCCGATGTGCTATCCACTACACCACAGAGACGATGACCTTGTCGATTTTGGAAATTCCACCGCAGCAAGTCCAGAAAACGATGCTTCTCTGCAAAAGAAGCGTCATCTCTGCTGGGGATCGAACCCAGGACCTTCGGATTAGAAGTCCGAAGTGCCATCCACTACACCACAGAGACGATGACCTTGTCGATTTTGGAAATTCCACCGCAGCAAGTCCGGAAAACGATGCTTCTCAGCGAAAGAGGCGACATCTCTGCTGGGGATCGAACCCAGGACCTTCGGATTAGAAGTCCGAAGTGCTATCCACTACACCACAGAGACGATGACCTTATTTATGTTGGAAATTCCACCGCAGCAAGTCCGGAAAACGATGCTTCTTAGCGAAAGAGGCGACATCTCTGCTGGGGATCCAACCCAGGACCTTCGGATAAGAAGTCCGATGTGCTATCCACTACACCACAGAGACGATGTCCTTGTTGATTTTGAAAATTCCACCGCAGCAAGTCCGGAAAACGATGCTTCTCAGCGAAAGAGGCGACATCTCTGCTGGGGATCGAACCCAGGACCTTCGGATTAGAAGTCCGATGTGCTATCCACTACACCACAGAGACGATGACCTTGGAAATTCCACCGTAGCAAGTCCGGAAAACGATGCTTCTCAGCGAAATAGGCGACATATCTGCTGGGGATCGAACCCAGGACCTTCGGATTAGAAGTCCGATGTGCTATCCACTACACCACAGAGACGATGTCCTTGTTGATTTTGAAAATTCCACCGTAGCAAGTCCGGAAAACGATGCTTCTCAGCGAAAGAGGCGACATATCTGCTGGGGATCGAACCCAGGACCTTCGGATTAGAAGTCCGATGTGCTATCCACTACACCACAGAGACAATGACATTGTCGATTTTGGAAATTCCACCGCAGCAAGTCCGGAAAACGATGCTTCATAGCGAAAGAGGCGACATCTCTGCTGGGGATCGAACCCAGGACCTTCGGATTAGAAGTCCGATGTGCTATCCACTTCACCACAGAGACGATGACCTTGCTGATTTTGGAAATTCCGCCGTAGCAAGTCCGGAAAACGGTGCTTCTCAGCGAAATAGGCGACATCTCTGCTGGGGATCGAACCCAGGACCTTCGGATTAGAAGTCCGATGTGCTACCCACTACACCACAGAGACGATGACCTTGTTGATTTTGGAAATTCCACCGCAGCAAGTCCGGAAAACGATGCTTCTTAGCGAAAGAGGCGACATCTCTGTTGGTGATTGAACCCAGGACCTTCGGATTAGAAGTCCGATGTGCTATCCACTACACCACAGAGACGATGACCTTGTTGATTTTGAAAATTCCACCGCAGCAAGTCCGGAAAACGATGCTTCTCTGCAAAAGAAGCTACATCTCTGCTGGGGATCGAACCCAGGACCTTCGGATTAGAAGTCCGACGTGCTACCCACTACACCACAGAGACGATGACCTTGTTGATTTTGAAAATTCCACCGCAGCAAGTCCGGAAAACGATTCTTCTCAGCGAAAGAGGCTACATCTCTGTTGGGGATCGAACCCAGGACCTTCGGATTAGAAGTCCGACGTGCTACCCACTACACCACAGAGACGATGACCTCGTTGCTTTTGGAAATTCCACCGCAGCAAGTCCGGAAAACGATGCTTCTTAGCGAAAGAGGCGACATCTCTGTTGGGGATCGAACCCAGGACCTTCGGATTAGAAGTCCGATGTGCTATCCACTACACCACAGAGACGACGACCTTGTTGATTTTAAAAATTCCACCGCAGCAAGTCCGGAAAACGATTCTTCTCAGCGAAAGAGGCTACATCTCTGTTGGGGATCGAACCCAGTACCTTCGGATTAGAAGTCCGATGTGCCATCCACTACACCACAGAGACGATGGCCTTGATGGTTTTGGAAATTCCGCCGCAGCAAGTCCGGAAAACGATGCTTCTCTGCAAAAGAAGCTACATCTCTGCTGGGGATCGAACCCAGGACCTTCGGATTAGAAGTCCGATGTGCTATCCACTACACTACAGAGACGATGACCTTGTTGATTTTGGAAATTCCACCGCAGCAAGTCCGGAAAATGATGCTTCTTAGCGAAAGAGGCGACATCTCTGCTGGGGATCGAACCCAGGTACTTCGGATTAGAAGTCCGATGTGCTATCCACTACACCACAGAGACGATGACCTTGTCGATTTTGGAAATTCCACCGCAGCAAGTCCAGAAAACGATGCTTCTCTGCAAAAGAAGCGTCATCTCTGCTGGGGATCGAACCCAGGACCTTCGGATTAGAAGTCCGAAGTGCCATCCACTACACCACAGAGACGATGACCTTGTCGATTTTGGAAATTCCACCGCAGCAAGTCCGGAAAACGATGCTTCTCAGCGAAAGAGGCGACATCTCTGCTGGGGATCGAACCCAGGACCTTCGGATTAGAAGTCCGAAGTGCTATCCACTACACCACAGAGACGATGACCTTATTTATTTTGGAAATTCCACCGCAGCAAGTCCGGAAAACGATGCTTCTTAGCGAAAGAGGCGACATCTCTGCTGGGGATCCAACCCAGGACCTTCGGATAAGAAGTCCGATGTGCTATCCACTACACCACAGAGACGATGTCCTTGTTGATTTTGAAAATTCCACCGCAGCAAGTCCGGAAAACGATGCTTCTCAGCGAAAGAGGCGACATCTCTGCTGGGGATCGAACCCAGGACCTTCGGATTAGAAGTCCGATGTGCTATCCACTACACCACAGAGACGATGACCTTGGAAATTCGGCCGCAGCAAGTCCGGAAAACGATGCTTCTCAGCGAAAGAGGCGACATCTCTGCTGGGGATCGATCCCAGGACCTTCGGATAAGAAGTCCGATGTGCTATCCACTACACCACAGAGACGATGACCTTGTCAATTTTGGAAATTCCACCGCAGCAAGTCCAGAAAACGATGCTTCTCTGCAAAAGAAGCGTCATCTCTGCTGGGGATCGAACCCAGGACCTTCGGATTAGAAGTCCGATGTGTTATCCACTACACCACAGAGACGATGACCTTATTTATTTTGGAAATTCCACCGCAGCGAGTCCGGAAAACGATGCTTCTTAGCGAAATAGGCGACATATCTGCTGGGGATCGAACCCAGGACCTTCGGATTAGAAGTCCGATGTGCTATCCACTACACCACAGAGACGATGACCTTGTTGATTTTGGAAATTCCACCGCAGCAAGTCCGGAAAACGATGCTTCTCAGCGAAAGAGGCGACATCTTTGCTGGGGATCGAGCCCAGGACCTTCGGATTAGAAGTCCGAAGTGCTATCCACTACACCACAGAGACGATGACCTTATTTATTTTGGAAATTCCACCGCAGCAAGTCCGGAAAACGATGCTTCTTAGCGAAAGAGGCGACATCTCTGCTGGGGATCCAACCCAGGACCTTCGGATAAGAAGTCCGATGTGCTATCCACTTCACCACAGAGACGATGTCCTTGTTGATTTTGAAAATTCCACCGCAGCAAGTCCGGAAAACGATGCTTCTCAGCGAAAGAGGCGACATCTCTGCTGGGGATCGAACCCAAGACCTTCGGATTAGAAGTCCGATGTGCTATCCACTACACCACAGAGACGATAACCTTGGAAATTCGGCCGCAGCAAGTCCGGAAAACGATGCTTCTCAGCGAAAGAGGCGACATCTCTGCTGGGGATCGATCCCAGGACCTTCGGATAAGAAGTCCGATGTGCTATCCACTACACCACAGAGACGATGACCTTGTCGATTTTGGAAATTCCACCGCAGCAAGTCCAGAAAACGATGCTTCTCTGCAAAAGAAGCGTCATCTCTGCTGGGGATCGAACCCAGGACCTTCGGATTAGAAGTCCGATGTGTTATCCACTACACCACAGAGACGATGACCTTATTTATTTTGGAAATTCCACCGCAGCGAGTCCGGAAAACGATGCTTCTTAGCGAAATAGGCGACATATCTGCTGGGGATCGAACCCAGGACCTTCGGATTAGAAGTCCGATGTGCTATCCACTACACCACAGAGACGATGACCTTGTTGATTTTGGAAATTCTACCGCAGCAAGTCCGGAAAACGATGCTTCTTAGCGAAAGAGGTGACATCTCTGCTGGGGATCGAACCCAGGACCTTCGGATTAGAAGTCCGATGTGCTATCCACTACACCACAGAGACGATGACCTTGTTGATTTTGGAAATTCCACCGCAGCAAGTCCGGAAAACGATGCTTCTCTGCAAAAGAAGCGACATCTCTGCTGGGGATCGAACCCAGGACCTTCGGATTAGAAGTCCGATGTGTTATCCACTACACCACAGAGACGATGACCTTATTTATTTTGGAAATTTCACCGCAGCAAGTCCGGAAAACGATGCTTCTTAGCGAAAGAGGCGACATCTCTGTTGGGGATCGAACCAAGGACCTTCGGATTAGAAGTCCGATGTGCTATCCACTACACCACAGAGACGATGACCTTGTTGATTTTGAAAATTCCACCGCAGCAAGTCCGGAAAATGATTCTTCTCAGCGAAAGAGGCTACATCTCTGTTGGGGATCGAACCCAGGACCTTCGGATTAGAAGTCCGACGTGCTACCCACTACACCACAGAGACGATGACCTTGTTGCTTTTGGAAATTCCACCGCAGCAAGTCCGGAAAACGATGCTTCTTAGCGAAAGAGGCGACATCTCTGTTGGGGATCGAACCCAGGACCTTCGGATTAGAAGTCCGATGTGCTATCCACTACACCACAGAGACGACGACCCTGTTGATTTTAAAAATTCCACCGCAGCAAGTCCGGAAAACGATTCTTCTCAGCGAAAGAGGCTACATCTCTGTTGGGGTTCGAACCCAGTACCTTCGGATTAGAAGTCCGATGTGCCATCCACTACACCACAGAGACGATGGCCTTGATGGTTTTGGAAATTCCGCCGCAGCAAGTCCGGAAAACGATGCTTCTCTGCAAAAGAAGCTACATCTCTGCTGGGGATCGAACCCAGGACCTTCGGATTAGAAGTCCGATGTGCTATCCACTACACCACAGAGACGATGACCTTGTTGATTTTGGAAATTCCACCGCAGCAAGTCCGGAAAACGATGCTTCTTAGCGAAAGAGGTGACATCTCTGCTGGGGATCGAACCCAGGACCTTCGGATTAGAAGTCCGATGTGCTATCCACTACACCACAGAGACGATGACCTTGTTGATTTTGGGAATTCCACCGCAGCAAGTCCGGAAAACGATGCTTCTTAGCGAAAGAGGTGACATCTCTGCTGGGGATCGAACCCAGGACCTTCGGATTAGAAGTCCGATGTGCTATCCACTACACCACAGAGACGATAACCTAATTGATTTTGGAAATTCAACCGTAGCAAGTCCGGAAAACGATGCTTCTCAGAGAAATACACCACATCTCTGCTGGGGATCGAACCCAGGACCTTCGGATTAGAAGTCCGATGTGCTATCCACTACACCACAGAGACGATGACCTTGTTGATTTTGGAAATTCCACCGCAACAAGTCCGGAAAACGATGCTTCTTAGCGAAAGAGGCGACATCTCTGCTGGGGATCGAACCCAGGACCTTCGGATTAGAAGTCCGATGTGCTATCCACTACACCACAGAGACGATGACCTGATTGATTTTGGAAATTCCACCGTAGCAAGTCCGGAAAACGATGCTTCTCAGCGAAATAGGCCACATCTCTGCTGGGGATCGAACCCAGGACCTTCGGATTAGAAGTCCGATGTGCTATCCACTACACCACAGAGACGATGACCTTGTTGATTTTGGAAATTCCACCGCAGCAAGTCCGGAAAACGATGCTTCTCTGCAAAAGAAGCGTCATCTCTGCTGGGGATCGAACCCAGGACCTTCGGATTAGAAGTCCGATGTGCTATCCACTACACCACAGAGACGATGACCTTGTTGATTTTGGAAATTCCACCGCAGCAAGTCCGGAAAACGATGCTTCTTAGCGAAAGAGGCGACATCTCTGCTGGGGATCGAACCCAGGAACTTCGGATTAGAAGTCCGATGTGCTATCCACTACACCACAGAGACGATAACCTAATTGATTTTGGAAATTCAACCGTAGCAAGTCCGGAAAACGATGCTTCTCAGAGAAATAGGCCACATCTCTGCTGGGGATCGAACCCAGGACCTTCGGATTAGAAGTCCGATGTGCTATCCACTACACCACAGAGACGATGACCTTGTCGATTTTGGAAATTCCACCGCAGCAAGTCCAGAAAACGATGCTTCTCTGCAAAAGAAGCGTCATCTCTGCTGGGGATCGAACCCAGGACCTTCGGATTAGAAGTCCGAAGTGCCATCCACTACACCACAGAGACGATGACCTTGTCGATTTTGGAAATTCCACCGCAGCAAGTCCGGAAAACGATGCTTCTCAGCGAAAGAGGCGACATCTCTGCTGGGGATCGAACCCAGGACCTTCGGATTAGAAGTCCGAAGTTCTATCCACTACACCACAGAGACGATGACCTTATTTATTTTGGAAATTCCACCGCAGCAAGTCCGGAAAACGATGCTTCTTAGCGAAAGAGGCGACATCTCTGCTGGGGATCCAACCCAGGACCTTCGGATAAGAAGTCCGATGTGCTATCCACTACACCACAGAGACGATGTCCTTGTTGATTTTGAAAATTCCACCGCAGCAAGTCCGGAAAACGATGCTTCTCAGCGAAAGAGGCGACATCTCTGCTGGGGATCGAACCCAGGACCTTCGGATTAGAAGTCCGATGTGCTATCCACTACACCACAGAGACGATGACCTTGGAAATTCCACCGTAGCAAGTCCGGAAAACGATGCTTCTCAGCGAAATAGGCGACATATCTGCTGGGGATCGAACCCAGGACCTTCGGATTAGAAGTCCGATGTGCTATCCACTACACCACAGAGACGATGACCTTGTTGATTTTGGAAATTCCACCGCAGCAAGTCCGGAAAACGATGCTTCTCTGCAAAAGAAGCGACATCTCTGCTGGGGATCGAACCCAGGACCTTCGGATTAGAAGTCCGATGTGCTATCCACTACACCACAGAGACGATGACCTTGTTGATTTTGGAAATTCCACCGCAGCAAGTCCGGAAAACGATGCTTCTCTGCAAAAGAAGCGACATCTCTGCTGGGGATCAAACCCAGGACCTTCGGATTAGAAGTCCGATGTGCTATCCACTACACCACAGAGACGATGACCTTATTTTTTTTGGAAATTTCACCGCAGCAAGTCCGGAAAACGATGCTTCTTAGCGAAAGAGGCGACATCTCTGTTGGGGATCGAACCAAGGACCTTCGGATTAGAAGTCCGATGTGCTATCCACTACACCACAGAGACGATGACCTTGTTGATTTTGAAAATTCCACCGCAGCAAGTCCGGAAAATGATTCTTCTCAGCGAAAGAGGCTACATCTCTGTTGGGGATCGAACCCAGGACCTTCGGATTAGAAGTCCGACGTGCTACCCACTACACCACAGAGACGATGACCTTGTTGATTTTGGAAATTCCACCGCAGCAAGTCCGGAAAACGATGCTTCTTAGCGAAAGAGGCGACATCTCTGCTGGGGATCGAACCCAGGACCTTCGGATTAGAAGTCCGATGTGCCATCCACTACACCACAGAGACGATGGCCTTGATGGTTTTGGAAATTCCGCCGCAGCAAGTCCGGAAAACGATGCTTCTCTGCAAAAGAAGCTACATCTCTGCTGGGGATCGAACCCAGGACCTTCGGATTAGAAGTCCGATGTGCTATCCACTACACCACAGAGACGATGACTTTGTTGATTTTGGAAATTCCACCGCAGCAATTCCGGAAAACGATGCTTCTTAGCGAAAGAGGTGACATCTCTGCTGGGGATCGAACCCAGGACCTTCGGATTAGAAGTCCGATGTGCTATCCACTACACCACAGAGACGATGACCTTGTTGATTTTGGAAATTCCACCGCAGCAAGTCCGGAAAACGATGCTTCTCAGCGAAAGAGGTGACATCTCTGCTGGGGATCGAACCCAGGACCTTCGGATTAGAAGTCCGATGTGCTATCCACTACACCACAGAGACGATAACCTAATTGATTTTGGAAATTCAACCGTAGCAAGTCCGGAAAACGATGCTTCTCAGAGAAATACACCACATCTCTGCTGGGGATCGAACCCAGGACCTTCGGATTAGAAGTCCGATGTGCTATCCACTACACCACAGAGACGATGACCTTGTTGATTTTGGAAATTCCACCGCAGCAAGTCCGGAAAACGATGCTTCTTAGCGAAAGAGGCGACATCTCTGCTGGGGATCGAACCCAGGACCTTCGGATTAGAAGTCCGATGTGCTATCCACTACACCACAGAGACGATGACCTAATTGATTTTGGAAATTCCACCGTAGCAAGTCCGGAAAACGATGCTTCTCAGCGAAATAGGCCACATCTCTGCTGGGGATCGAACCCAGGACCTTCGGATTAGAAGTCCGATGTGCTATCCACTACACCACAGAGACGATAACCTAATTGATTTTGGAAATTCAACCGTAGCAAGTCCGGAAAACGATGCTTCTCAGAGAAATACACCACATCTCTGCTGGGGATCGAACCCAGGACCTTCGGATTAGAAGTCCGATGTGCTATCCACTACACCACAGAGACGATGACCTTGTTGATTTTGGAAATTCCACCGCAGCAAGTCCGGAAAACGATGCTTCTTAGCGAAAGAGGCGACATCTCTGCTGGGGATCGAACCCAGGACCTTCGGATTAGAAGTCCGATGTGCTATCCACTACACCACAGAGACGATAACCTAATTGATTTTGGAAATTCAACCGTAGCAAGTCCGGAAAACGATGCTTCTCAGAGAAATACACCACATCTCTGCTGGGGATCGAACCCAGGACCTTCGGATTAGAAGTCCGATGTGCTATCCACTACACCACAGAGACGATGACCTAATTGATTTTGGAAATTCCACCGTAGCAAGTCCGGAAAACGATGCTTCTCAGCGAAATAGGCCACATCTCTGCTGGGGATCGAACCCAGGACCTTCGGATTAGAAGTCCGATGTGCTATCCACTACACCACAGAGACGATGACCTTGTTGATTTTGGAAATTCCACCGCAGCAAGTCCGGAAAACGATGCTTCTCTGCAAAAGAAGCGTCATCTCTGCTGGGGATCGAACCCAGGACCTTCGGATTAGAAGTCCGATGTGCTATCCACTACACCACAGAGACGATGACCTTGTTGATTTTGGAAATTCCACCGCAGCAAGTCCGGAAAACGATGCTTCTTAGCGAAAGAGGCGACATCTCTGCTGGGGATCGAACCCAGGACCTTCGGATTAGAAGTCCGATGTGCCATCCACTACACCACAGAGACGATGGCCTTGATGGTTTTGGAAATTCCGCCGCAGCAAGTCCGGAAAACGATGCTTCTCTGCAAAAGAAGCTACATCTCTGCTGGGGATCGAACCCAGGACCTTCGGATTAGAAGTCCGATGTGCTATCCACTACACCACAGAGACGATGACCTTGTTGATTTTGGAAATTCCACCGCAGCAAGTCCGGAAAACGATGCTTCTTAGCGAAAGAGGTGACATCTCTGCTGGGGATCGAACCCAGGACCTTCGGATTAGAAGTCCGATGTGCTATCCACTACACCACAGAGACGATAACCTAATTTGTGACGTAACTTCCCACTCTTTTCCCTGATTCCCAATCCAACAAACAGACTAGCTTTATAGGTTCCCACCCAAACATACGGGGATACCTACGAAGAACCAAGGCTTCGGGAGAAGCACTACACAAACGGGTTAACACATTACCAAACTTTACTCCGGGTTCTCATCCGCCTAACCACCACTGGTATTGGAGTTAGCGGGTTTAAACGAAACATCGGTCAGTTAGTTGTCTAGGGGTATGATATGTGAGCTTACAGTAAATACACTGAAACGAGGATCTGGCATTAATCTTAATTTTAATATTGGAAGATAAACAAAAGGGGGTCGTTAGAATAAACAGTTAATACTAAAAATTAATAACAAGGGGACGTTAACATTAAATACATATACAAACACTAAACATATTAAACATGGTAACCTAACCTGGAAGTACTTCCCACTATGCACGACCGAACGACAAAAGGAATAACTAGAGCTCTAGCAAATATATACAAATACAGGTAGTGAATTAAAATAGTTTGTGACATGAGGATTAGACGTTGAGTCTCTATTGAGACTCAACTATAAACAACTATAAACATAAAATCAAACTTAGGAGTTCATGGTGAGAGCGGGCACGCTGTGCTTCTGATCGGTGGCGACCTGCAGGTTCCTGAGCCGTTTTTAGAGGTTGGTGAGTAATGTTGACGTGGGCAACATGGCGTAGATGCTGTTGGTTCCTTTTTTTATTATTTATATCGTTGTATACGCGTGAGACTATACTTTGTCATATCGACTAGTTTTAGGAAAGTCACCGGTGCCGTCACTTTAACTTTTTATTAAACCGAGTCGCTCTTAACGACCTCGGACGTGGTTCCGTTCACTGCTCGTCCGGCACACACTGTTTCGCGCCCAAAACTGCTCTATTTATGCGTTCTGGGTCATGTGACCCAAACGCGCAATTAACAGTGCCCAATCACCACTCGGGTGATGACACTTCTCCGAAGATCACGGCTTTCAACCCACGCTCTTGTGTCCGACACCATAAACTATAGTTCGTATTTATCTTTCGTCCTTGCGAAGCGAAAGATATGGTCGCACACAAACACACATGTCACGGGGTAACTACAAAAAGACCGACAAGGGGTACACAACAATAAATCACACACTAACACACACTAAAAATATTTAAAACGAAGGGTATGGCATTCTAAGTAATAAAACGTAATAAAACAGGCATCGAAAGTGGGGGAGTCTAACAATACTATAAATGGAGCAATGGAATACAAGAAAAAGGCGAGGGACTTTACTGAGAATTTCCTCGCAGTGGCGGCTAGTTGGCAAGTTCAATTACGGGGGAACTAGCGAGCATCTCGGCCAAAGAAGCATCGCTTGCTCAAGGCCAAATACTTTCACCCGCGGGCGACCAGCGCCTTTGAACTGTAAGTATTTGGGACCCTCTACCCTCGGTCCTTACAATAGATATTTTAGCCCAAGATGTTTATATATGCCTAGTTTTAAGCATTTTAAGCATTACAACTCCTCCCCACTTTAAGTCGCAACGACCTCGTGAGACCATGCTATACATAGTAGACTAAATTACATGTCAAACAAAAATATTAACAACGCTGCAATGCTATATACAGGTGCACCAAATTACACTTAATAATCAAACTAAATCAACCATCCTACAAACTTAATTTATCCCCAATAAAAGACTCAAGGCCGACGTACGACTCTCTTTGTAATGGGGTCCCTAGGTCTTAAAATTCTACCTTGGGGAATTTCACATTCAAACGGACAACAGACTTCGTTTCTTGGGGTCCTACCTTCTTAAGCGCGGCTATGTTAGGCTCTTTAGCGGGGATGCGCGATAAAGTATCGGCGACTACATTTTTAACACCGGGCACGTGATGGATGCTAAAATCAAAGGCTTGTAAACGGGAATTCCAGCGCGCAAACTTGCCGGTGGGGTCGGGTGCACTGTGGAGCCATTTAATTGCGGAGTGGTCCGTAAATACCTCGAAATGGGCTCCTTCTATATAAGGTCTAAATTTCTCGACCGCATATAAGACGCCAAGACACTCTCTCTCAGTCGTAGAGTATTTCTGCTCGGTATTGCTGAGCGAACGACTAGCGTATTGCACCACGCTCTTTTTACCGTCGATATTCTGCGTGAGAACAGCTCCGAGTCCCGTTAAGGACGCGTCGGAGTAAATAACAAACTTATGGTCATAATCTGGGGTACTTAAAATTGGGGCCGACGACAATTTGCCTTTTAGGGTTTCAAAGGCCCTTTCCTGGTCCTCTGTCCAATTCCATGTACGGTCCTTATGGAGCAGGGAGGTTAACGGGTTTGCTATCTTGGCAAAGTGTTCTATGAACCGGCGGTAATAACTCGCCATTCCCAGGAAGCTGCGCAATTGCTTAAGGTTGCGGGGGCGGGGAAACTGGCTCATTGTAAACGTTTTCTCGGGGTCCACTCTTATCCCTGAACTGGTAACTACATGACCCAGGATTTTGCACTCATTCTGGCAAAACTGTGTTTTAGATGCCTTCACCGTAAGGCCTGCCTCTAACAAACGATTAAAAACTACTTCGAGGGTTTTGATATGGGATTCAAAGTCGGCGGACGCGATAATGATATCGTCCAAATACGCGCATACACCACTACCGGCTAGATCTCCGAATAAGTTGTTTACCATCCTCTGGAAGGTAGCTGGCGCCCCTGTTAACCAGAACATTAAAACTTTGGGTCGAAAGAGACCTCTATGGGTAACGAGAGCCGCCATATCTCGATGTGATTCATGCAGGGGAACTTGCCAATAGCCACTTCTCATATCTAGCGTGGTTATAAAATTCGGTTTGTTAAGGCTATCTAAAATGTCATCTATGCGCGGCAACGGATAAGCATCCTTCCGCGTGATATTATTTAACTTCCTATAGTCGATGCACAGTCTCCAAGTGCCGTCTTTCTTACTAACGAGCAGCGTGGGGGCAGCCCAAGGGCCGTCCGAAGGTTCTATAACATCTTGCTCCAGCATTTCGTCAATTTGCGTATCCAACTGCGCGCGCTTGGCGGGGGAAAAGCGATAGGGGGGACATGCGAGGGGTCTACTATCCCCGACTTCTATATAATGCTCCACCCGCGACGTTCGACCGGGCACCGTAGAGAAAATTGGTTTGTACTGATATACCAATTCTTCGAGAATTTCTTGTTGTTCGCCTTGAAGGGGGGACGTTTCGAGAGCTTTCCTAACCCCTTCGTAATCGACCGTGTTTCTGGGACGAGCTACACCTAAACGGGCAGAAGAAAGCGCGTAAACCTTAGAGAGACTGTGACAATCAGACTGAAATTTATATACATTCATACTTTCTGGCCAACGAAATTTCCCGCTTCCAAAATCTACTATCATACCCGTTGCGTACAACATATCTCGTCCCAAAATGCACTCGTAGCCTATTCCAGTCGCGTAAGAAGCTTCGAAGGTTAATTGTTTTTTTGGTAGACCGAACGGAAGGCAAATGGATCCGTCGGTTTCTAATAACGAGCCATCCGGCTGCCTTAAGGCGGAAATTTTATTCAAAGTGGGGTGACCACTTTTCTCTAATAGGGGTCTAAAAGCGCTATTAATTATTGTATCAGTTGAGCCAGGATCAACTAACGCGAGACACGGGATCGACCCCAAATAAATTTTTAAAAAGTCCTGACCAATTTGAAAATCTGACTGACTAATTGGTCCCGTGCCCGACGCATCACTGTCTATTGTTTTCGCGCAGGCGGCGACGCGCCGGACCTCTCGCCACCCGCCTGATCGTTTCCCGAATCCTTTTTAACATTATTGCAAAATCTAGCCCGATGTCCAACCTGTTCACAGATAAAGCACTTCATATTCGGGTTGTAATACGTCCCGTCTTTATTAAAATAATTAACGGGTGTCGTACCACTTCTACATTCTTCCGACTTGTGCCCCATTCGGCCACAGTTATTGCACTTTAGAACGGGTGCACTCGAGCGAGGAGCATACCGGGGGGCAAAACTATTAGCTTGGGGATTTAATGAGGGCTTAACAGTACTAGCCGTCTTCTGTCCACCAGTCTGCGATTGGGATTCATCGCGATTAAATTTCTCCGCCATCATGGCGTCATCTAGGAGGTCTCTAAGTTTGTCATATTTTTTTGTTAGCAATAGTTTCTTAATATCACAGCGTAAGTTTCGGTAAACAAGCCTAGCTTGTTCTCTACCCGCCAAAGGAACATGTAGTTGCACGAAAAACTTCTGCATTTGCGTTGCAAATTCACAAACAGTCTCTTGAGGTTTTTGAATACGCTCCGCGATCTTATCTTTAACAAACTCGTCATTACCTGACCGCTCAAACGCACACCTAATTCTATTATCAAAATCGTCCCAAGACGTGAAAGAGGGCTCCGAGTAAAACCAGTCCAACGCGGGGCCTGTCAGCATCGAGGGGATGTATCTTTGAACAAAAGCATCTTCGGGGATACTATTTGTTATACAGACTTGTCTCGCACGGCGCAGAAAATCTTTCGGGCCGGCATCTACGGGGTTTCCTGCGAAAGTTGCGGCGCTCGTAGGAGCGGTAAACGGGAAGAACGGGCTGGCGAAAGGATGAGGGGTGAATACACTGGCCGTGGAATTCGTCGGCGCTTGGTTGGAAGATGACCCGACGGACGTTAAAGAAGGGGGGTTTGGAGGGAAAGGTAGACCCGTAGGGTTATGCGAGGGCAAAATAGTTAAGGAGGGGGCTTGTGGTCTTATGGCATTTTGACTCTTAAGCTGGGCTATCTCCTGATGGAGTATTTTATTATCACTGCTCAACTGAGTTAGTTGGTTTAAAATCTGATCTAATACACTAGGTGGGGTGGGGGGTATAGGAACAAATATATTTCCTGAACTTATACCGCCTCCGGCCATATGGGACGGAGTGACTTGAGACTGAGTGGCCAAACTCCCGCCAGCAGATACATTCATCGGAGGGGTTGCCGTTACAACAATAGGTACGCTAGTGAGGGGGGAGTTAAGCACAAAGCCTGCCAACGGTAAAACTAGGTTATCAGATGAACGTGGAGACACACTGCGACTCCTTCGTGGAGTGCCTATAGGGGTCCTGCTTAACGGCATACTGGTAGGAGGGAGATAATTTCTTTTCTCGTAACGCTCTCTACGACTGCGTTTTTGGGCTTCAATGAAGTCAGTATCGAAACGACTAAAGGTACTCATGCAGGTGGGCAAATTAATCAAAACAATAAAGAAACAAAATATAGGTACTCATACAGCTGGGCAAAATTAAGCAAAACAATAAAGGCCGAGTCGTAATACCTCTCAAATTTTAAATACCTCTCAATTTTTAAATTGTTAATTTTCAAATCAAAGCATGCGTCCTGTAGGTAGCATTGGCGAACAAAAAAAAAACACTAAACTTACCAATATCATACAAGCTAGCTGTGGGGGTTTCTTAGTTACCAATTAACTCATACTTATCAACAAACGCACTTAACACTATTATCCCGGACGGACCCCCAATTTGTGACGTAACTTCCCACTCTTTTCCCTGATTCCCAATCCAACAAACAGACTAGCTTTATAGGTTCCCACCCAAACATACGGGGATACCTACGAAGAACCAAGGCTTCGGGAGAAGCACTACACAAACGGGTTAACACATTACCAAACTTTACTCCGGGTACTCATCCGCCTAACCACCACTGGTATTGGAGTTAGCGGGTTTAAACGAAACATCGGTCAGTTAGTTGTCTAGGGGTATGATATGTGAGCTTACAGTAAATACACTGAAACGAGGATCTGGCATTAATCTTAATTTTAATATTGGAAGATAAACAAAAGGGGGTCGTTAGAATAAACAGTTAATACTTAAAATTAATAACAAGGGGACGTAAACATTAAATACATAAACAAACACTAAACATATTAAACATGGTAACCTAACCTGGAAGTACTTCCCACTATGCACGACCGAACGACAAAAGGAATAACTAGAGCTCTAGCAAATATATACAAATACAGGTAGTGAATTAAAATAGTTTGTGACATGAGGATTAGACGTTGAGTCTCTATTGAGACTCAACTATAAACAACTATAAACATAAAATCAAACTTAGGAGTTCATGGTGAGAGCGGGCACGCTGTGCTTCTGATCGGTGGCGACCTGCAGGTTCCTGAGCCGTTTTTAGAGGTTGGTGAGTAATGTTGACGTGGGCAACATGGCGTAGATGCTGTTGGTTCCTTTTTTTATTATTTATATCGTTGTATACGCGTGAGACTATACTTTGTCATATCGACTAGTTTTAGGAAAGTCACCGGTGCCGTCACTTTAACTTTTTATTAAACCGAGTCGCTCTTAACGACCTCGGACGTGGTTCCGTTCACTGCTCGTCCGGCACACACCGTTTCGCGCCCAAAACTGCTCTATTTATGCGTTCTGGGTCATGTGACCCAAACGCGCAATTAACAGTGCCCAATCACCACTCGGGTGATGACACTTCTCCGAAGATCACGGCTTTCAACCCACGCTCTTGTGTCCGACACCATAAACTATAGTTCGTATTTATCTTTCGTCCTTGCGAAGCAAAAGATATGGTCGCACACAAACACACATGTCACGGGGTAACTACAAAAAGACCGACAAGGGGTACACAACAATAAATCACACACTAACACACACTAAAAATATTTAAAACGAAGGGTATGGCATTCTAAGTAATAAAACGTAATAAAACAGGCATCGAAAGTGGGGGAGTCTAACAATACTATAAATGGAGCAATGGAATACAAGAAAAAGGCGAGGGACTTTACTGAGAATTTCCTCGCAGTGGCGGCTAGTTGGCAAGTTCAATTACGGGGGAACTAGCGAGCATCTCGGCCAAAGAAGCATCGCTTGCTCAAGGCCAAATACTTTCACCCGCGGGCGACCAGCGCCTTTGAACTGTAAGTATTTGGGACCCTCTACCCTCGGTCCTTACAATAGATATTTTAGCCAAAGATGTTTATATATGCCTAGTTTTAAGCATTTTAAGCATTACAAATTGATTTTGGAAATTCAACCGTAGCAAGTCCGGAAAACGATGCTTCTCAGAGAAATAGGAAACATCTCTGCTGGGGATCGAACCCAGGACCTTCGGATTAGAAGTCCGATGTGCTATCCACTACACCACAGAGACGATAACCTAATTGATTTTGGAAATTCAACCGTAGCAAGTCCGGAAAACGATGCTTCTCTGCAAAAGAAGCTACATCTCTGCTGGGGATCGAACCCAGGACCTTCGGATTAGAAGTCCGATGTGCTATCCACTACACCACAGAGACGATGACCTTGTTGATTTTGGAAATTCCACCGCAGCAAGTCCGGAAAACGATGCTTCTTAGCGAAAGAGGCGAAATCTCTGCTGGGGATCGAACCCAGGACCTTCGGATTAGAAGTCCGATGTGCTATCCACTACACCACAGAGACGATGACCTTGTTGATTTTGGAAATTCCACCGCAGCAAGTCCGGAAAACGATGCTTCTTAGCGAAAGAGGCGACATCTCTGCTGGGGATCGATCCCAGGACCTTCGGATTAGAAGTCCGATGTGCTATCCACTACACCACAGAGACGATGACCTTGTCGATTTTGGAAATTCCACCGCAGCAAGTCCGGAAAACGATGCTTCTCAGCGAAAGAGGCGACATCTCTGCTGGGGATCGAACCCAAGACCTTCGGATTAGAAGTCCGATGTGCCATCCACTACACCACAGAGACGATGGCCTTAATGGTTTTGGAAATTCCGCCGCAGCAAGTCCGGAAAACGATGCTTCTCTGCAAAAGAAGCTACATCTCTGCTGGGGATCGAACCCAGGACCTTCGGATTAGAAGTCCGATGTGCCATCCACTACACCACAGAGACGATGGCCTTAATGGTTTTGGAAATTCCGCCGCAGCAAGTCCGGAAAACGATGCTTCTCTGCAAAAGAAGCTACATCTCTGCTGGGGATCGAACCCAGGACCTTCGGATTAGAAGTCCGATGTGCTATCCACTACACCACAGAGACGATGACCTAATTGATTTTGGAAATTCCACCGTAGCAAGTCCGGAAAACGATGCTTCTCAGCGAAATAGGCCACATCTCTGCTGGGGATCGAACCCAGGACCTTCGGATTAGAAGTCCGATGTGCTATCCACTACACCACAGAGACGATGACCTTGTTGATTTTGGAAATTCCACCGCAGCAAGTCCGGAAAACGATGCTTCTTAGCGAAAGAGGCGACATCTCTGCTGGGGATCGATCCCAGGACCTTCGGATTAGAAGTCCGATGTGCTATCCACTACACCACAGAGACGATGACCTTGTCGATTTTGGAAATTCCACCGCAGCAAGTCCGGAAAACGATGCTTCTCAGCGAAAGAGGCGACATCTCTGCTGGGGATCGATCCCAGGACCTTCGGATTAGAAGTCCGATGTGCTATCCACTACACCACAGAGACGATGACCTTGTCGATTTTGGAAATTCCACCGCAGCAAGTCCGGAAAACGATGCTTCTCAGCGAAAGAGGCGACATCTCTGCTGGGGATCGATCCCAGGACCTTCGGATTAGAAGTCCGATGTGCTATCCACTACACCACAGAGACGATGACCTTGTCGATTTTGGAAATTCCACCGCAGCAAGTCCGGAAAACGATGCTTCTCTGCAAAAGAAGCGTCATCTCTGCTGGGGATCGAACCCAGGACCTTCGGATTAGAAGTCCGATGTGCTATCCACTACACCACAGAGACGATGACCATGTTGATTTTGGAAATTCCACCGCAGCAAGTCCGGAAAACGATGCTTCTCAGCGAAATAGGCCACATCTCTGCTGGGGATCGAACCCAGGACCTTCGGATCAGAAGTCCGATGTGCTATCCACTACACCACAGAGACGATGACCTTGTTGATTTTGGAAATTCCACCGCAGCAAGTCCGGAAAACGATGCTTCTCAGCGAAAGAGGCGACATCTCTGCTGGGGATCGAACCCAGGATCTTCGGATTAGAAGTCCGATGTGCTATCCACTACACCACAGAGACGATGACCTTGTCGATTTTGGAAATTCCACCGCAGCAAGTCCGGAAAACGATGCTTCTCAGCGAAAGAGGCGACATCTCTGCTGGGGATCGATCCCAGGACCTTCGGATTAGAAGTCCGATGTGCTATCCACTACACCACAGAGACGATGACCTTGTCGATTTTGGAAATTCCACCGCAGCAAGTCCGGAAAACGATGCTTCTCTGCAAAAGAAGCGTCATCTCTGCTGGGGATCGAACCCAGGACCTTCGGATTAGAAGTCCGATGTGCTATCCACTACACCACAGAGACGATGACCTTGTTGATTTTGGAAATTCCACCGCAGCAAGTCCGGAAAACGATGCTTCTCAGCGAAAGAGGCGACATCTCTGCTGGGGATCGAACCCAGGACCTTCGGATTAGAAGTCCGATGTGCTATCCACTACACCACAGAGACGATGACCGTGTGTTGATTTTGGAAATTCCACCGCAGCAAGTCCGGAAAACGATGCTTCTTAGCAAAAGAGGCGACATCTCTGCTGGGGATCGATCCCAGGACCTTCGGATTAGAAGTCCGATGTGCTATCCACTACACCACAGAGACGATGACCTTGTCGATTTTGGAAATTCCACCGCAGCAAGTCCGGAAAACGATGCTTCTCAGCGAAAGAGGCGACATCTCTGCTGGGGATCGAACCCAAGACCTTCGGATTAGAAGTCCGATGTGCCATCCACTACACCACAGAGACGATGGCCTTAATGGTTTTGGAAATTCCGCCGCAGCAAGTCCGGAAAACGATGCTTCTCTGCAAAAGAAGCTACATCTCTGCTGGGGATCGAACCCAGGACCTTCGGATTAGAAGTCCGATGTGCTATCCACTACACCACAGAGACGATGACCTAATTGATTTTGGAAATTCCACCGTAGCAAGTCCGGAAAACGATGCTTCTCAGCGAAATAGGCCACATCTCTGCTGGGGATCGAACCCAGGACCTTCGGATTAGAAGTCCGATGTGCTATCCACTACACCACAGAGACGATGACCTTGTCGATTTTGGAAATTCCACCGCAGCAAGTCCGGAAAACGATGCTTCTCAGCGAAAGAGGCGACATCTCTGCTGGGGATCGATCCCAGGACCTTCGGATTAGAAGTCCGATGTGCTATCCACTACACCACAGAGACGATGACCTTGTCGATTTTGGAAATTCCACCGCAGCAAGTCCGGAAAACGATGCTTCTCAGCGAAAGAGGCGACATCTCTGCTGGGGATCGATCCCAGGACCTTCGGATTAGAAGTCCGATGTGCTATCCACTACACCACAGAGACGATGACCTTGTCGATTTTGGAAATTCCACCGCAGCAAGTCCGGAAAACGATACTTCTCAGCGAAAGAGGCGACATCTCTGCTGGGGATCGAACCCAGGACCTTCGGATTAGAAGTCCGATGTGCTATCCACTACACCACAGAGACGATGACCTTGTCGATTTTGGAAATTCCACCGCAGCAAGTCCGGAAAACGATGCTTCTCAGCGAAAGAGGCGACATCTCTGCTGGGGATCGATCCCAGGACCTTCGGATTAGAAGTCCGATGTGCTATCCACTACACCACAGAGACGATGACCTTGTCGATTTTGGAAATTCCACCGCAGCAAGTCCGGAAAACGATGCTTCTCTGCAAAAGAAGCGTCATCTCTGCTGGGGATCGAACCCAGGACCTTCGGATTAGAAGTCCGATGTGCTATCCACTACACCACAGAGACGATGACCTTGTTGATTTTGGAAATTCCACCGCAGCAAGTCCGGAAAACGATGCTTCTCAGCGAAAGCGGCGACATCTCTGCTGGGGATCGAACCCAGGACCTTCGGATTAGATGTCCGATGTGCTATCCACTACACCACAGAGACGATGACCTTGTGTTGATTTTGGAAATTCCACCGCAGCAAGTCCGGAAAACGATGCTTCTTAGCGAAAGAGGCGACATCTCTGCTGGGGATCGAACCCAGGACCTTCGGATTAGAAGTCCGATGTGCTATCCACTACACCACAGAGACGATGACCTTGTGTTGATTTTGGAAATTCCACCGCAGCAAGTCCGGAAAACGATGCTTCTCAGCGAAAGAGGCGACATCTCTGCTGGGGATCGAACCCAGGACCTTCGGATTAGAAGTCCGATGTGCTATCCACTACACCACAGAGACGATGACCTTGTGTCGATTTTGGAAATTCCACCGCAGCAAGTCCGGAAAACGATGCTTCTCTGCAAAAGAAGCGTCATCTCTGCTGGGGATCGAACCCAGGACCTTCGGATTAGAAGTCCGATGTGCTATCCACTACACCACAGAGACGATGACCTTGTTGATTTTGGAAATTCCACCGCAGCAAGTCCGGAAAACGATGCTTCTCAGCGAAAGAGGCGACATCTCTGCTGGGGATCGAACCCAGGACCTTCGGATTAGAAGTCCGATGTGCTATCCACTACACCACAGAGACGATGACCTTGTGTTGATTTTGGAAATTCCACCGCAGCAAGTCCGGAAAACGATGCTTCTTAGCGAAAGAGGCGACATCTCTGCTGGGGATCGAACCCAGGACCTTCGGATTAGAAGTCCGATGTGCTATCCACTACACCACAGAGACGATGACCTTGTGTTGATTTTGGAAATTCCACCGCAGCAAGTCCGGAAAACGATGCTTCTCAGCGAAAGAGGCGACATCTCTGCTGGGGATCGATCCCAGGACCTTCGGATTAGAAGTCCGATGTGCTATCCACTACACCACAGAGACGATGACCTTGTCGATTTTGGAAATTCCACCGCAGCAAGTCCGGAAAACGATGCTTCTCAGCGAAAGAGGCGACATCTCTGCTGGGGATCGATCCCAGGACCTACGGATTAGAAGTCCGATGTGCTATCCACTACACCACAGAGACGATGACCTTGTTGATTTTGGAAATTCCACCGCAGCAAGTCCGGAAAACGATGCTTCTTAGCGAAAGAGGCGACATCTCTGCTGGGGATCGAACCCAGGACCTTCGGATTAGAAGTCCGATGTGCTATCCACTACACCACAGAGACGATTACCTAATTGATTTTGGAAATTCAACCGTAGCAAGTCCGGAAAACGATGTTTCTCAGAGAAATAGGCCACATCTCTGCTGGGGATCGAACCCAGGACCTTCGGATTAGAAGTCCGATGTGCTATCCACTACACCACAGAGACGATGACCTTGTTGATTTTGGAAATTCCACCGCAGCAAGTCCGGAAAACGATGCTTCTTAGCGAAAGAGGCGACATCTCTGCTGGGGATCGAACCCGGGACCTTCGGATTAGAAGTCCGATGTGCTATCCACTACACCACAGAGACGATTACCTAATTGTTTTTGGAAATTCAACCGTAGCAAGTCCGGAAAACGATGCTTCTCAGAGAAATAGGCCACATCTCTGCTGGGGATCGAACCCAGGACCTTCGGATTAGAAGTCCGATGTGCTATCCACTACACCACAGAGACGATGACCTTGTTGATTTTGGAAATTCCACCGCAGCAAGTCCGGAAAACGATGCTTCTTAGCGAAAGAGGCGACATCTCTGCTGGGGATCGAAATCAGGACCTTCGGATTAGAAGTCCGATGTGCTATCCACTACACCACAGAGACGATAACCTAATTGATTTTGGAAATTCAACCGTAGCAAGTCCGGAAAACGATGCTTCTCAGAGAAATAGGCCACATCTCTGCTGGGGATCGAACCCAGGACCTTCGGATTAGAAGTCCGATGTGCTATCCACTACACCACAGAGACGATGACCTTGTTGATTTTGGAAATTCCACCGCAGCAAGTCCGGAAAACGATGCTTCTTAGCGAAAGATGCGACATCTCTGCTGGGGATCGAACCCAGGACCTTCGGATTAGAAGTCCGATGTGCTATCCACTACACCACAGAGACGATAACCTAATTGATTTTGGAAATTCAACCGTAGCAAGTCCGGAAAACGATGCTTCTCAGAGAAATAGGCCACAACTCTGCTGGGGATCGAACCCAGGACCTTCGGATTAGAAGTCCGATGTGCTATCCACTACACCACAGAGACGATGACCTTGTCGATTTTGGAAATTCCACCGCAGCAAGTCCGGAAAACGATGCTTCTCTGCAAAAGAAGCGACATCTCTGTTGGGGATCGAACCCAGGACCTTCGGATTAGAAGTCCGATGTGCAATGCACTACACCACAGAGACGATGACCTTGTTGATTTTGAAAATTCCACCGCAGCAAGTCCGGAAAACGATTCTTCTCAGCGAAAGAGGCTACATCTCTGTTGGGGATCGAACCCAAGACCTTCGGATTAGAAGTCCGATGTGCCATCCACTACACCACAGAGACGATGGCCTTAATGGTTTTGGAAATTCCGCCGCAGCAAGTCCGGAAAACGATGCTTCTCTGCAAAAGAAGCTACATCTCTGCTGGGGATCGAACCCAGGACCTTCGGATTAGAAGTCCGTTGTGCTATCCACTACACCACAGAGACGATGACCTTGTTGATTTTCGAAATTCCACCGCAGCAAGTCCGGAAAACGATGCTTCTCAGCGAAAGAGGCGACATCTCTGCTGGGGATCGAACCCAGGACCTTCGGATTAGACGTCCGATGTGCTTTCCACTACACCACAGAGACGATGACCTTGTTGACTAATACACGTCAACGACGAAGGGGAATTTTTAGCACCAACAACCGCGTACCACTATTAGAACTTTGATGTTCTCGATAATTACTGGCTGCATCACAAATACACGTCAACTACGAACGGGAATTTTTTTCAACAACAACCGCGTGACACTATTAGAACTTTGATGTTCTCGATAATTACTGGCTGCATCACTAATACACGTCAACGACAAAGGGGAATTTTTAGCACCAACAACCGCGTACCACTATTAGAACTTTGATGTTCTCGATAATTACTGGCTGCATCACTAATACACGTCGACGACGAAGGGGAATTTTTAGCACCAACAACCGCGTACCACTATTAGAACTTTGATGTTCTCGATAATTACTGGCTGCATCACAAATACACGTCAACGACGAAGGGGAATTTTTAGCACCAACAACCGCGTACCACTATTAGAACTTTGATGTTCTCGATAATTACTGTCTGCATCACAAATACACGTCGACGACGAAGGGGAATTTTTAGCACCAACAACCGCGTACCACTATTAGAACTTTGATGTTCTCGATAATTACTGGCTGCATCACTAATACACGTCGACGACGAAGGTGAATTTTTTGCACCAACAACCGCTTACCACTATTAGAACTTTGATGTTCTCGATAATTACTGGGTGCATCACAAATACACGTCAACGACGAACGGGAATTTTTTTCACCAACAACCGCGTACCACTATTAGAACTTTGATGTTCTCGATAATTACTGGCTGCATCACTAATACACGTCGACGACGAAGGGGAATTTTTAGCACCAACAACCGCGTACCACTATTAGAACTTTGATGTTCTCGATAATTACTTACAGCTCCAAATAACTTCCCTATATAATGTTTTTCAAAAATATATATTTTTTTATCAGTAGGTGATAGACGAAACCTTTCAATGAGAAAGTTGTAGAGCATACTTGAAAACCAGGGGCGTAGCTCACGGTCCGCAGGGCCCGCTCATCATAAAAAAAATTGAAAAAGGGGGCCCCATAGAGATTTTTGCGGGGGAGGGGGCTCTGAGTTCTCAGCTACGCCACTGTTGAAAACGTACAAATAAAGTTGGTTCGGTCGAAAGAGACCAATTTTTCATAAAGATATGAGCATATGTAACATAATTACTTATAAGTATTAGGGATGCAACGGTTCCACTTTTTTGGACTATCTCGGTTCCGGATCCGGTTCCGGTTCCTATATTTTTGCTTTATCAGTAGAAGGAAAGTGATGGCGAGACTCCGATCCCGGGATCGGGATCGTCGGGATCGTCGGGATACGGGATTTAAGGGGTGAAATGGGGGTAAAATCGTCGAAAAGTCAATGTATTTATGATATTTCTCGCGACGATTTGTTTTCCCGTATATCAACATATTGTGTCCAGGCCAACTTGTTCATTTATCTACGCTTATCTCGAAAGATACTTGAACGTATATCTTATCAAGTTTTATCGTACGGAATAAGTTGAAATGATGTAAAAATTGATAACCTAGGCGACGCGTGCGCAGATTACCCCGGGGGACGCGGTTAATTTGAATTTAAGAGTGGTTTTACGTCATGGAATATTCGTTGTTAAAGTAGAATGGAAATATTTTTAAACTTCATTTTAATATCATTGTAGTACGCTTGACACTTGAACCAATCTCACGAGTATTTCTTAAAACGAATATCTCGATCGCGTTTTATCGTACGAAATAAGTGGAAATTATGTAAGTTGTATGATTAATAACCTAGGCAGGAAGATAGCGCGCGCGTGCGTGGATTACCTGGGAGGCACGGATTGCCCGGGCGCGCGGTTAATTTGAATTTAAAACATGGATTACCTCTCCGAAATAATTCCTGTACCCAAAATTGGACCGCAAGTTTTTTTTCTTTTTTGGGGAATCTCTATGGGAGTTTTACATTACAATAAAGCTAATAGGTCCAGTTTGGGGTACTTTTGGTCCAAAATGGGGTACATAGGGCCGAAAATGGTGACATTGGTCGTTTTAAGGGTACTTTTGGTCTATTTTGGTCCATTTTTGGGTACATCAGAAAAGCAGTTGGAAAAACGAAGAGCCTTATTTTTCCACCCATCTCCAAACTCCAAAAATTTATTGCTTTAATTTATTTATCGCTTCCGTAGGTATAAAATAAGATAAAAACCACTTACCTATATTTTAATTACGGTAAATTAAAAATACTTAATTAGTGTACTAAGTTACGTTTAAAAGAACCTTTTGTAACAATTCCAATATGTAAATATAGGTAAAAGGATTGAAAAAATACTTAAAGTGGTTTTACTGATAAACTCTAAAGGAATTTAACTTTAAACGGTATCTTAGATTATTGTTTTTAATTTTATTCAAGTTGAAAACGTATTAAGAGTCCTTCAATAAAAGGATTTTATTTACGAACTTAATTCATATTTTCTTCAAACTTTCAATTCGCTTTTATTACTATTTAAATACGGTAAAATATAATTCTTATACACAAATATAGTCAGAAAGATACTATAAAACACTAAAAATAAAATTAAATTAAATTTGTGTGGATAAGATTTGTAAATATCATTTTGAAACTAATAACTTTCACGCTTTATTTAAGTCAAGCCAATAAAAACAATTACCTATATTTTAAATACGGTAAAATATAAATACATTTCAGATATGTAAATAGGTAGAATAACACTATGAAAAGTTCCTTTTTCTTCTTTTAATACGACAACACACAACTCTGATACGCAAATATATAAAGAAAATATAAAAAAAAATTTACTCTACGTTCGATACGTTAAAATACATTTCCGATACACAAATATAGATAAAGAAATACTATAAAATGTAAAAAGGTAGAAAAATACTACACATTAACCGTTATGAATTTAAGCTTTCAACATCCTTCACGTATAGAGCATAACATATATGTTCAGAGTTAACTTGTTTCCTCGTTATCTTTATCGCATGTGTTTTAAATAGCGTATGGAATAAGTTAAGAATGTACTGAAATGGTGTATGTTTAAACCTCGTAGAATAAAGAGTAAAACATATGTTCAGAGTCGGCTTGATTACTAAAGCGAATAACACAGAGACGTTTCCGGTGTAGTCACGTAGGAAGAAAAATACTACAACACTCTCTATACTCTACATTCAACACGTTAAAATATACTTCCGAAATGCCAATATAGGTAGTAAAATACTATAAAATCTCTATACTTTACCTTCAATACGTTAAATTACATTCCAATATGTAAATATAGGAGGAAAAATACTACAAAAGCCTCTTTTCTTGGCGTTCAATATGTTAAAATAGATTTCTGAAATGCAAATGTAGGTAGTAAATACTACAAAATCTCTATACTCTACCTTCAATACGTTAAATTACATTCCAATATGTAAATATAGGTAGTAAATACTACAAAAGCCTCTTTTCTTGGCGTTCAATATGTTAAAATAGATTTCTGAAATGCAAATATAGGTAGTAAATACTACAAAAGCCTCTTTTCTTGGCGTTCAATATGTTAAAATAGATTTCTGAAATGCAAATATAGGTAGTAATTACTACAAAAGCCTTTTACTCTACGTTCAATACGTTAAATTAATGATATGCCTCCGATCGAATCGTTCATTTTTTCCTATTTAAATATACGCATTTAAAATAGAATTGCTTCTAGTGTTCGGCAGTCGATTAATTTTTATCCACAAATTTTCCGATTTATTTAAAAAACGTTGGTAAAAATAATATCATTTTAACTTATTTAATTGTGTTTTTTACCCAACCAAGCATTTATTTGAATAAAAGTGGTATTTATTTAAATAACCAATAGTTAAATAAAAATTGTTAAATGTTTAAATAATCGAAAGTGAACAAACCTATTTTTTAAATAAAACAAACAGACTTTAGAGTTGATAAGATTTGTAAATATCATTTGAAACTAATAATTTTCACGCTTTAGTTAAGTCAAGCAATTACATTTTTAAAAATGAAAGAAGTTAAACAATATAAAAATTTGTAAATATTGTAAATATTTTTAGGTAATAAAGAAATTAAGAAATGTTTTAATTAAAATATCTTTCATTTTCTACTACATTTTTAAAAATGAAAGAAGTTTAACAATATAATTATTCTAATATAATTTCAAAATCAGGTATTATTTAAAGTACAAATGCATAATTTAGTGAAGCAATTCTTATTTAAATACTTTTATTTAATTAATTTGTGTATCTGAAATGTATTAATTGAAAAATAAGTGGGTTTTACTATTTATCACGGTTTTATATATATATATATATATATATATATTGGAATTGTTACAAAAGGTTCTTTTAAACGTAACTCAGTACATTAATTTATTTTGGAAGTTCAAAACGTATTAAGAGCCCTTCAGAGTACTATAAAAGGATTTCATTTACAAACTAAATTAATATTTTCTTCAAACTTTCAATTCGTTATAATTTGAATTTAAATGAAAACATCATGGATTATAGGTACGTAATCTACTATTAGACCGAACGGATTAAAAAATACTTAAAGTAAGTGGTTTTACTGATAAACTAAAGGAATTTAACTTTAAAGGGTATCTTAGATTATTGTTTTTAATATTATTCAAGTTCAAAACGTATAAAGAGTCCTTCAAAGTAATTTAAAAGAATTTTATTTACGAACTAAATCCATATTTTAGAAGTTAGTTTGTATGAAATACTTACTAATACCTGAAAAATGGACTTTAGAGTTGATAAGATTTGTAAATATCATTTGAAACTAATAATTTTCACGCTTTATTTAAGTCAAGCAATTACATTTTTAAAAATGAAAGAAGTTAAACAATATAAAAATTTGTAAATATTGTAAATATTTTTAGGTAATAAAGAAATTAATAAATGTTTTAATTAAAATATCTTTCATTTTCTACTACATTTTTAAAAATGAAAGAAGTTTAACAATATAATTATTCTAATATAATTTCAAAATCAGGTGTTATTTAAAGTACAAATGCATAATTTAGTGAAGCAATTCTTATTTAAATACTTTTATTTAATTAATTTGTGTATCTGAAATGTATTAATTGAAAAATAAGTGGGTTTTACTATTTATCACGGTTTTTTATATATATATATATATATATATTTGAATTGTTACAAAAGGTTCTTTTAAACGTAACTTAGTACATTAATTTATTTTGGAAGTTCAAAACGTATTAAGAGCCCTTCAGAGTACTATAAAAGGATTTCATTTACAACCTAAATTAATATTTTCTTCAAACTTTCAATTCGTTATAATTTGAATTTAAATGAAAACATCATGGATTATAGGTGCGTAATCTACTATTAGACCGAACTAATTAAACAAAATACTTAAAGTAAGTGGTTTTACTGATAAACTCTAAAGGAATTTTGGAATTTTCTAGAATAGCAAAGTAAAACTAAAACGTAAACCAAGTTTAAAACGAAACTAATAACTGGGAGAAAGGTTGAAGTAAGTAATTTTTTTGATTTTTCGTTTTTTAATTTTTGAGTTCCCTATATTATTATAAACTAAATTAAATATAATTTTTGAAAAATTGTGATAAAAGATCTGCTCCTTCGTGTTTTACATATATTTAAAAACTCGATTTTAATGAATTGTTTTCAAAGCATGAAAAATTAAGCAGATCCTTTGATTTTAATTGTAGTTAGTAGTTACTTAAAAAAAAAGTCGCTAGCTGACTTGGAGCTGGTGTAGTTAAATTTTAAAAATGTGTATTTTAAATTTTGTTTGTAAAAGTTTTTTTTTGAAAAAGTTTAGTATTATAGTTTAAATTTATTAAATAAAATAAAATATAAATTATACATTTGGTTTAGTATTTTACTATTGCAAGTAAAATTAATAGTAATTTCAATTACTTTTTTAGTTTTTTTTTGACAAATACGCAAACTATTTAGTTATTTCAAAAACAAATACGTCGAATTATTTGGTATTCGAAATACTATTGGTTAGTTTTTATATATTTAATTTTATTTTTCAGAACAATTTCTCTTTGTCTAGCTTCTTCTAACTTTAATTTAGATGGCCTTAAAGCGAAGTATTTAACAAATTTTGTAACCAAGTAGATGGAGCTTTAAACAATTTTTCAGTCATGTAGTCAAGGAAATGTTCAAATATACGTGTATTTGGTCATTTTGATGGTCAAATAGCCCAGTATGGAACTGCGAGATGATAGTCAGACATTGAGACGCGGGTGGCGCCCGTGCCCCAGCGTCCGCGCCAGCCCCGTCGGTGCCCCATTTCACATTTCAGACGTCGACGGAGTAGATTACGCACCTATAATCCATGATGTTTTCATTTAAATTCAAATTATAACGAATTGAAAGTTTGAAGAAAATATTAATTTAGTTTGTAAATGAAATCCTTTTATAGTACTCTGAAGGGCTCTTAATACGTTTTGAACATCCAAAATAAATTAATGTACTAAGTTACGTTTAAAAGAACCTTTTGTAACAATTCCAATATATATATATATATATATATATATATAAAAAACCGTGATAAATAGTAAAACCCACTTATTTTTCAATTAATACATTTCAGATACACAAATTAATTAAATAAAAGTATTTAAATAAGAATTGCTTCACTAAATTATGCATTTGTACTTTAAATAATACCTGATTTTGAAATTATATTAGAATAATTATATTGTTAAACTTCTTTCATTTTTAAAAATGTAGTAGAAAATGAAAGATATTTTAATTAAAACATTTCTTAATTTCTTTATTACCTAAAAATATTTACAATATTTACAAATTTTTATATTGTTTAACTTCTTTCATTTTTAAAAATGTAATTGCTTGACTTAACTAAAGCGTGAAAATTATTAGTTTCAAATGATATTTACAAATCTTATCAACTCTAAAGTCTGTTTGTTTTATTTAAAAAATAGGCTTGTTCACTTTCGATTATTTAAACATTTAACAATTTTTATTTAACTATTGGTTATTTAAATAAATACCACTTTTATTCAAATAAATGCTTGGTTGGGTAAAAAACACAATTAAATAAGTTAAAATGATATTCTTTTTACCAACGTTTTTTAAATAAATCGGAAAATTTGTGGATAAAAATTAATCGACTGCCGAACACTAGAAGCAATTCTATTTTAAATGCGTATATTTAAATAGGAAAAAATGAACGATTCGATCGGAGGCATATCATTAATTTAACGTATTGAACGTAGAGTAAGAGGCTTTTGTAGTAATTACTACCTATATTTGCATTTCAGAAATCTATTTTAACATATTGAACGCCAAGAAAAGAGGCTTTTGTAGTATTTTTCCTCCTATATTTACATATTGGAATGTAATTTAACGTATTGAAGGTAAAGTATAGAGATTTTATAGTATTTTACTACCTATATTGGCATTTCGGAAGTATATTTTAACGTGTTGAATGTAGAGTATAGAGAGTGTTGTAGTATTTTTCTTCCTACGTGACTACACCGGAAACGTCTCTGTGTTATTCGCTTTAGTAATCAAGCCGACTCTGAACATATGTTTTACTCTTTATTCTACGAGGTTTAAACATACACCATTTCAGTACATTCTTAACTTATTCCATACGCTATTTAAAACACATGCGATAAAGATAACGAGGAAACAAGTTAACTCTGAACATATATGTTATGCTCTATACGTGAAGGATGTTGAAAGCTTAAATTCATAACGGTTAATGTGTAGTATTTTTCTACCTTTTTACATTTTATAGTATTTCTTTATCTATATTTGTGTATCGGAAATGTATTTTAACGTATCGAACGTAGAGTAAATTTTTTTTATATTTTCTTTATATATTTGCGTATCAGAGTTGTGTGTTGTCGTATTAAAAGAAGAAAAAGGAACTTTTCATAGTGTTATTCTACCTATTTACATATCTGAAATGTATTTATATTTTACCGTATTTAAAATATAGGTAATTGTTTTTATTGGCTTGACTTAAATAAAGCGTGAAAGTTATTAGTTTCAAAATGATATTTACAAATCTTATCCACACAAATTTAATTTAATTTTAATTTTAGTGTTTTATAGTATCTTTCTGACTATATTTGTGTATAAGAATTATATTTTACCGTATTTAAATAGTAATAAAAGCGAATTGAAAGTTTGAAGAAAATATGAATTAAGTTCGTAAATAAAATCCTTTTATTGAAGGACTCTTAATACGTTTTCAACTTGAATAAAATTAAAAACAATAATCTAAGATACCCTTTAAAGTTAAATTCCTTTAGAGTTTATCAGTAAAACCACTTTAAGTATTTTTTCAATCCTTTTACCTATATTTACATATTGGAATTGTTACAAAAGGTTCTTTTAAACGTAACTTAGTACACTAATTAAGTATTTTTAATTTACCGTAATTAAAATATAGGTAAGTGGTTTTTATCTTATTTTATACCTACGGAAGCGATAAATAAATTAAAGCAATAAATTTTTGGAGTTTGGAGATGGGTGGAAAAATAAGGCTCTTCGTTTTTCCAACTGCTTTTCTGATGTACCCAAAAATGGACCAAAATAGACCAAAAGTACCCTTAAAACGACCAAAGTCACCATTTTCGGCCCTATGTACCCCATTTCGGACCAAAAGTACCCCAAACTGGACCTATTAGCTTTATTGTAATGTTAAACTCCCATAGAGATTCCCCAAAAAAGAAAAAAAACTTGCGGTCCAATTTTGGGTACAGGAATTATTTCGGAGAGGTAATCCATGTTTTAAATTCAAATTAACCGTGCGCCCGGGCAATCCGCACCTCCCAGGTAATCCACGCACGCGCGCGCTATCTTCCTGCCTAGGTTATTAATCATACAACTTACATAATTTCCACTTATTTCGTACGATAAAACGCGATCGAGATATTCGTTTTAAGAAATACTCGTGAGATTGGTTCAAGTGTCAAGCGTACTACAATGATATTAAAATGAAGTTTAAAAATATTTCCATTCTACTTTAACAACGAATATTCCATGACGTAAAAACACTCTTAAATTCAAATTAACCGCGTCCCCCGGGGTAATCTGCGCACGCGTCGCCTAGGTTATCAATTTTTACATCATTTCAACTTATTCCGTACGATAAAACTTGAAGAGATATACGTTCAAGTATCTTTCGAGATAAGCGTAGATAAATGAACAAGTTGGCCTGGACACAATATGTTGATATACGGGAAAACAAATCGTCGCGAGAAATATCATAAATACATTGACTTTTCGACGATTTTACCCCCATTTCACCCCTTAAATCCCGTATCCCGACGATCCCGACGATCCCGATCCCGGGATCGGAGTCTCGCCATCACTTTCCTTCTACTTTTATCGGTTCCGGTTCTTAAAATTTAAATTTATCGGTTCCGGTTTCGATTCCGGTTCGCAAAATTTAGAATCCGGTTGCTATACGGTTCTAGTGTGTTTAGTATTAATTTAAGCTAAATACACAAGCATTTCAAATTAAGTTAAAGATAAATAAAATCCACCACATTTATTGATTTAGAATATAAAATTTGTTTTTGATAAATTATATTTTAAAATAGTAGCTTTCTCAGTGACGTAGCTGTGGGTTCGGGGTCCTCCCGCGAAACGCTTTTTGGGGTCCCTTATAATCATTAAGGCCGAGTCGCGATTATCGCCATCTAGAGTTAGGGCTAACATGTATCGCCTTCTACAATTAGATTTAACACGTACTTGCGTGTTAAATATAGAAAACGCGTAAAAATGGGTTCAAGCCCTAAGTGAAACGATTAAGATAAATCACGGCAATCAACGTCTGGAGCATTAAAAACATAGGTTCTGGTAGAACTTGCAAGTCTGGAGTTCAGACTACCAAGACCGACCAGAATCACGATCTAGATGTCTTAATGTAAAATAATTAAAAAAAATTATTGCTGCTATTATCTCGTAGCGAACTCGTGTAAGCGCGTTTTGCGAACTGAAAAAACGGTGTTTATTGTTGTGAACGTGGACTGACTGTCCCCTCGGTGGAACGTTTGGCGACTGTGGCCGTGGTGGAACGTTTATTGAAAAAATAGTTGAAATTCAGGTTGAGCTTTTCTGGGGCATCTCCAAGGTTGGAGTCTTTGCAGATTCTTTTGAGCCGAGGCCTAACTCTTCTAGGCTTGATATGGGTTTTAATAACGCTGGCGGAATATCCCACTTCGACGACTTGTTCCATTTTCGGAAAGTGATCTCTGAACCGAACCGTATTGGTCATTTTCCCCAACCTTTCCTTTTTCTAAACTACTCATTATTTAACAAACCGAGCGAGTTTATAAATTTCAATAAAGCTACATTGGGCTGACTAAAATTCCGACGCAAAAAATTCCTTCTCAATTTAGATGTTTTCCATTGGCTTAAACATTGAGTTGGGAATATTAATCTAGAGGTCCAATCGAAACGTCGGATTTCAGTATTTCGCGAAACAAGTTTTTAAAAATAAGAATACTGTCGTCTGCTCCCATCGGCGTCCCAAATGACTAGAAAACGTTATCATTCGACCCGTGGCGCCGTCTATCTCTCAATGATTGGTTCAAATAAGACGCGTTTTCAAGCAAAAAGATTTTTTTTCTTCAAATTAATGGATGGCGCCACGGGTCATATGATAACGTTTGCTCGTCATTTTAGAGCAGACGGCACATTCAAAAACTTGTTTCGCGGGGAGCAGATTTGATTGGATCTCTAGATTAATATTCCCAACTCAATGGGCTTAAATAAATATGTTAGTAGCCAATAGTGTGACTCCCAAAATTACTAGGACAAATAAAAAAGTTAAAATCCAACGTAGTCCACCTTTTTACTGGTTCGTGGTGATAAAAACGGTAAGTGAAGATTTTTTAATGGAAGAAAGGTACAGTGGCATACTTAATTTTACTTATAAGTAATTATGTTACATATGCTCATATCCTAATGAAAATTGGTCTCTTTCGACCAGTAACGGCGCTAAGCTTTTTTCACGGGTAGGCTAAGATTTTTCTGCCCCCCCCCCTATAAACAAAGGCGTAACGGAGGGGGATTATAGCTATATAATTTTTATTTTAAATATTTTTAGCATTTTCGCCTCAAAGCAAGAGAAGCCGGGTTTGATCCCAGCTAAAGGCCCTGAGTAGAAATTTCGAACCACCTCAAAGTAGAGTTTGCAAGATGTATCTCTACTGGTTAAAGGAGTTTTCCGATTTCTCATAGCAATGCTGAGGTTAACGGTTATATCCTATCATAAGTCCCCATTAGCAAAAGTCTAGGTTTTTTGTACTAGGAACACCTACCCGATATTTAGTAGTAGGTTTTATAACGCGGCACATCCTAGCGGTTATTCTCCACTAAGCATTTCTCAAACGTATTTCACCCAACGCATCATGACGTAGAAGTCGTGCGCGAACGTTTTAACGCTTCGAAAAATACACGACCAGCGTTTCCGAATAAATCTCCGCCGTCAGTGCGCCACTCAATAACGGGGTAGCCAAGCCAAGGCCTATTGAAAATTGGAGCACTTTCAACTCTAACAAACTTAAGATTCGCAAATTGCCTCGGAAAAAATAATGGTAAATTATTAAATAGTAACGTATAATCGACCATTAGACACAACCGTTAGGTAGTTATTTTGAAAATTTGAGACTTAGACGCGTTTTGGTTTTTATCCGCCTAAATTTTTAAGAAAATAGATTTGGTGGAGACATTTTTAAATGAAGATGGTGCTAATATCCAATCGGGGTACATTTCATTTCTTATTTCTTCTCTCCAGGGCCAGGCCGTCAGCAATCACCCCTATGGCAGTCCTTCACTTATGGGGTACTTGTGATAGACTTATGGTAATAGTAAGTGTGGGGAGCTTCCAGTTAGCTCACATGGCATGAAGGGATGGCCACCGCCCTCCTACGCAATAGGCCTTATTATAAAATAGCATTAGCCTTCATGCTTTTACGTTGCTGCTGCATCACGGATGACGTTTCTATGACGTGTCACTAAGAGTGAATTCGACGACGAACCATGTTTTTAAGTATAAGCTGAACTGAACTTCTACGTATTTCGTAACGAATGAGCTGCGAAAAACAAGTTCAGCAAGTGTAGGTTAATTTAGGCCTATATAACCCGGCCTCTGGTTAAAAGGCCTTACTAGTCGCCAGATGAATTAGGCTGTAGTGGTGACTTAAGTAATAGCTTAGGTTAATATTTTTATTATTAATACTGTTAAAACAAGATAAATGAGTTCAACGCGTTTAATTTTAAAATTATTAGTTATATTACAAATCCGAAATATCCCAGTAGTATATCACAAAAAAATAATATAAACAACACACTTTATCAGCCAAATATAACAACTCATTTAAAGAATAAATTGCACTCGTCTCTTTTTCTTACTAAACTCGTCGACTACTGTCATTGGATTTTCCTTCAATTTATTTGATAAGTCCCTATTTATCGATAACACCGCTAAACTTGTTAAGCGGTTTTCAGACATTGTTGTTCTCAGATATGATTGTAGTCTATTTAGTGTACTAAAACTTCATTCCGAAATGGTATTCGCAACTGGTATACTTAAGACTAATTAAAAATATTTTATAAGATCAAGAAAGGCCGGTTCAAATGATAATAAATATCTAAAAACGTCGAAAACGTTTTGAATATTTTGAGGTTTGACCGTGGGTTTGACTAGGGCGCAGTTAGTACTTGCGATTTTAGGTTCCAGTTTCAAATTATCCAAATGGACATTATCAGTGTTATTTGAATTAAATAACTTCTTAGCTACTTCAATCTGACATTTTAGAGCCTGTTTTTGAAAATGAAATCTTTCATATTTTTCGCAAAAATCTATAATTTCCTCTACGTTTAAAAACTCATTGGAATTCGGATCAGATGCGCATACGCCTTTATATAAAGAAAATTTTTTCTAGCAAGCGCTTTTTCATTTCTAATATGAATCTATCTATTATTTCCAAGTAATTTGCTTTCGGTCTCCGATACCCTACTCCCTATGGTACTCGTAATTACGCTCTGTTTAAACCTTTTGTTTGGTATAATTCTCCTTTTTGCGGGAACTTTGGGAGGCATACTTCTATCAGGTACTGGAATCGATGCCGATTTCGCCAAATTAGTAGCGGCTTCCCAAATTTGCTCAAATCTTTCCGAGGTTCTATCTTCTTCCAACTTTTTAATCGCGGCATCGCAAATCACTACCGCTCGAGTTATAACTAATTTTGGGTTTTGTAAGTATTCTGAGAGGACATTCGTTATACCTAAGATTTCGTCTAAGGCTACAATAATTATTAAAATATTGAAACTTTGTAGTTGGGAAGAATACCCTCGACATTCGGCGGCTTCCTCTGATTTGCCATTTTCAATTAAATTATCTAAAGCTAGAAGTACAGCGTCATACCTTGTTCTAAAATAGTTAAGGCCTTTTTTTTACTAGACCATCTAGTGTCGCGACTCTGGGGTAATTTTAGTATAACTTCGTATTCTAAATCTTTTTGCGCACTCTGGAAATACTCACTTCTAAGTGAGGAATTACTTTGAAATGAGTATATTGCTTGGAGCAAACCGAGTTTCCCGAACTACGGGTACGTTCTTCCAACAATTGACTAATACCAAGTTTAGGCGGTGCGCGTAACAGTGCACGTACGGACAGATCCCATTTATCGCGTCTTTTATTCTAATGTTCACCCCTGAATGGCTGCCACTCATCACACTGGCTCCATCATTGTCTGAGCTACGCAGTTGGAAATTTGTAGCCCATTTGATAAAAGTACATTAAGAATTGCCGACGATATCGATTCCGCGTCAAATTTATGTAGGTCGATAAAGGACAAAAACCTTTCGAGAACATCACCTTTAACCGTGGTGAATCTAACGCAAATGCTTAATTGCTCTACTCCGCCCTGGTCCCTAGTTTCGTCAGCTATAATTGCGTAAAACCCACCCGAGTCTTTAATGTCCTGGATAATCATTCTTTGAACTAGCGCGCCACTAGTATTAATAAGTTCGGGAAGTAGTTTACATCTGCCCCAATACTAGTTTTGGGTGACTTAGGGTACGCGACGATTGGATTAATAGTCATAGACTAAACTAAGGTTTGCTTCAATAGAAAACAGGGTATTTAAATACGGAGCAGCTACAAAAGAGCGAGAAATGGCTTGTTTCAACAGAAAACAGAGTAATTAAATACGGAATAACTACAAAAGAAACAGAAATTCTTTATTTCAATGAAAAACAGGGAATGTGCATTCGGAGAAGCTACGAAGGGTCAAAGATGGCTGGTTTCAATTGAAAACAAGTTAATAGGCCTTTCAATGAAACCTGTTCAGCACTCGCCAAGGAGTATTAACATTCCGCGCCTGGACTTACAGATTCCTTTTTGTATAATCTTTGTCACTTGTGTTTGCTTGGTGAATAAAATAAGGAAATATTTTTAACGCTGTAAACGTTAGGCCTAAGTTGGAATTCGGGATCATTGATGTAGATAATAAGTCGGGATTTCATTATTCTAAAATGCCTAAAAAAGCTACGTGGGTTAAAGGAAACACTTGTTGCATTCCGGATTGTGAAAGTAATACGTTGAGTTCTAATGGGATCAGTTTTTCTCGTTTTGAATTTTTCTTCAATATATTCTGTACTTTTGCTGGTTTTGGGGTTTTATTACCGTCTAGTGGCTCCATATCTTCTTTATTTAACTGAAAACTAGAAATTATTAAGTTATTTACATTAGATTTATTTCATTTAATTAAAATTTTAACTTACCAAACGTTAAATATCTTAACGAAGGACCACAGAGAACGGTAACGCCGCTAACGCGTGTGCCGAGGCTTACAGTTTAAAGCGAAATCTTGGATTGAAGTTGGCTGTTTCAAAGAGGGTTGGCTGTACAACTACCCGATCGCGAGATAAAATACGATCCAAAGTACGATCCGAGATTCAGGGCCGTATTTCCGCCTAGGCATATTTAGTCGACGCTTGTTAAGAGCTTTTATTTAGTAATATATCCGCAGAGCTCCGACTTCTACTCTGAATTAGGGAAATTCAGGCACAGCCTAGGTCCAGGGATCAGAGTAAGTGCAGCTCGTGAAAGGTAGCCCTGTAGTCGTCGCTAATTTAAACGGAAGCCTGTCTTCACTTCTCGATTTAGAGACAAATAATGCCTGAATGCCGGCCGATTAGAAACTATATTATTATTCAAACTCGTGAAGTCCTTTATAAAAGCGAAACGGAAGTTAGTTGAACGGATTTTGGAATTACAGCGCGTTTCTAACTTCAGCTCGTACATGTCCCTCGCAAACACGTGATTCCGTTTCCATGGTAAATTTTTAAATAGGGCAAGGATTATAAGAATTTTCAATATTTGGTTTAATTTATTCAACGTTCCGTGTGAAACAAGGTCTCCTGCACGACAGGAGAGCGTTCTACCACAGAACCACGGATACCTGTTACGCTTCACTGAAAATTAGAAACTGTATTTATATATTTTGGCTTGCCAACTTGTATTACTTAAAATTCCTAGACATAGCTTTAGCCAAGGAGGCTAAAGCTATTTAGTTTCTATTAAAATAGACATATGATAAGTGAACTCGCGAAGTAAATCATAATACATACAATCCTCGCGATGTGTTAAGTACGAGAGAACTAAAGTTAGCTATGAATAACTATCTCAATCATCTTGTTCATTAAGAATCACAGGCTAAGATTTACTATCATAAGGTCCCCATAAGCAAAGGTCTAGGCCAAATGTTTTAGTGAAATTTATCAACCCGAGCGTGGCTGCTCTACCAAGTAAGATAATATTTTAGATGTAGAAATTTTGAAAAAGAAGATGTCGCTACTGCCCTATCGTCGTACGTTAATCTTCTTCTCGCATGGACAACGCCATTACCATGGGCCCCTATTTAGGCTATGGTAGACCTTTACTTATGAGGACCTTATGATAGGCTTATCCTACAACGAAAAATGTTCATTGAAACGCGTTCTAATCAAAGTATTCATTTTAAACATATCATTGTTAAGAAACTTACTATAGCAAAGTTGTTAAGTTACTTTTGATACTGCCATATTACTAGAAAATTTTAGATTAGATGCCCTGGCATGCCAGCAGATGTCGCGGCGCTCAGAGATTCGTGAGCTTGCAGAAGTTATTTCGTAGACAAGATAAGTTCCCGGGTCGAAAATCACGTTTCCCTTTTCCGTTTTCACACAATCTTTTCACGCTTAGAGTTTTTTCTTGGTGTATTTGGCCAATGAGTACGTTTCATGGTGTTTCGTAAAGACATGAATTCTAAGTCTATTTAAAATCTGACCCTTCTTAGCTGTAACATTCACAACAATAAACACCGTTTTTTCAGTTCGCAAAACGCGCTTACACGAGTTCGCTACGAGATAATAGTAGCAATAATTTTTTTAATTATTTTACATTAAGTCATCTAGATCGTGATTCTGGTCGGACTTGGTAGTCTGAATTCCAGACTTCCAAGTTCTACCAGAACCTTTGTTTTTAATGCTCCAGACGTTGATTGCCGTGATTTATCTTAATCGTTTCACTTAGGGCTTTAACCCATTTTTACGCGTTTTCTATATTTAACACGCAAGTACGTGTTAAATCTAATTGTAGAAGGCGATACATGTTAGCCCTAACTCTAGATGGCCATAATCGCGACTCGGCCTTAATGATTATAAGAGAACCCCAAAAAGCGTTTCGCGGGAGGACCCCGAACCCACAGCTACGTCACTGAGAAAGCTACTATTTTTAAAATATAATTTATCAAAAACAAATTTTATATTCTAAATCAATAAATGTGGTGGATTTTATTTATCTTTAACCTAATTTGAAATGCTTGTGTATTTAGCTTTAATTAATACTAAACACACTAGAACCGTATAGCAACCGGAACCGATCGGTTCTAAATTTTGCGAAACGGAATCGAAACCGGAACCGATAAATTAAAATTTTAAGAACCGAAACCGTTGCATCCCTAATACTTATAAGTAATTATGTTACATATGCTCATATCTTTATGAAAAATTGGTCTCTTTCGACCGAACCAACTTAATTTGTACGTTTTCAACAGTGGCGTAGCTGAGAACTCAGAGCCCCCTCCCCCGCAAAAATCTCTATGGGGCCCCCTTTTTCAATTTTTTATGATGAGCGGGCCCTGCGGACCGTGAGCTACGCCCCTGGTTTTCAAGTATGCTCTACAACGTTCTCATTGAAAGCTTTCGTCCATCACCTACTGATAAAAAAATATATATTTTTGAAAAACATTATATAGGGAAGTTATTTGGAGCTGTTTTTTCGTTTATAAACGAGGTGAGCGTGAGACATCATGTCAACATTGGAGCGAAGAGTTTCGTGATTAAATGATATGAATTATTAAAACGGAAACGTAAGTAATTATCGAGAACATCAAAGTTCTAATAGTGGTACGCGGTTGTTGGTGCTAAAAATTCCCCTTCGTCGTCGACGTGTTTTTGTGATGCAGCCAGTAATTATCGAGAACATCAAAGTTCTAATAGTGGTACGCGATTGGTGGTGCTAAAATTCCCCTTCGTCGTCGACGTGTATTAGTGATGCAGCCAGTAATTATCGAGAACATCAAAGTTCTAATAGTGGTACGCGGTTGTTGGTGCTAAAAATTCCCCTTCGTCGTCGACGTGTATTAGTGATGCAGCCAGTAATTATCGAGAACATCAAAGTTCTAATAGTGGTACGCGGTTGGTGGAACTAAAATTCCCCTTCGTCGTCGACGTGTATTAGTGATGCAGCCAGTAATTATCGAGAACATCAAAGTTCTAATAGTGGTACGCGGTTGTTGGTGCTAAAAATTCCCCTTCGTCGTCGACGTGTATTAGTGATGCAGCCAGTAATTATCGAGAACATCAAAGTTCTAATAGTGGTACGCGGTTGGTGGAACTAAAATTCCCCTTCGTCGTCGACGTGTATTAGTGATGCAGCCAGTAATTATCGAGAACATCAAAGTTCTAATAGTGGTACGCGGTTGGTGGTGCTAAAATTCCCCTTCGTCGTCGACGTGTATTAGTGATGCAGCCAGTAATTATCGAGAACATCAAGGTTCTAATAGTGGTACGCGGTTGGTGGTGCTAAAATTCCCCTTCGTCGTCGACGTGTATTAGTGATGCAGCCAGTAATTATCGAGAACATCAAAGTTCTAATAGTGGTACGCGGTTGGTGGTGCTAAAATTCCCCTTCGTCGTCGACGTGTATTAGTGATGCAGCCAGTAATTATCGAGAACATCAAAGTTCTAATAGTGGTACGCGGTTGTTGGTGCTAAAAATTCCCCTTCGTCGTCGACGTGTATTAGTGATGCAGCCAGTAATTATCGAGAACATCAAAGTTCTAATAGTGGTACGCGGTTGTTGGTGCTAAAAATTCACCTTCGTCGTCGACGTGTATTTTTGATGCAGCCAGTAATTATCGAGAACATCAAAGTTCTAATAGTGGTACGCGATTGGTGGTGCTAAAATTCCCCTTCGTCGTCGACGTGTATTAGTGATGCAGCCAGTAATTATCGAGAATATCAAAGTTCTAATAGTGGTACGCGGTTGTTGGTGCTAAAAATTCCCCTTCGTCGTCGACGTGTATTAGTGATGCAGCCAGTAATTATCGAGAACATCAAAGTTCTAATAGTGGTACGCGGTTGGTGGAACTAAAATTCCCCTTCGTCGTCGACGTGTATTAGTGATGCAGCCAGTAATTATCGAGAACATCAAGGTTCTAATAGTGGTACGCGGTTGGTGGTGCTAAAATTCCCCTTCGTCGTCGATGTGTATTAGTGATGCAGCCAGTAATTATCGAGAACATCAAAGTTCTAATAGTGGTACGTGGTTGGTGGTGCTAAAATTCCCCTTCGTCGTCGACGTGTATTAGTGATGCAGCCAGTAATTATCGAGAATATCAAAGTTCTAATAGTGGTACGCGGTTGTTGGTGCTAAAAATTCCCCTTCGTCGTCGACGTGTATTAGTGATGCAGCCAGTAATTATCGAGAACATCAAAGTTCTAATAGTGGTACGCGGTTGGTGGTGCTAAAATTCCCCTTCGTCGTCGACGTGTATTAGTGATGCAGCCAGTAATTATCGAGAACATCAAAGTTCTAATAGTGGTACGCGGTTGGTGGTGCTAAAATTCCCCTTCGTCGTCGACGTGTATTAGTGATGCAGCCAGTAATTATCGAGAACATCAAAGTTCTAATAGTGGTACGCGGTTGGTGGTGCTAAAATTCCCCTTCGTCGTCGACGTGTATTAGTGATGCAGCCAGTAATTTTCGAGAACATCAAAGTTCTAATAGTGGTACGCGGTTGGTGGTGCTAAAATTCCCCTTCGTCGTCGACGTGTATTAGTGATGCAGCCAGTAATTATCGAGAACATCAAAGTTCTAATAGTGGTACGCGGTTGGTGGTGCTAAAATTCCCCTTCGTCGTCGACGTGTATTAGTGATGCAGCCAGTAATTATCGAGAACATCAAAGTTCTAATAGTGGTACGCGGTTGGTGGTGTTAAAATTCCACTTCGTCGTCGACGTGTATTAGTGATGCAGCCAGTAATTATCGAGAACATCAAAGTTCTAATAGTGGTACGCGGTTGGTGGTGCTAAAATTCCCCTTCGTCGTCGACGTGTATTAGTGATGCAGCCAGTAATTATCGAGAACATCAAAGTTCTAATAGTGGTACGCGGTTGGTGGTGCTAAAATTCCCGTTCATCGTCGACGTGTATTAGTGATGCAGCCAGTAATTATCGAGAACATCAAAGTTCTAATAGTGGTACGCGGTTGTTGGTGCTAAAAATTCCCGTTCGTCGTCGACGTGTATTAGTGATGCAGCCAGTAATTATCGAGAACATCAAAGTTCTAATAGTGGTACGCGGTTGTTGGTGCTAAAAATGCCCCTTCGTCGTCGACGTGTATTAGTGATGCAGCCAGTAATTATCGAGAACATCAAAGTTCTAATAGTGGTACGTGGTTGGTGGTGCTAAAATTCACCTTCGTCGTCGACGTGTATTAGTGATGCAGCCAGTAATTATCGAGAACATCAAAGTTCTAATAGTGGTACGCGGTTGGTGGTGCTAAAATTCCCCTTCGTCGTCGACGTGTATTAGTGATGCAGCCAGTAATTATCGAGAACATCAAAGTTCTAATAGTGGTACGCGGTTGGTGGTGCTAAAATTCCCCTTCGTCGTCGACGTGTATTAGTGATGCAGCCAGTAATTATCGAGAACATAAAAGTTCTAATAGTGGTACGCGGTTGGTGGAACTAAAATTCCCCTTCGTCGTCGACGTGTATTAGTGATGCAGCCAGTAATTATCGAGAACATCAAAGTTCTAATAGTGGTACGTGGTTGGTGGTGCTAAAATTCACCTTCGTCGTCGACGTGTATTAGTGATGCAGCCAGTAATTATCGAGAACATCAAAGTTCTAATAGTGGTACGTGGTTGGTGGTGCTAAAATTCACCTTCGTCGTCGACGTGTATTAGTGATGCAGCCAGTAATTATCGAGAACATCAAAGTTCTAATAGTGGTACGCGGTTGTTGGTGCTAAAAATTCCCCTTCGTCGTCGACGTGTATTAGTGATGCAGCCAGTAATTATCGAGAACATCAAAGTTCTAATAGTGGTACGCGGTTGGTGGTGCTAAAATTCCCCTTCGTCGTCGACGTGTATTAGTGATGCAGCCAGTAATTATCGAGAACATCAAAGTTCTAATAGTGGTACGCGGTTGGTGGTGCTAAAATTCCCCTTCGTCGTCGACGTGTATTAGTGATGCAGCCAGTAATTATCGAGAACATCAAAGTTCTAATAGTGGTACGCGGTTGGTGGTGCTAAAATTTCCCTTCGTCGTCGACGTGTATTAGTGATGCAGCCAGTAATTTTCGAGAACATCAAAGTTCTAATAGTGGTACGCGGTTGGTGGTGCTAAAATTCCCCTTCGTCGTCGACGTGTATTAGTGATGCAGCCAGTAATTATCGAGAACATCAAAGTTCTAATAGTGGTACGTGGTTGGTGGTGCTAAAATTCCCCTTCGTCGTCGACGTGTATTAGTGATGCAGCCAGTAATTATCGAGAACATCAAAGTTCTAATAGTGGTACGTGGTTGGTGGTGCTAAAATTCCCCTTCGTCGTCGACGTGTATTAGTGATGCAGCCAGTAATTATCGAGAACATCAAAGTTCTAATAGTGGTACGCGGTTGGTGGTGCTAAAATTCCCCTTCGTCGTCGACGTGTATTAGTGATGCAGCCAGTAATTATCGAGAACATCAAAGTTCTAATAGTGGTACGCGGTTGGTGGTGCTAAAATTCCCCTTCGTCGTCGACGTGTATTAGTGATGCAGCCAGTAATTTTCGAGAACATCAAAGTTCTAATAGTGGTACGCGGTTGGTGGTGCTAAAATTCCCCTTCGTCGTCGACGTGTATTAGTGATGCAGCCAGTAATTATCGAGAACATCAAAGTTCTAATAGTGGTACGCGGTTGGTGGTGCTAAAATTCCCCTTCGTCGTCGACGTGTATTAGTGATGCAGCCAGTAATTATCGAGAACATCAAAGTTCTAATAGTGGTACGCGGTTGGTGGTGTTAAAATTCCACTTCGTCGTCGACGTGTATTAGTGATGCAGCCAGTAATTATCGAGAACATCAAAGTTCTAATAGTGGTACGCGGTTGGTGGTGCTAAAATTCCCCTTCGTCGTCGACGTGTATTAGTGATGCAGCCAGTAATTATCGAGAACATCAAAGTTCTAATAGTGGTACGCGGTTGGTGGTGCTAAAATTCACCTTCGTCGTCGTCGTGTATTTGTGGTGCAACCAGTATTTGGCGTACTCCTTGTGGTCAATTATATTTAGCTTTTTGTCGTCTCAATTTAAACATATTTATTGAAAAGCGGAAACCCAAAAACATTTTCAGTTTACACTGTCAATAAAACAATTTTGACAAGCTGATACAGACCAAAGCAATTTCGAGTTTGGGCACAGCTGGAAACCAACTCCTCCACTGTGTGGACTGAGACACATTCCTATTTAGATTATGGGTCACGTGTAGCTATGCTGTTAATTCTAAGGGTTTATGTGTAATAATAGGAAATAGTGTCATCATTAAATTGTATTATATAAATATAAAAACTCAGATTAAGGTTAAGCGGTGAATAGGTTTATTTGTTAGATTAGTAGGATTAAAAATTAATAATTAACATGTGGCATATTTCCAAGACAAAACAATATTAGATAATAAATCATAATTGATATACATATTGAAATTGGGTACCTATGTGCGCGAGGTGAAATCGTAAAACTGGCTGGTCATACCCCAAATGAAAACGTTCGACTGACAGTTATTTATTTTGCGCGTGCTAGCTGATGAAAAAGATGAATGATGTCACTCTTGGATGGAATGCCAATTAATGAGTCAATTAGTGCTTGGTTTTAAAAGCATAACGAGGCGCGAGTTCAACTAGTTTTCCGCGGTCGCGCATCTTCTATCTTCCAGTCAACTATTCAGGCAGAAAGAATCTGGAGACCATCGCTCGTCCCGGGCACAGAGAGAACTCCTCTTTTTTCCTCCAAAATCCAATGTGTCCTCTTTTCGTTCTCGAGTTGTTACATTGCGAAACCTCTTGGGGGAAACCCCAGTTGAATTTGACCCTTATTGGTCAGCAACTGTTTCTTCGCGTTGTGAAACTATCCTTTCATTGTATCCATGCACTTTACCACCGCACTCATCGCGAGGGGGGTAAAATAACCAGCCAGAGAGTATTTCCCAGCCAGAATTTTATTTTAGGATTCCAGGAAAAAGTACGGTACCAAAAGATAATAGAACTGGTAAGTAGGTACCAAAACTGTTACAGGACCTCCCCCGTCCAAAAGAGGTGAAATACTAAATTAATTTTGAGCTTGCTCAGTATGCCAAGAGAGGTTAAATGCTAAATGAATTTTGGGCTTGGTTGCCAAGCTGGCCAAAAGAGGTTAAATAAAGAAATAATTTTGAGCTTAGACAGTATGCCAAGCGGAGCCAAAAGACGATAAATGCTAAATTAATTTCGAGCTTGGGCAGTTTTCCAAAAGGGAATAAAAACCCCTTTAAATATTTGGTACAATATTTAATAAAACCATTCTAAGTTCCTATACCATTCGAAGGGGACCCAAAGCGGATGCCGTTTAAGCAATTGGGACCTTCTGTACCTTCCAAAGGGGGACAAAAGCGGATAGTGACTCAACCACCTTTTGGATGTTTGTATATATCTCAAGTGTTCCGAATATTGCCAATTTAGAAAATAGAAAATTAAGGCTATCAGAAGGATCCCAAAGGCAATCATCAAAAGATACTTTATATTATATTTTCTGGCAGCGGTTCTTTTATAGTCCATAGCACTGTGGCAGACTTGTTTGAGGTATTTCACCATGCATTTTAGGAAATAGAAAATTAAGGCAACCAGCAGTGGCGTCGCTAAGGGGGGCAGAGGGGGCGGTCCGCCCCGGGTGCCACTCGTTTGGGCGTGATTTGGGGGTGACACCCGACCGTGAAAACACAAACTATAGAGACTAGTAAGTAGCCCACCATGATATCCGCCCCGGGTGTCACCCATGCTAGCTACGCCAATGGCTACCAGAAAGATCCCAAAGGCAATCATCAAAAGATACTTTATATTATATTTTCTGGCAGCGGTTCTTATATGGTCCATAGCACTGTGGCAGACTTGTTTGGGGTACTTCGCCGTGTTGCTCTAAATATTAGAATAAAATAGTAATTAGAAATCCAAAAATTTTAGTTGTTTTATAAAGCTATGGGCCCACGGTGCCAAACGAAAATGATTACCGTATCTTCCTTTGTATCATGGGTGACCTCTGGTTTATCTTCTTGGCTTCTTCCTAGCCTCGAACCTTTGGACAAACCCAAACCACAGGCTGGGCAACGGTCGAAGTTGGTCGCCGCTTCCTCTTCTACGTCTGCGGATTGCCCAATAGAGACCCTTTATAAAGAATGAAACGAGATAAAAGATTAATCCAGATGTGGCGTTAAGCTCAGCGGCGACGTTGTTTCTTACGTTTGAATCAGATGGTTGTCGATGGTCGCGTTGAGCCACACCTTTTGAGGGTTGCTAGTGCCGGGTTCCACTGGGGTTGATATCAAAAACAACTTATCACCGTCAAAAATGGTAGTACCTGAAAAGTGTAAATTTGAAAAGTTAATGTGGAGTGTAAATGGCTTGGGTCAATTAAATTTCAATTCCCAAAATTTACATCTTGTTTAAGTTGTTTTACGATGAATTTAAACTAAATTTTTTTTAAATAACTAAAATGTTACCTGGTATCTTAAAGATAGTCAACTTTCGGGCAGGCTGTACGATGCCAGTAGCTGGGCGGACTCGATAAGCTTCGATGTTGTTTGTTCGGAACTAGCAAAGAGTTTAAGTACTAAAGTTAATATAAGTTCGATATTTTTTAATATTATCTAAATTATATACCTTGAAAGCCACGGGATATTGGCCAAAGTTCTCAATTTCGACTTCAGATTTCAGATATTAGGTTCCACCATATGCTGTTAAGGTTATCACTCGCTCCTTGGGTCTGAACATTGAATTTAAATATCATCTTAATGGTAATCAAATTTGAGTGTAATATTTGAAGGGTTATACTTACGTGATAGCCAATAGGGAAGGTTTCTTATCTATTGAATTTGACGATTTCATTTTTATTAATGTATTTCTAAAGTGTATAGGGAATTAGGAAAATTTAAAATATTTAGCCTAAATCTTAGTTTAACAAGTTAAGCCTAATGTTTCTTTCTCTATGCTTGCACGCGAAATTGGAACGCGGTTTTCAGATTCCGAAGAGTCTCGCGAATGCAGCGCGTGCTCTCTACCTTCAACAGCTACGGAACATTATCGCATGACCTCCCGTATTTTATAGAAACCCCTATTAAATTATGCAAAGTGCAAACTGCATTTTCACAAATTTGATACGTAATTACCCTTGTGTGTACTGCTACGACACTATCACTTACAGGGGGCCGACGAAATCTGAAAGGCAAGGGAATTACAAAGAAAAATAACCGAAGTTAACGTTAATGGTTAAACGAAACAAATTCGCGGGAAACATCTTAACTATTTCCCCGTGTCATAGTCATCGAATTTATTGGTTCGGGGTATTAGAGCAGACTTTTATTCCGTTATTTGAGATCCAAAATATTTTTGCAGAAAACTATAATTTTTTAATTTGGCTTTGGTATATATCTCAAGTTTTCACGGGTCCGTCTTCTTCAAGTTTAATCGTTCTGATACGCACCCCCCCCCCCTCGAGCTTCTCCGATGGCATCCCTGGTACCCGGGGCGGATCGCCCCCCCTTTACGCCGCCACTGGAATGAGAAGTCTGCCAAATGGGCTGTTCATTTTGCCGACTGTTCATTTGGCCGACTGCTCATTTGGCCGACTGCTCATTTGGCGGTTGTATGATACTAGTTGCGTTTGGCTAGGTACTGTCCTCTAGGTCGCGTTTTCGGAGGCCCAGCTTGGTTATAAAGAACAAGCCGGATTATTAAGGTCCGGCGCCAACACTTAGAAAGTTAGAATGCATTGTCCGTTCTATAAGTCAACCTAACACTAAAGACATAGTATAGGACAGGCTATAGTATACCAGTTGGTCAAATGAGCCTTTCAGGTAAACAGACTTATATGATGTCAATGATCTCTCCCTGGTGGTCAAGGAGTCGTTTTTGAAACTTTTTGCTAATGACAACAAGGTTGGCCGCGGTATTACCTCTGTGTCTGATGCTCTTTTACTTCAATCGGATGTCAATGCATTAGATTATTGGGTGGGCTCGAACGTTTAAGATTTTGTATAGTGCTTATGTCCGTCCTCATCTCGACTATTGCTCGAGCATTTGGTCTCCTCACCTTGGTAAAGACGTTGATAGATTGGAACGGGTGCGGAGGAAAGCCACGAAACTTATCCCGGGTTTGCATACCCTAGAGAGAAGGGTGTCTATCTGGTGATTGAGAATTTCATTCTCAATCACCAAATAGACACAAAGCTGTAGCTTGGCTCCCGCCGTTCACCCGCGCCTCTCCCGTTCCTCCCCCACCCGCGCCTCTCTCTCAATCACCAGAATTTCTAATCACCAGAATTTCTAATCACCAGAATTTCTAATCACCAGAATTTCTAATCACCAGAATTTCTAATCACCAGAATTTCTAATCACCAGATTCTCCCGTTCACGGGTTGCTTTCCCCCAACCCCCATTCACTGGATACTTTATCTCTCGTTCACCAGCTCCTTTCCCCCATTGCTTTCACCCCTTCTAATCACCAGTTGCTTTCCCCCATCTCTAGGCAATAAAAACAACCATAATTGTTATCTCTCATACTATCGATCCCAATCGCTAGAAATTGGCTTTTTCCCCATTCGCTATAAATCGCAGCAGTTTGCCAGAATTAGTTTTATCTCTCCGAAATAATTAATGTACCCAAAATTGGACCGCCAGTTTATTATTCTTTTTAGGGGAATCTCTATGGGAGTTTAACATTACAATAAAGCTAAAAGGTCCAGTTTGGGGTACATTTGGTCCGAAATGGGGTACATAGGGCCGAAAATGGTGACTTTGGTCGTTTTTGGGGTACATTTGGTCCATTTTGGTCCATTTTTGGGTACATCCCTGCTTTCCCCCATCCCCATTCTCCAAAATTAGTTTTCCTCGCGCAGATATCTGGAGATTAGATTTTTACCCGTTTGCTTATCGCTTTCGAACCCCTTAATTTCTAATCTCTAGGCAATAAAAACAAGTTATTTACATTTAATTTTTTATTTTAGAACTTTGTTTTACATGTTAGTAGGTACTATCAGATATTCCATTAGATGGTTATCTTGTACATTACACAATTAAAACAAATTAAAGTAGTTAAGTTTACAGGCATTTAAATGGGGTGAAACGATCTCCTGCAACTTAATTTAATTAAAAGTTCTAACTCACGTATTTGTAGTGTTTAGCAACAGTATCGTCTGACATCCGAGGGACAGTTACAAACGTCTTCTTCTGGTACAGGTGAGAAGCTTTTGTCAGAGACCGTAGTTGCTTTTGGCGTCGGGGGAATGTCCCATTCTAGCGAAAGGTACTTTTTTTCCGATGGTGAATTATCCCTAGCCGGACAGTTTGGAAAGAATCTAGCATGTTCAAGTTCTGGTACGTCTCCTGATTTCCATCCTTCTAATACGCCATGGCATTTGTAACATCGTACTTCGTCGCCCCGCTGAATATAGTAGAATCCAGCCTTCGCTAGTTGCTCCTTAGTGACGTGCGGATTTTTCCAGTGACGAAACGTTTCAAGTCGATACACTTCAATGTCCATAGCTGATCTAGACCAAATACGTTCTATAGTTTCAAATGATACATTCTCTAAGCCTACATTTACCCCTAAGTCTACTAAACCTAATTTTATCAATATGGTTAAATTTCTACGCTAAAATTATCAATATAAATGCTTTTTTCAATATGCAAATTGTTTTAAATATGTCTAAAAATATAGTCTATTACCAAGAAAAAATAGTTACTTACTTTATGGGTAGAAATCCTTTGTCAAGCTGTAGAAAAGACTGAGCGAACCGTCAGCAGGTCTTTACTCGTCAATGTGCCGTAGAGAAATGACGCACGGAAGATTAATTTATTCCTATCTTGTTGAGAATAATTCATCACGTGATCTAAACTTCAAATAACCCTCAAATTCTATTGGCTGTCTCTCTCTGACAGTTTAAACTGCCTCTAATGATTGACGGCACATATTAACCCACTTGAGTATTTGGAAAAAACCCTTTGCTACTCAAGGAGAGTTTTGGAAATACCACGTTGACGATATCAAAATCGAGCTCTCACTTGAAAATGTTTACGGAAAACAATCCTCTTGGAAAATTGAGTTACGTAGAAGATTGCTAAAAAATGGCTATGTGTTAAGTTTTTTTCAATAATGAGTCTTATTTTTTACATTTTAAAGTATTTATTAAGAGTGAAAAATCCTATGACTACACTGACGGCATATCTTAAGTACCGGTGGAAAAATCCAGTGCTCAAAGTTCAGTTATCTTATTAAACGTGCGCGTGCACAGAAAAATGAACGAGTCACGTGATAGTAACTTAATTTCTACGCTAATCTTACCCCTACTAGACCTAATTTCTGTCTAATACATTTCCAATATATATATATAAAAGAATGCCTAAAAATTTCATTTTAAATATAATAAAATAGCCTAGCTGATTATTATTATTATAACTTACTTTTCAGCGTGACCTTCAATGACTATTCCCAATGCTAAGACTCTTTATTGAGATAACTAAGAATTGATTCCCATGACTACCCTGACGGCATATCTTAAGTACCAGTGGAAAAAAAAATCCATTGCTCAAAGTTCAGTTATCTTATTAATCGGGTGCGCGCGCACAGAAAATGAAAGTCACGTGAGAATCGGTACGTCACTGAAAATAGTGGAAGTGTCATCACTAGAGTTCTTTTATCAATATATTTAATTAAGGATTATTTCAAAGTTTAGATGGCGCCATGGTTCTCAAAGCAGTGATATTAAAAGATCTCAACGGGTGGAATTGGAGAAACGCTAAAAATATTATCGACATATTCATTCTCCCTAAGTATAAATAAATAAATAAATAAATAAATACATTCTTGGCATAGTAGTAGGATTTTAAGAAAAAAATTAAATACGGAAAATCAATTATTTTATTTTAAAGGTTTTATGATTTCTCACCAAACAATTTCAACATCTTCAATGTAGGCTATCACATCAGGGGCATCTCAAAAATCTTTTTCCTCTGATCTCCTAGTTTCTGCCTCTGTCTTTAGTATTTATAAATATTTTCCTATCCATAAACCATTTCCTAACTGGTGGACATTGATAACACTAAAAGTTTACTTATAATAATATGCTGAAATACATTTTCCAATACGTAAAAAATTAAAGCTAGACCTAAAAACCTGTAAAGTGTAAATAGTTAAGACTAAATTTCTAAGCCTAGCCCATGAAAGTACATTTTCCGTAAATCATATCCTAACATGAATGCATTTGTTTTTTTTTTAAAATATGCTAATTAATTTCGTAAACAAGCATAAATTTTAGTTCGCCCTTCCTCCAAAATATCTAATAGAGCTAGTACATTCTCGATAAATATACATGTTCTTGGGGAATAAGAGACGTTTTTTATCAAAGTAAGCCAAGTTTAAAGCTTATTGTCATTGGTTCCATAACAAAAACCACATTCGGATCAAAATAAATTTATTTATTTTATTTTTATACAGATTTTTTTTCATTTTTTTTGCCTTAATTTCAATTTTGGGAGTCGGTACCCGTTTCACCGAAGATGAAGATGCTTCGTTTTATTCAGCGTTGGGTAAATCGCCGTGTAAAAAAACATCTAGCATTGCATTAACTTTTTCCTCGTCCTCGTCCGAGACCCCTACAATACGTCTCTCGATCTATAAAGTAAAGAAATCAAAATAATAAGCTAAAAGATAATCCATACCTTCTATTCACTAGTTCAATTTATCACTGTCTCATATATCCACTATCGTACATACATACATTCATACACTAACTTACTAACGCTTTAGTCTCCGCAAGTTTTTATGTTGTATAATCAAAGTTTTGAATCGAATAATAATAATAATAATAATAATTATATCAAAACAAATTTCAAGCTTACGTTAATGTATTCCCTTGAGTGAGGGCCCAATCTTTGAAAAATCTTCTCAATGACGACATGGGTAGCTAGATGGACGTCGATGTAACCTTCGTCCTCTTGCAGGTTCAATTCACGTAAATACCAGTTTTATATTTTCTTAACATTATTTCTAACGTTCTAAACGAAAATTGTTTTTCGTTTGGCATATCAGGCTTAAAAGAAAACCTAAGAACTGCTTTAGTTACACGCATATCCACGTTATTTTCCATAGCTAATATTTAGCCCTTAAACTTGCTCGTAATTACGAAGAATGTAAAAATGTAGAATGCTCGCTCCTATATTTATGCCAAATCAGAAATCACTTGAAATAATAACTTCATTTGGTACTTAAAAAACGGTGAGAGGTGGGAGGAGGGGTTTGGTAATTTATAAATTTTTATAATCAAATGTACCATAGCAAAAGTATATAAATAATACAAGAAGTGCACTAATTATTATTTTCGCTCGCCAGGTAATTTCGTTTGATTTCCGTTTCGCACGGACGCAGATAACATGGTAACGCGACTACAGCGAACCGATAAAGCTAATTAATAAAATATTGTCAACCATTTGATATTAGAAATGTTAAAATAAAACTTTTACAGATAAATCTAATTTATAAAATATTGCCAATTGAGGGTTTGCAAGTTAGTTTGATTATAGGTTTTGAGTGTTAGAATAGAAATAACGCTAAATACAGGGTTAAATTCAATTCAAAATAAAAGACCATGACAATAAAAAATAACCTTTAAAATATAAATCGCGAAGAAAATGAAGTAACGCGACTTTTAAAATTAGTATAAAATGTTTAATCCCTCTGAAAACGTGAAAATTCATATAGGACAAAACCCAAATACATGTTTACTGAGCTTAGCACTCTACTTTTTCAATCCTCTATTCTCAATGGTGGCCTCTATTTTTACCATCGTCTGCTTCGTAAACTTTATGGATGCATTGGAAGGGCTCAAATTAAGCTAAGTGGGTACACTTCTTGTTTAATTTATATACTTCTAACCATATTAAAGTATCAATTTTAATAAAAGGAATTCAACTTAAGTGTTGTTTTGCTATCTGAAATTCGAAAACAAAGAAGGTAGTACAGGGGTACTTAAGTTGATTTTAATATTTTTTTTAGAAATAACTTAAGTATACAGCGAAATAATCATTAGTGGTATCTAATTTTTTAAGTGCCCACATACTTCTCATCTCGTATAAAAGAGGGTCATTTTTGTACTATAAAACCATTCCATTCCTGAAATCCGCTACAGGAAAAAAGTTGATTAAGCTAAGCAATTTACGAGCGACGTCCTAGCGTACTTGTAATTAAGAAAGTAAGTACTTAGTTTTACGATTTTGCTTAAAACTATGATTTTAAATCGATAAAGTGAAACACGTAAAGTGTCCCTGACCAAAATTGTTTCACAAACATCTGTACCGTTTAATAAGATACGAGTATGATAACGATTTCTAGAGCCCTATGTTCGATAATGATTCATTAGGAAAATTTGAATATAGTTTAAATTTTTAATTACTTATTTTTTGGTTTGACTACCAATTTGGAGGACTACTGTTTTGATTTTGATATAACTAAATTTGATTGGTTTTCGAAAAGTTTTCTCTTCTACCCCCAGCCCCCAGTTTATAATTATGATGTCAGTTGTAAATTGTTTTTTTCGAGTATAAAAAGGGTAAACAGAAAAATTGAGAGATAGTATTAAGAAAACAGCCAATTCGAATTGTTTCGGAATCGGCTCGAGGGACTAAGTACGTAGATATACGTCAATTGTAAATTCTAAACTTTGTATATATATTATATTCATTCATTCATTCTTACTAATTTTATAGTAATGGATCCTATTTCCATAACTTTGGCCTCGGGAAATGAGTACGTCGGTACGACAACCGAATCTATGATTTGCTTTCACTGCGGCGAATGTACGGAAGAATTGGCAGTAAGAGGCGGAGGACTCTTCTTTTGCTGGGGTCGAGAGTGCGCACATTATCAAATGGGAGTAATTTTTCGACATGGTAATGTCTATACCAAACACATCCCAGGGCATCTTATAAAGGAGTTCCCGCCCCATCTCCGCTGTACGTACTGTGGAAGAAGAGGGTCGAAGAGAAGCCGTCGACGGGAGGAGTGCTCAGCGTTCGATTTCATGGGATGCTGTCATTACCCTAAGCCTCCCAGAGACCGAACTGTAGTTCGTTTTATAAATAGATAAATAAATAAATAAAATTGCGAATAATTTACAAATAAATGTCTATTGACTTTTCTTCATCCTATAATATAAGTTTATTCCTAAATTTTTAAGCTTATTACAATAAGATTTCTTTAAGAGAGAGAGAGAGAAAAGAATTGCTTAAATTAGGAAGTAATAATGAATCTATTGAATCCAATGTAAAGAAAATGCATCAAGATATTAACTTGGAAAATCCAAAAGATGATTCACCAGTAAGCAGTATTCAGTTAATTAAAAATCATAAACAAAAACCGACTGATTACGGTGCATCAAGATATAATATTTGTATATCTTCGAAAAAAGGTGAATCATTAAACATCAACAATGCGGTAATTTACTTATAATATATTTTATATGAAAATAATTAAAGGTTTTATAAATGATAAATTATATTATAGATTATAGGTGGATCTAATAGCAAAATAGTATACGTCCAGGTAAAGTATTGTTTTATTTAGAAGTTTAAATATTAAGTTAATGGTTTATTTTAGAATAACTATATGTTAAATGATTTATTTTAGAATAGCGTTGATACATATGGTGGTAGGACAACATTAGAAAGTAGGTATATTGATTTAAAAAACTATCGATTAATTAAACATTTTAATAATATTTTTACATAGCTTCGATAGTATCCAGAGATTGTACGATTGTTATTACGAAATGAAACTAATTTATTTTATAATAAATATAGGTAGTAAAATGCTGCAAAAACCTCTGACTCTACGTTCAATACGTTAAAATAGATTACAATACGTAAATATAGGTGAAAAAATACTAGAAAAACACGCATACTATTATTTTTTTTAATTTTTGGAAATACACAACATCCACCAGTTACTTCGCAATGACGAACTGGCTGCTCTCTTTGTCCCAGGAGACATGACCAATGAGTTGGCAAAGTACGGAAAAGACTCGTACATCCAAGAATTGGCAACAGGTGGCGCAAAAAATTACGCCTTGATTTATACGGAACACGTAATTTTTTGCGCCACCTGTTGCCAATTCTTGGATGTACGAGTCTTTTCCGTACTTTGCCAACTCATTGGTCATGTCTCCTGGGACAAAGAGAGCAGCCAGTTCGTCATTGCGAAGTAACTGGTGGATGTTGTGTATTTCCAAAAATTAAAAAAAATAATAGTATGCGTGTTTTTCTAGTATTTTTTCACCTATATTTACGTATTGTAATCTATTTTAACGTATTGAACGTAGAGTCAGAGGTTTTTGCAGCATTTTACTACCTATATTTATTATAAAATAAATTAGTTTCATTTCGTAATAACAATCGTACAATCTCTGGATACTATCGAAGCTATGTAAAAATATTATTAAAATGTTTAATTAATCGATAGTTTTTTTAAATCAATATACCTACTTTCTAATGTTGTCCTACCACCATATGTATCAACGCTATTCTAAAATAAATCATTTAACATATAGTTATTCTAAAATAAACCATTAACTTAATATTTAAACTTCTAAATAAAACAATACTTTACCTGGACGTATACTATTTTGCTATTAGATCCACCTATAATCTATAATATAATTTATCATTTATAAAACCTTTAATTATTTTCATATAAAATATATTATAAGTAAATTACCGCATTGTTGATGTTTAATGATTCACCTTTTTTCGAAGATATACAAATATTATATCTTGATGCACCGTAATCAGTCGGTTTTTGTTTATGATTTTTAATTAACTGAATACTGCTTACTGGTGAATCATCTTTTGGATTTTCCAAGTTAATATCTTGATGCATTTTCTTTACATTGGATTCAATAGATTCATTATTACTTCCTAATTTAAGCAATTCTTTTCTCTCTCTCTCTCTTAAAGAAATCTTATTGTAATAAGCTTAAAAATTTAGGAATAAACTTATATTATAGGATGAAGAAAAGTCAATAGACATTTATTTGTAAATTATTCGCAATTTTATTTATTTATTTATCTATTTATAAAACGAACTACAGTTCGGTCTCTGGGAGGCTTAGGGTAATGACAGCATCCCATGAAATCGAACGCTGAGCACTCCTCCCGTCGACGGCTTCTCTTCGACCCTCTTCTTCCACAGTACGTACAGCGGAGATGGGGCGGGAACTCCTTTATAAGATGCCCTGGGATGTGTTTGGTATAGACATTACCATGTCGAAAAATTACTCCCATTTGATAATGTGCGCACTCTCGACCCCAGCAAAAGAAGAGTCCTCCGCCTCTTACTGCCAATTCTTCCGTACATTCGCCGCAGTGAAAGCAAATCATAGATTCGGTTGTCGTACCGACGTACTCATTTCCCGAGGCCAAAGTTATGGAAATAGGATCCATTACTATAAAATTAGTAAGAATGAATGAATGAATATAATATATATACAAAGTTTAGAATTTACAATTGACGTATATCTACGTACTTAGTCCCTCGAGCCGATTCCGAAACAATTCGAATTGGCTGTTTTCTTAATACTATCTCTCAATTTTTCTGTTTACCCTTTTTATACTCGAAAAAAACAATTTACAACTGACATCATAATTATAAACTGGGGGCTGGGGGTAGAAGAGAAAACTTTTCGAAAACCAATCAAATTTAGTTATATCAAAATCAAAACAGTAGTCCTCCAAATTGGTAGTCAAACCAAAAAATAAGTAATTAAAAATTTAAACTATATTCAAATTTTCCTAATGAATCATTATCGAACATAGGGCTCTAGAAATCGTTATCATACTCGTATCTTATTAAACGGTACAGATGTTTGTGAAACAATTTTGGTCAGGGACACTTTACGTGTTTCACTTTATCGATTTAAAATCATAGTTTTAAGCAAAATCGTAAAACTAAGTACTTACTTTCTTAATTACAAGTACGCTAGGACGTCGCTCGTAAATTGCTTAGCTTAATCAACTTTTTTCCTGTAGCGGATTTCAGGAATGGAATGGTTTTATAGTACAAAAATGACCCTCTTTTATACGAGATGAGAAGTATGTGGGCACTTAAAAAATTAGATACCACTAATGATTATTTCGCTGTATACTTAAGTTATTTCTAAAAAAAATATTAAAATCAACTTAAGTACCCCTGTACTACCTTCTTTGTTTTCGAATTTCAGATAGCAAAACAACACTTAAGTTGAATTCCTTTTATTAAAATTGATACTTTAATATGGTTAGAAGTATATAAATTAAACAAGAAGTGTACCCACTTAGCTTAATTTGAGCCCTTCCAATGCATCCATAAAGTTTACGAAGCAGACGATGGTAAAAATAGAGGCCACCATTGAGAATAGAGGATTGAAAAAGTAGAGTGCTAAGCTCAGTAAACATGTATTTGGGTTTTGTCCTATATGAATTTTCACGTTTTCAGAGGGATTAAACATTTTATACTAATTTTAAAAGTCGCGTTACTTCATTTTCTTCGCGATTTATATTTTAAAGGTTATTTTTTATTGTCATGGTCTTTTATTTTGAATTGAATTTAACCCTGTATTTAGCGTTATTTCTATTCTAACACTCAAAACCTATAATCAAACTAACTTGCAAACCCTCAATTGGCAATATTTTATAAATTAGATTTATCTGTAAAAGTTTTATTTTAACATTTCTAATATCAAATGGTTGACAATATTTTATTAATTAGCTTTATCGGTTCGCTGTAGTCGCGTTACCATGTTATCTGCGTCCGTGCGAAACGGAAATCAAACGAAATTACCTGGCGAGCGAAAATAATAATTAGTGCACTTCTTGTATTATTTATATACTTTTGCTATGGTACATTTGATTATAAAAATTTATAAATTACCAAACCCCTCCTCCCACCTCTCACCGTTTTTTAAGTACCAAATGAAGTTATTATTTCAAGTGATTTCTGATTTGGCATAAATATAGGAGCGAGCATTCTACATTTTTACATTCTTCGTAATTACGAGCAAGTTTAAGGGCTAAATATTAGCTATGGAAAATAACGTGGATATGCGTGTAACTAAAGCAGTTCTTAGGTTTTCTTTTAAGCCTGATATGCCAAACGAAAAACAATTTTCGTTTAGAACGTTAGAAATAATGTTAAGAAAATATAAAAACTGGTATTTACGTGAATTGAACCTGCAAGAGGACGAAGGTTACATCGACGTCCATCTAGCTACCCATGTCGTCATTGAGAAGATTTTTCAAAGATTGGGCCCTCACTCAAGGGAATACATTAACGTAAGCTTGAAATTTGTTTTGATCTAATTATTATTATTATTATTATTATTCGATTCAAAACTTTGATTATACAACATAAAAACTTGCGGAGACTAAAGCGTTAGTAAGTTAGTGTATGAATGTATGTATGTACGATAGTGGATATATGAGACAGTGATAAATTGAACTAGTGAATAGAAGGTATGGATTATCTTTTAGCTTATTATTTTGATTTCTTTACTTTATAGATCGAGAGACGTATTGTAGGGGTCTCGGACGAGGACGAGGAAAAAGTTAATGCAATGCTAGATGTTTTTTTACACGGCGATTTACCCAACGCTGAATAAAACGAAGCATCTTCATCTTCGGTGAAACGGGTACCGACTCCCAAAATTGAAATTAAGGCAAAAAAAAATGAAAAAAAATCTGTATAAAAATAAAATAAATAAATTTATTTTGATCCGAATGTGGTTTTTGTTATGGAACCAATGACAATAAGCTTTAAACTTGGCTTACTTTGATAAAAAACGTCTCTTATTCCCCAAGAACATGTATATTTATCGAGAATGTACTAGCTCTATTAGATATTTTGGAGGAAGGGCGAACTAAAATTTATGCTTGTTTACGAAATTAATTAGCATATTTTTTAAAAAAAAACAAATGCATTCATGTTAGGATATGATTTACGGAAAATGTACTTTCATGGGCTAGGCTTAGAAATTTAGTCTTAACTATTTACACTTTACAGGTTTTTAGGTCTAGCTTTAATTTTTTACGTATTGGAAAATGTATTTCAGCATATTATTATAAGTAAACTTTTAGTGTTATCAATGTCCACCAGTTAGGAAATGGTTTATGGATAGGAAAATATTTATAAATACTAAAGACAGAGGCAGAAACTAGGAGATCAGAGGAAAAAGATTTTTGAGATGCCCCTGATGTGATAGCCTACATTGAAGATGTTGAAATTGTTTGGTGAGAAATCACAAAACCTTTAAAATAAAATAATTGATTTTCCGTATTTAATTTTTTTCTTAAAATCCTACTACTATGCCAAGAATGTATTTATTTATTTATTTATTTATTTATTTATACTTAGGGAGAATGAATATGTCGATAATATTTTTAGCGTTTCTCCAATTCCACCCGTTGAGATCTTTTAATATCACTGCTTTGAGAACCATGGCGCCATCTAAACTTTGAAATAATCCTTAATTAAATATATTGATAAAAGAACTCTAGTGATGACACTTCCACTACTTTCAGTGACGTACCGATTCTCACGTGACTTTCATTTTCTGTGCGCGCGCACCCGATTAATAAGATAACTGAACTTTGAGCAATGGATTTTTTTTCCACTGGTACTTAAGATATGCCGTCAGGGTAGTCATGGGAATCAATTCTTAGTTATCTCAATAAAGAGTCTTAGCATTGGGAATAGTCATTGAAGGTCACGCTGAAAAGTAAGTTATAATAATAATAATCAGCTAGGCTATTTTATTATATTTAAAATGAAATTTTTAGGCATTCTTTTATATATATATATTGGAAATGTATTAGACAGAAATTAGGTCTAGTAGGGGTAAGATTAGCGTAGAAATTAAGTTACTATCACGTGACTCGTTCATTTTTCTGTGCACGCGCACGTTTAATAAGATAACTGAACTTTGAGCACTGGATTTTTCCACCGGTACTTAAGATATGCCGTCAGTGTAGTCATAGGATTTTTCACTCTTAATAAATACTTTAAAATGTAAAAAATAAGACTCATTATTGAAAAAAACTTAACACATAGCCATTTTTTAGCAATCTTCTACGTAACTCAATTTTCCAAGAGGATTGTTTTCCGTAAACATTTTCAAGTGAGAGCTCGATTTTGATATCGTCAACGTGGTATTTCCAAAACTCTCCTTGAGTAGCAAAGGGTTTTTTCCAAATACTCAAGTGGGTTAATATGTGCCGTCAATCATTAGAGGCAGTTTAAACTGTCAGAGAGAGACAGCCAATAGAATTTGAGGGTTATTTGAAGTTTAGATCACGTGATGAATTATTCTCAACAAGATAGGAATAAATTAATCTTCCGTGCGTCATTTCTCTACGGCACATTGACGAGTAAAGACCTGCTGACGGTTCGCTCAGTCTTTTCTACAGCTTGACAAAGGATTTCTACCCATAAAGTAAGTAACTATTTTTTCTTGGTAATAGACTATATTTTTAGACATATTTAAAACAATTTGCATATTGAAAAAAGCATTTATATTGATAATTTTAGCGTAGAAATTTAACCATATTGATAAAATTAGGTTTAGTAGACTTAGGGGTAAATGTAGGCTTAGAGAATGTATCATTTGAAACTATAGAACGTATTTGGTCTAGATCAGCTATGGACATTGAAGTGTATCGACTTGAAACGTTTCGTCACTGGAAAAATCCGCACGTCACTAAGGAGCAACTAGCGAAGGCTGGATTCTACTATATTCAGCGGGGCGACGAAGTACGATGTTACAAATGCCATGGCGTATTAGAAGGATGGAAATCAGGAGACGTACCAGAACTTGAACATGCTAGATTCTTTCCAAACTGTCCGGCTAGGGATAATTCACCATCGGAAAAAAAGTACCTTTCGCTAGAATGGGACATTCCCCCGACGCCAAAAGCAACTACGGTCTCTGACAAAAGCTTCTCACCTGTACCAGAAGAAGACGTTTGTAACTGTCCCTCGGATGTCAGACGATACTGTTGCTAAACACTACAAATACGTGAGTTAGAACTTTTAATTAAATTAAGTTGCAGGAGATCGTTTCACCCCATTTAAATGCCTGTAAACTTAACTACTTTAATTTGTTTTAATTGTGTAATGTACAAGATAACCATCTAATGGAATATCTGATAGTACCTACTAACATGTAAAACAAAGTTCTAAAATAAAAAATTAAATGTAAATAACTTGTTTTTATTGCCTAGAGATTAGAAATTAAGGGGTTCGAAAGCGATAAGCAAACGGGTAAAAATCTAATCTCCAGATATCTGCGCGAGGAAAACTAATTTTGGAGAATGGGGATGGGGGAAAGCAGGGATGTACCCAAAAATGGACCAAAATGGACCAAATGTACCCCAAAAACGACCAAAGTCACCATTTTCGGCCCTATGTACCCCATTTCGGACCAAATGTACCCCAAACTGGACCTTTTAGCTTTATTGTAATGTTAAACTCCCATAGAGATTCCCCTAAAAAGAATAATAAACTGGCGGTCCAATTTTGGGTACATTAATTATTTCGGAGAGATAAAACTAATTCTGGCAAACTGCTGCGATTTATAGCGAATGGGGAAAAAGCCAATTTCTAGCGATTGGGATCGATAGTATGAGAGATAACAATTATGGTTGTTTTTATTGCCTAGAGATGGGGGAAAGCAACTGGTGATTAGAAGGGGTGAAAGCAATGGGGGAAAGGAGCTGGTGAACGAGAGATAAAGTATCCAGTGAATGGGGGTTGGGGGAAAGCAACTGGTGATTAGAAGGGGTGAAAGCAATGGGGGAAAGGAGCTGGTGAACGAGAGATAAAGTATCCAGTGAATGGGGGTTGGGGGAAAGCAACCCGTGAACGGGAGAATCTGGTGAATAGAAATTCTGGTGATTAGAAATTCTGGTGATTGAGATGGGGGCGCGGGTGGGGGAGGAACGGGAGAGGCGCGGGTGAACGGCGGGAGCCAAGCTACAGCTTTGTGTCTATTTGGTGATTGAGAATGAAATTCTCATTCACCAGATAGACACCCTTCTCTCTTACCCTCCCTTATCATGACCGCCTTAAGCGCCTGGGCCTTTTGTCCCTTTCTGTTCGTCGCCTTCGAACTGACGTCATTGAAACTTTTAAGATTGTTCATGGTTTCTGACTTGAAAGCCGACCAGTTCTTTACAATTAAGTGGACAAAATCAGGTGCCACTGTTTATCCAGACGGGTCTTTTTCACTCAACGTATTATTAACCAATAACCACTGGAATGAGCTACCCTCTGCCGTCAAAATTAAATCCTCGGTTGGTTCTTTTAAATCACGTTTGGACAAGTTTCGGGGCTGGATTTTCTAGCCAATTCCCCATTTTCCTCTAGTAAACATCCGAATTAGTTTTATATTTTTGTATAGTTTAATGTACTATTTACCGCTTAATCTATTTCGCTTACCCAATTCACCTGTTCTTTACTGTATGTAGTTTTATACTGTTGTTTCGCTTAGTTTTCCTATTAACCGTATCAACCCTAAGTTTGAAACGCGCATAGCGCCCTTCGTACCACCACTGGACGGGCGAAAAAGAAGAAATCAGGCGATAGTATCGGCAACTGGTAGAGATAAATTGAAGCTTCTTCCTTCCCCCTTTCTCTCTCTTCGCACCTCTCTCTTACTAAAGCAGCTGGCATCATGCATTGCGAGACGCGTTACGTTTCTCTTTTCCGCCACCGGGTGGATTTAGCGCTGTACTTTCGACAGTCGTTAGCTTGAACCAACACTGCCTTTCGATTCAAACTTAGGGTTGATAGGCTTATGGTATCACTTAACGTCGAATCAATCACTTGCCCCTTTTTTAAATTTAATTTTTTTCTATATATCTCTTCTTGTATTGGTATTGATACTCTTGTTTTGTATTATTTTATTTTATTTTATGTTATTCTTGTCTTCGACTGCTTGGTGTACGTAATATAAGCGCGTACTCAGGAGCCCAATAAGAGGGTGCCTTCATTTGATCGGCCCAGGCATTTTTCTCAAAACCTATACCTTCTAGAAATGTGAAATTTTCAGTATGTACGCTCTCGGGGAAGATCGTTGTTATTTGTGAATTTCAGAAAAATCGTGAAATGTTTCACGGTTTTAGAATTTGTGGTTTTTGAGCGCTAGGTGGTGGTAGTCTGGTAGACGAAAAGTTTCAATGAGTAAGTTGACAGCCGGGCGATTTTCCCAACGCGCACTGTGAACGAAAAACGTGTCTTTCCCTTCTCTAACCTTTACCCCCCCCCCCCCCAAGCCTTGGTATCTCCAGTCTCGGAGACGGACCAGAGATGAAATATTTTAGTGACGCTCTCTAGCGAGGATTGTGGGAACTACCGCTGAAGTAAAAACCAGTTCTGACTGGGTTGTAGAGCCGCCTCAGCGTGAGCCCGCGAGAAGGGTTTTTTTTCTCCCAGAGGGCGCAATGTTGAGAGTTAAGTATCTCACGCGGTGGCCGAGAAACCAAGTTGGCCCAGGCCGTAATATTAGTTCCACATGAGTTTATTCGAGTGGGCAAACCCATACACCCTAAGTAGACACAGGTAGGCAAATTAATATAAAAACTGTTGAGGCTACGTGATTTCTTATCGATTGATATATAAATTGCCATCCTAAGTTAAAGAGTGGGTGCCGCCCACCCTCAGGATACCCGGGTGGGCAAACCAATTTAAAAGCTGTTGAGGCCATGTGATTTCCTATCGTTTGATATATAATTTACCATCCTATGTTAAAGAGTGGCCACCGCCCACCCTCAGGATACGCGGGTGGGCAAACCAATGCAAAAGCTGTTGAGGCCATGGGATTTCCTATCTTTTTATATATATTTTACCATCCTATGTTAAAGAGTGGCCACCGCCCACCCTCAGGATACGCGGGTGGGTAAACCAATACAAAAGCTGTTCAGGCCATGTGATTTTATATTATCTCAGTAATTAAATTAGTATTTTCTTAGAGCAGATATATAATATGGATTATTAACAACTGCATAAATCATATTATTGCAAGAATGTATTTATGTACAAAGAATATGGCAAGACGGAGATTCTGTCCCCATGGTCGCATACTTTTCAGCTTAAGGGCCTGTTGCCAAAGCCCTAGCCAAAGTGCTAGCCCATTGAATTTTTAATTTACATGTTTGATTCTAGCAAAGCAGACTTTTGCAACACGCCCTAAGTTTGACTGATTTGGATTTTTTGGTCTCACTCTTTCAATTAAACGCGAGCGTAGACGATTCCAATATTTTACTTTAATGTTCTATGAGACCAAATTGTTTTTTTCGATCACTCTCCCATTAAGGGGGTTGGTCGGAGGGGGCGGAAATTAACGGCACTGCGTGCGCGTCAAAGAGTTTTATCGAATGAGACCAAATCTCTGGACCAACTATACAAACTATACAAGTTCGCCAAGAAGGCGCTAATATTATTTCGATAAGAAAGTGCCACACTTATTTATTACTTCTGACCATACACGGTTTTTTTTTGCTCCACCTTCGAGTGTCGCAGTTTTGTGGCATTTTCAGTATGTCGTACCCTAGATCTTTTTGAGAGTTTTCAAAATATTCACTTCTAATAACCGAATTGCTTTGAAAGTTGTAAATGGCTTGAACCAAACCAAGTAATTCCCTAACTGTCGATATTTTGGAGCAACAGTCAACTAAAACTAAATTTAAGCGGTGGGCGTAGCAATGAACGTACGGAAAATGGCCACCTACTGCTTCTTCTACTTTAACCCTTACTCCTTTTACGTGTCCACTCATTACACTAGCTCCATCATAAGTCTGTGCAACACAATTCTCCAGTTTGAAACCACCCTCTTTTAAAAGATTTATAATTGCCAAGCTGATACTCTCAGAATCAAACTTTTGTAAATCTGTGAACCCTATAAATCGTTCTAGACACCTATTTCTGCTTTAGTATATCGAATACAAAGACTTAACTGCTCTACTCCCACGTTGTCTCGTGTTTCGTCAGCTCTTACAGAGTAGAATCCACCGGATTCGTTGACCTCTTGAACAATAATTTTTCTCACTAAACTTGCATAAATGCCAATTATTTCGTTTTGTATGGTGCTGTGCAAATTTTTGGCATTATTCGGCATATTATCGCACTTGGCATTTAAATCAGGACATTTTCTTTTTAAAAGATCTAATATTGCAATAAAGTTTCCCCTATTCCCAATATTGTCGACGGATGTGTAAGTGTTCCCCTGAAGTGCTAAATCTTGTTGGGCACATAAAATAATCACTTCCACGTGTGTAGATAAGACCTCTATGTTTCTAATAACGTCTAGTCTTAGAGTCTATGGTGGTCGTTAACCTGGCAAACTATTGGATTCCATGTAGTCTAAGTACATTTTGTAGGCTAGTTGGTGAGAAGATTTGTTGGAAGTGAAGTGTTCTTCGAATTGTCTCCCCATGTTTTTCCAATCCGAAAATCCCTTTAGAAATGCAGTGTTTCTACTGCCTAAAAAATGACGGCAACAAAAACAATACACTGCATCCTTTGCAACTGAATATTCAATCATTTGATAATTGTCATACCAAAAAGAATTGAAACCTCGATTTTTACCGCCAATTAATCTTTTAGCAAAAGGATTTAGTTTAGGCTGAACTACAAGGCAATCTTTATCTAGACTAATATCAAAGTTATTCAACGCGTGTAAGCCCATTTCTTTTGAATTGGACATGTTGTTTGATGTATTTTGTGCATGGTTAGAGGAAGGGAAACCGAGGCGAACGGTCACGACTTTTGACGGCTCCTAATAAAGTGGTCGGATTAGTCTTAAATTTAAAATTTAGCTATGTCGAAATGTATTAAATGTAGTAACCTGTTCTCTAATACCAAAGAGATAATACAATGTACAATTTGTACTGAGTATTACCATCCATTATGTGGTGGAATAAAAACAGACGAAGCTTTCAAGAAAATGGGGTCACGGAAGTCTACATGGAAATGCGACAAGTGCAAAGCTAAAGAAAAAGTGCCAACTGAGAAGGAAATACTTAGTCAGGAAGAAGATACAGAATCTATATTAAGTGAAACGAGTGAGTTAACTCAACTAATACAATATGTTAAAATTATGAGGGCTAAACTTGATAAATTAACGGACATTGAAAATAACGTTAAAAAAATCCCGGAAATCGAAAAGAAAATACAAAAGAAGTTCAATGTCAAATAAATTAGATAAGCTTAAAAAAGAAAATGAACAACTACAGATTGATAATAAAAATCTAGCCTTAAAAGTTAATGAACAAGTGATTACGATAAACGAAATTAAACAAGAAAACCTACAACATAACCTTGAGATTGTAGGCATTGATTTTACTAAAAATGAAGATCTATTACTTATTTTATGTGAAATTGCAAAAAAGTAGGCTTAACGTTTGACCCAAATGACATCATTATGGTATATAGAGTAAACAGAAATGTAAATCCATCCCAAACTATCAGAATTGTATCGAAGAAAATACGTGACTTATGGCTTAAAAGTATTAAAACTACAAAAAAGATTAAAAAGTTCTGAAACTTTTTAATATTACATTTGAACATTCGTAGCTTGAATAAAAATTTTGATGATTTAATGATTTTTTTAGAAAATTTACAATTTGACTTAGACATTATTATACTAACCGAAACATTTAATATTGTTAACATAAATCAATTTTTATTAGAAGGATACCAGGTATTACAATCTCAAACCTATTTAAATAGAAACGACGGTATCGTAGTCTATGTTAAAAATAACCTAAAATTTGAAAGTCAAAATATTACCGTCTCTGAAGCCACCTCATTGACCCTGGACCTAACCTTACCAAATAACCAATTGTATAGAATAATTACTATTTATCGTTCCCCAAGTAATAATGTTACTCACTTTATTTATGACCTAAGTGAAAAATTACCAGCTATAATTAAAAATTATAATTCAATCTGGATCGGCGATTTGAACATAGACTTATTATCAGAAGATATTACGACCAAAGATTATCTAACTATTATGAACGAAAATGGTTTTATAAGCTGTATAAATATCCCAACAAGAGTTACAATAAATACAAGTACTTGTATTGACCATCTTTTTATAAAAAAAGAGACAATAAGGAAATTAAAATTAATATATGTGATTCGAACTTGACTGACCATTACCCTATTATTGCTGGTATCTCTTCCTTGGGCATGTACAATACAGAGATGCCGAAGAATCAAGAAATTTCATTCCTAGACTATGATGTACTATCCACAAATTTTATATAAAAAATGAAAATTGGACCGGATTTTTTCAAGAAAATAATTTAAACACCGCTATAGATAATTTCATAGTTACATTTAAAAAACATATCCCATCATCTTCCAAAATTTATATAAGGAATATATCTCATAAGTCTATTAAATTGAAACCATGGATAACAAAGGGACTAATCACTGCTATACGCAACAGAGATACTATGGCCGAAAAACTTTAAAAAGAACAATTCAATGTTGACTTAAAAAATAAATTTCGTGTACATCGGAATAAAATAAATACACTCATTAAAACAGTTAAATATCATTATTTTAAAAATAAAATTAAAGATAGTAAAAATGATCCGTAACTCATTTGGCAGACAATAAATATGGCCACAACAAGCAGAAACGAAAACAATTCTATTGATACCATAAATAATGGTGATAGATTAATTTCGACTAAAGAAAACTATAAAGAGGTTGCAAATATATTTAATAAATATTTTTCTTCAGTCGGCCCTACTCTTGCTAAGAAAATTTTAGATAAGAGTTATAATAATAACACGCGTATGAACGTATTTTTATAATGCCCTGTATTCCCAGTGATGTTGAATCTATTATAAATACTCTAAAAAATACAAATTCTAATGGTTTAGATGATATAAGTATAAAAAGCTTAAAAATATGTAAAAAAGTGATTGCAAATCCGATTTCTTACCTTATTAATTTATCAATCACAACTGGAATATTTCCGGATTGCCTTAAAAAAGCGACAATTATTCCCATCCATAAGACTGGTAAAAAAGATATGATTGAAAATTACAGACCAATCTCGTTAATTAGTAATATCGCTAAAATTTTTGAAAAATTCATAAAAAACCAATTAACTACATTTCTTGAGACTCAAAATATTTTATCTAAAAATCAGTTTGATTTCGTAAACGCTTAAGCACATGTGATGCATTATTAGAAGTGGTTAAAGACTTATATAATTCAGTAGATAATAATAAAAAATAATCGGTATGTTTTTAGACCTCAAAAAAGCATTTGACACGGTGTCTCATATAATCTTGATAAAGAAATTAGAAAAAATTGGTATAAGAGGGCTCGTGTTAAATTGGTTTAAAAGTTACTTAGATAAACGTTCTACCATAGTTAAAAAAATAAGACTTATAGTGACCCATGCACATTGACCTTTGGCATTCCTCAGGGAACCATATTAGGTCCAATTTTATTCTTAATTTATGTTAATGAATTATGCAATCTCAATATTGAAGAACGCCTCGTGTCATTTGCTGATGATACATTTATTTTAAGTCTTTAGTTTGGCTCAGAGGGCAATTAACAAAATTCATTCTCCCTTAAATAATCGATTATTGACCCTTAATGCTGACAAAACCAAATTTATACGCTTCTCAAGCAGGATTTTTGAGAACTATAAAATTAAAATACACGATCATTTAGAGGATGAAATTATTTGTAATGTTAACTGTATGGAAATTAAGAGAGTAGAGTCAATTAAATATCTTGGTATTACTATGGATTGTAAACTAAAATGGAAGTATCATATTGATACTATTTAAAAAAAATTACGTTCATGTATTTATAAATTCTTTTTGATTCGCAACTTTCTCCCTTTGCAGTGGCTTAGAATTGTTTATTTCGCGTTAGTTCAATCTATTCTTGATTATGGTATTATCGCCTGGGGCGGAACTAACAAGATTAATATAGAACCATTGGAAATTATACAGAGGAAAATAATAAGACTTTGCTTAAAGTCTAACTATTGTAAACATCGGGTTAATTTATCGTAACATGAACGTATTTTCGGTTAGACAATTATATGCTAAACGTATTCTACTCTACACCTATATAAATAGGGATAAATTAATTATTGTAAATCCCTATACAACTCGAGCCATGGCTAACAAAAATGTCATGGTTTCTAGAATGTATAAGGATATTGGACAAAGACATTTTAATTACTTAGGTCCTCTATTATATAATAATTTGAATAAGGACATTAAAAACTCTATGAATATATATATATTTAAGAAACAAATATGCGACTGGATTTCAGATTATGGATATCTAAATTTGTGTAACTTTTTCTCCCTTATGTAAATTTTTTGTTATATTTTTTTATCTTTATTTTATTTGTGATCTCATAAATTGTATCCATTAATATTCGCCTAAACGTAGTAAGTGAGAGTCCCCTGCCACGCACAAGCCAATGGGCTTATGTGACATATAGGGGCGATGCAATAATTTTCTTGATTTTCTTGTATTTAAACTCTCTGCATCAATAAATTAAATTAAAAAAAAAAGAGTTGGGGTTTGCAATTATTTCTGCAATTTCTCCTTCATGAGTTAGTTCCAGTTTCATATCAGTACTGACGTTTGGAAGAACTTCAGCAGTATTACTAACACAGTGACTGTTATCAGTCCCCAAGGATGCTAAACCCTTTCCCAATTCTTTGACTAGGTTTTTCTCAGAACTATAGTTATGGCTTTGCGCCGACGATTTAAAAAAACGTGTCATTGCACCTTTCTGACTACTAACGAAACTATCTTCCGTTTTTCTCGTTTTTGGGACCCAGATAAAAAATTTCTGGTACTCATATTTCAAAATGCTACTATTATATACTAATAGCGAAATAACCTTCAAAAGGTTTAAGAAAATAAAGCTTAGTCAAAGCTATGTAGTCTTCAAACAGACTTTTTAATAATACCAGCTATATCAAAGCCCTGAAAAAAGCTGTTTGAATAATTTAGCTAGTATAGCTAATTAGCCTGGAAAAAGGCTTTTTGAATAATTTAGCTAGAATAGCTAATTAGCCTTGAAAAAGGCTTTTTGAATGATTTAGCTAGAATAGCTAATTAGCCTTGAAAAAGGCTTTTTGAATAATTTAGCTAGAACAGCTAATTAGCCTTGAAAAAGGCTTTTTGAATAATTTAGCTAGAACAGCTAATTAGCCTTGAAAAAGGCTTTTTGAATAATTTAGCTAGAATAGCTAATTAGCTTTGAAAATGGCTTTTTGAATAATTTAGCTAGAATAGCTAATTAGCCTTGAAAAAGGCTTTTTGAATAATTTAGCTAGAATAGCTAATTAGCTTTGAAAAGGGCTTTTTGAATAATTTAGCTAGAATAGCTAATTAGCCTTGAAAAAGGCTTTTTGAATGATTTAGCTAGAATAGCTAATTAGCCTTTAAAAAGGCTTTTTGAATAATTTAGCTAGATTAGCTAATTAGCCTTGAAAAAGGCTTTGAATAATTTAGCTAGAATAGCTAATTAGCCTTTAAAAAGGCTTTTGAATAATTTAGCTAGATTAGCTAATTAGCCTTGAAAAAGGCTTTTTGAATAATTTAGCTAGAATAGCTAATTAACCTTGAAAAAGGCTTTTTTAAAAATTAGCTTAAAACAGCTAAATAGCCTTTAAAAAGGCTGTTTGGCAAAGTTAGTCTCGGAAGAGACTTTGAAAAAATTTGGCTAGGAGAGAATCGAAATTGAGAACTACCTTTTTGTTCAGGAGCAGAAAACGAAATGAAGAAACGCGCGTTATCTGGGACAAGTCCGACCCCCGAAGGTCTTGGTCCTTTTTCTACGATCAGTGGTCATTGATATCACGTGATTTTGCAAAAGGGACAAAGTGTAAAAAAGAAAAAAACCCTAATCCCCAGGACGCTCTCTATTCAAAGTAGTGACTGGTACGATGCTTTACGCTTCGACTTCAGCTTCGCGGGGATTTACCTTCGCTTAAGCGTTGCCACGGCTTAAGTCGTATTAAATTCCTAGAAACTAAGCTTTTGTTTATTGGGTTGGTTGGAGCTAAGTTATCACTGAGGCGAACAGGTGGTTTTTACCTCTCCGAGGGCGTCCCCTCGGAGGGGTTTTACAATCATCGTGTCTGTGTGTGTGTGTGTCTGTCTGTGTGTCTGTCTGTGTGTCTGTGTGTAAGAACGCGTTACCGGGGGCAAAGTCCAAAACGCGTTACCAATAGTCGTGAAATCGTTGTTAAAGGTTGGCAAAACCACAGAACCACCGACACTTATTACGCTTAATCGAAAATTAGACCCTCAGCTTTATCGGAAGCATTTATTACAAATTAACAGAGTATTAAATTTTGGTTGTTACTAAATAGAACGAAATTTCGTGTTCCATTTAAATTATTGCATCGAAGTAATTCTAATGTAGCGTATTCTCTGTTGATTAAAAACGAAAGCGCCGCCCAGGTTTCGAACCCGAGCCCTCCCGCGTGACAGGCGATTGTTCTACCACAGAACCACCGTTACATGTTACTCTTTTTTGAAAATTATAAACTCAGCTTCTCGGAAGAGTATATTAATTATTTTTAAAGTCTACATTTTTTACGTATGAAATTTTAAAGGTGAAATCTTGTTTCGGATATGCTTTTTGTTGTGTTTTTTAACTGATCCCGATTACGTTCTTTTTTGTCTAATCTTTGGTATTGTTGGTTTTTTCTGTCTTATATTTGTATCTACTATTTTTTAAGTTTATTTTCTTTTTCCCGCAAAATCGTCCAGTCTTAGAGGAACCTTTCAGAGCATAAGTCATGCCCAAAAGCTTATCCGGTTTCATTATAATAACGTGAAAAATCATACTTGTGAATGGTAAGGTGTTGCGCTTCTTGATGTTATATTTTCTATTGCTTGATTTCTAAATATTTGAACTAATTTATTGCTTGACTGCGTTATAATATTTTTCTATGAATTATTGTGATTCTGAAGTCTGATTGCCTGACTGCGTTATAATATTTTTCTATGAGTTTTGTTTCTGAAGTCTGATTGATTGGGTTGTTATTGTGTATTTTTTTATTTTTTGATACTCTAATATTTTAAACTGGATAAAGTATAACGTTAATTCTGCGTATTTCGAATGTGCGTGATGTGGAGGGTATTTTTACGTTTTATTAGGATCAGTTTTTTTAATTTTAAATATCTTTCGTTTTATTTGTATTTTATTTCGTTTTTTCAGTCGTATATTTTTATCGAGTTGTATACATCGTGCGCTTACACTTATGTTGGTCTGGTTTTTAACTGGGTCATCATTACTTCGTTTTTTATTTTAAACGTTTTCTCGACTGATTAAGATGTTTAATTTGAAATAAAAAGAGCGTTAAAGATGCGGCAAGTATTTCGTAAGCGAGAAAAATACAAATACCCTCTGTAGATATTTCTTTCATTAAAATTGGCTTCGTATTATATTTAACTGATAAACTTGTACCGTAAATAGGGTTAAATTCAATTGTGCATTGTTTTAGTACGTCTAACTCGCTGTTGTAACTACTTAATTTATAATATTCTGAATAAATTATACTCGGTTGTTTCGTCTCAATTATTTTAATTATAATTAAAATTTTATACCGGGCGGGATTGAACCGGGATTACGTTTTTAGTAAATAACTCGGAATTGCGGAGATATATCTTTAAAAGTCATCTCGAAAAATTAATACCGCTAGGGACAATTCTTCCGAGGAGAGGTATATTTTGGCTTGCCAACTTGCTTTTTGCTGCTTACCTTGCACGACGGACTTCCCCATCCCGGGCCAGTCTTTTGTCATAAACTCTATATCAATGTTAACAGCGTACACTACCAAAAGCAGAAACTACAGAGTTCGCTGCCTTTGGTTGTGTACTCAAGTAATATTGACTTCGAGTATAGGTGGTTCAAAAGAGAACGTTTTGTTAGGGCCATTTAGGACTCTTGGTAATTGGAATTGAATGGGAGTTCTTTTTTTAGGGGGCTAGATGAGCAATTTTTAAAAATAAATTAAATTTAAAAATCACATTTCTATACCCCAGAGGCAATTTTTTTAAACTTTTAGAGGCCCCTAAAATAGGTCTAAAATTTTTGAACATAGGCACGTGTCTACTTGTGCCTATTGCTGGCGGGGGTAGTGACCTAACCTAACCTATTTTCCCCGCCAAAACCCATAAAATGCGTTGAAATACGGCGAAAATACCTAAAATAAAAAAATAAGTTAGCAAAGTTTTGCATTACCACATTTTTCTTATTCGTCATCAGCCCCACGTTATCCAAAACGCATTAAAATCTACACTTTACCCAAAATGGGCTATTTTGAAGAATTGGCCAATTATATATAATATCTCCTTAAGTATTTATTTCCGACAAATAATTTTAACGGCAATAGATCCCTTCCAAAAAATACAATATTATAGCACAATCAAAACAAATATATAGGAGAGAGACCTATTCTTCAAAATAGCCGCTTTGGGTGCATTAACGCGAAATGACTTGAGAACGTTATGGTTGCAAGCAGTGGCGTAGCTAGAAAAAGTTGCGCCAGGGGCGAGTGAAAATTTGGCACCCCTAATATAAGCTTATTTTTTTTGTAAATAATATTTTGGCGCCCCTATACCCTAACATGACGGTGGCGCCCGGGGCGGCTGCCCCGTCCGCCCCGCCTTTGCTACGACCCTGGTTGCAAGCCGTTTCATGGCTACTAGGGACAGCTGGCACGAAAAACTCTGAGGCGTAGTTCGTAAGCATTTCTATGGCATCGTTTTCAGATGGAGTCTTGAATTGCGGATACCTGAAAATACATCAGAACTTTCAAATATATTTCTTAGGACGAAGGATCCAAATGTTATTTGCTAGTAGTATAATTTTGGCCACAACAAATTTTCTATGGTAGAAGCTCCTTTCTTTCACTGTACAACGAAATGGTCGCATGGAGAACTGCCTCAAAGTATTGGAAATTATTCCGCTAGCCTACTTCTTCGTAATCTCGTTATTATTGGATATAGAAATCACTTTTTAGACCCGTGGCCATAAATTAATTATTTTCTACTCCTTAAGTAAGTGTTCTTTACGATGGCCAGGTCCCCAGTAGCACAGGCCCTACGGGTCAACGTCGCTACAACGGTTGGAAAACTCGCATCAAATGTTGGTTGCTTTTGCTTAGCGGTTTTGCAGTCGGCAGCAACTGGCGCCACGTCGCACCATCCGGACATTTGATGAAAGTTTGCCAACCGTTGGGGCGACGTTGACCCGTAAGGCCTGTGCTACTGGCCGTTTTACAACCTTGCCTTAAAGAATTTAGAGAACTGTAAAGTGTACTTTGACGTTAATTACCTTTAAAAATTAATAATTTTTACCTTGGGTCGACCAAGGCTGGGAGTATGTAAAATGGATCGGAGAGGTGACTACTAAAACGAGATTCCATATCTTTTAGGATGTTGTTTCGAAGCGCTGGAAATTTCGTAGTGCTGTTGTTATATATTGCGTCGAAAGCATCCAATAACTTCATCACCACGACGGCGATCTGTGGGCCATCTCCTTGAAGACAGTTTGTGGCGTCTTTCAGTGGTAGTAGCAAAGTATATAAATCTTTGATTTTGGTTAACTTGCTAGGAGAAGGTGCTTCGGTTATTCCATGAGTCGTCAAAGAAGGTACTTTATCATTTAATGCTTGCGTGACAATTCTCGTCACTGCAGTCCTCATTACAGGCTTAAAGATAAAGAAACCTAATATATAAAATATACACTCGAAATATAAGTTAAAAAAAACGTTTGGCCCTTGGTGTTTTAGTAAGGTTTCACTAATCCAGCTGATAGGGGAGAACGGTACCGAGGCGAGTTACTTATTTGACCCGACACGTCACGAAGGCGCACGACATTAAACTGTAATGTTCGAATTAAAAAACAAAACTAACCTATCAAGTAGATGACAATATTTTCATTTAAAACGGGAAGCTCTCTAACACCACGCCCCTTGATTCTTAGCAGTTGAACGGGCGAGCAACCGTTGGAGTTTAACTGGAGGAAGGACGCGCAGATAATAACGCCAATTACATTACAGGTGATAAGTAAGGTTTGTTTATTTCTGGTTAGTGGTAAACCATATAGATGAAACGTTCTCTATTGAAAGGCATAAGTAACTCCATCGCGTTTTGGCTGGGCAAAATAAGTCAAGCCCGTTTGTGTTGGCTTTTAGTTTCTCAGTCCATTGCGTTGGTTGCCGAAAAATCATAATCACCCCGTTGACATAATCGCACACCGGCTTTGACGTGGTGACACCGGGAAGATTATTGACCACAACGAGTTGTAAGGTATGCGCTATACAACTTAATCGAGTGCATTTGGCTTTTTGAATAGTGTTTTCGACCAGAATATAACTAGTATCGCTCCAGGCTAAAACACATTTAATTAGTTAAAAATGAAATTGGACTAGCTTCCAAATTTCACAATGGTCATTGGGCGAAAAGGTCATTGAAAAGAACTCCGGTCTATTTCCTCTAGTTTTTGACTTGGAACCACTCTTATTACTAATATTACCATAGGTAACATAATACTCATAAGTATGCTGTGACGCTTTTATGGTTGGGGTCCAATAATTCCACCCCAGCCAACTCAGTCAATAACTCAATACCGTCAGCAAAATAATTAAAGAAATGTTAAAAATGGCCTAACGAATTACACACTCTGATTAGCTATTTATGACGGTTAATTATAGGCCTTAAATATTATTAAAGATTACAACGGATTCAGATAAATCAATGAACACTTTTATTAAAGGAATACGGTTATTATGAACTAATGATTACACACTAAAATTAATACTATTACTAATTATAATTAAACAATTCTAACTACGCTCTGGCTCGTTTATGGATTAAAAGGGAATTATCGCGAATGGTACCAATTAAACACTACGCGACGCTCTATAGCACTTAGTTCACTATTTTAGCAACGAATGCTCTATTTTTGAACTCTATTGGCTTTAGCGTCGGCAATATTTTCGCTTTTCGATCGTGACCGATGGCTTTCGAGTCCGATTCTTACTAACTACTCTTTCGCTCGTGACCCCGGCTTACATGCCAAGGGGGAGCGGTCTCGTTTCCGGGCGTTTCACAATCGCGGTCAAGAGGTTCCAAAATATTGCACTTTGTAATACGCGCATCAATTTCCGGGTTCTACAGGACGGTTTCCTCCGGGTTAAAACTAACCATTCGAGCCAGTGACGTCAATGGGGAATACAATGCTATCGAGCCAGAGCTACAAATCTTAAATATTACTTAGCTAAACATAATCACTTTAATAATTAAAACTTTATTTACATATATAAAATATATGTGGCAAAACCTGAGTTGACCGGGCCGGGTATTGGGCCCCTTATCTACTTTTAAATACTAAACAAGTGGTCACGTTTCAACGCGCCCAATTTATTGGTCACAATGCCACTCTCCCTTTGCTCCATACAAAATTCTTAAATGAAGGTCTGTTTCACCTGGGACTTGTTAAAACGTGGACTGGAAACCTTTTCCGCTGCGTTATTAGTTCTAGTGATCCATTTTTGACGCGCCTCATTGGCTAGCGACAGGGATTTCCGTTTCCTGATGACGTCATAAATACGCAATGACGCAATCGTTTAAAACAGACCTTCATTACACGATTGTACCCCGTGGCATACTTATGGGTGTTACGTTACTTATGATATTACAATCGTCCAAATCATCAGCGGTGTCATCATCGGAATCGTCAACATCGCATGGTTCCGAATACATTTCTTGTAGATTAAAAGCTTTAATCATGTTACTGGCGTTGTCGGCCCAAACTGTAATAACCTATTTTTGAGGGATAATTAAAGGTCTTTCCACAGCCAATTAGACGGATTCAAAGTTGGATTTCGGGCATGATTAGGAAAGATTGTTAAAGGGCACACCAACGAAATTTACCACCACTTTTGGACAGCGCTTCTTTTTAGCCCTACAACCGACGTTGCTTATTTGAACTCTGAACTGACCACAGCGTTTACCGTGAACATTCTCTAGGACTAGTGAAATAAGCTGTCATGGGGCCTCATGACCCGTCGATTATAAAATGGGGCCTCACCTTAATTACCCGCGTTGACGTGACGCCAAGATTACTAAGAATTTGTTCCAGTTTGGCAAGTGTGTTTTGAATCGAAATGTGTAAAAGCCAAAGTGTGATGTTCCAGTTGGAATGTTTCATTGATGTACTGCCCAATGACCCCCGAGACTCCTTCCCTCGAGCTTGAAGACCAGATGTCCAGCGTAAGATGTAGGAAAGAAACTCCACTCAGCGATTCCATTAGCTTTGGTGTAATCTCTTCGGTTATTACTGTTCTTAAATCTCTCCTGAGCGTCCGACGACTTTGCGGGTGAATTTGAGGTAAAAACATGTTTATGAACGCTTTGAAGGCCTTCCCTTCAACGAAGCTTAGTGGGAGACCGTCAACCGCCACCAAGTCAGTGGAGTCTAAACCACAGCACTTTTCAGGGGTAAAGCATGCGACTGCTAAGTTATTTTCCGATGTTATTATAAATATATCAATGGCGAGAAGATCGATGTTCGAAAATTTTGGTAATACTATAGCGTAAATAGTAAAAGGTCCGTTCCAGAAACGTTCCTAGCCGAGCAGAAAGTTCTATAACTATGGCAATTCGCGTTGTGATATGGCGCGCGCAACATATAAGTAACGCTGGAAAAAAGCAAACATGGTGGTCGGAATGCCATAGTTCTACTACGTTCTGCAAGACTCGAAGCGTTTCTGGGACACACCTGTAAGTGACGTTCCAAATTTGCTGCTCCTTCACCTTTTTTTGTTTCGTGACAAATTTTACATGTCATTACCTTATTTGGATATCAATGTTATTAATAGGCTAAAAATGTATTTGACATGTTCACGCCGTGAATGACCTTCACTAGTTGCAGTAATGTTTTATCGCAGTTGTAAATTTTAAACCTGATCGTCGACAATTTGCTCTTTCTATATTGAGATTTAAAAAATCATTTAACATTCATTCCTATCTCGATTTTTGACTAACCAACCTCTAAACGTTTTTTTCTCTAAAAATAACGTTAATTCGTTACAGTATGGATCGCGGTTTCGGAAGAACAAAAAAATATGAACCCTCGTTTATTGATATTTCCTGTTCAGATACTGGTTTTTCCACGTGAGTGAGCAAAAAGTGCCCACCTTTGGTCCCCGTGGACAGAATTAGAATGAATATTATTTTACGAATTTTAATAATAATAATCAGCTAGGCTAATACCCTCGAGGGAAAACCCCTTAAACCAGTGGGGAGCAAACTCAACGCGGAAGGAGTTGTTGCGAGTTTTCACCCAGTGCCACAAACTGGGATCGAACCCGGCTCCTCTTGCTGCGAGGCGAAAGTGCTAACCACTCCGCCACCCCACATTTTTTAGTAGTTTCTTAATACTTAAAATTTAAGTATTTTATAGTACGATAAAATACTAGTCTTAACTAGTCTTAAATATAAATAATTAAGCAAAATATTTTATAGAAATGAATAAAAACCACTATTGCACAGTAAAATAGTTTTGTTTATTAAAACGCTACGGCCGTTTCGGCGCACTAACCGGCGTCGTCGTCAGGCGAATACAAAATGAAAATATCAAGGATAAAAAATATTTTACCGCGACAAAATATGTGTTTTTTTTTAATAAATCCAACGCAGATTAACGTATTTACACTAAAAATACGCATTTTAAAAATCTCACGTGATATTAGGGGGGGAGGGGGCGAGCAAAATCTCACGACCTCTCACCAAAATCGCCTCACGTAATTAATGGACGCTCTATTTTTACCTCAAAGTCCCCTAGGAGGGGTTATACAATCACCGTGTTTGTCTGTCTGCCTGTCTGTCAGGCCTGCGAACGCGTTAGCATTTTCGGGGCAAAGGTTAATCATTGCGTACGCAGTTTCTCGAAATTTCTGCAATCACATGGATATCTTTGTAGAAACTAGGAACAACAACCACAGCACCCGACACAAGGAGAACGCAACCCGTCAAAAGTCGTGCATTTTCTCGCATACAGTTTTAATTGGCGACGCTTTAGCGCCTGCTGTAGTCGGAAGGGGACAATTCCGAAATTGTCTTCCCTTCCGCCCGTAAAACGTTCAGCGTAAAGGCTCGTCCAATGAAATTTGTACAAAGCACGGTCTTAGTGTATTTAAAGGCTAGCTGCGTTATCCTTGTGTTTGTTGTTCAGAATGTCTTAAGCCGCTTGAAATTTGGAGATGTTAAAAACGGCATTTAATTTTCGATATTATTTTATGAGATCTACATGTAGCTATACCACTGATTAAGAAATATTTAAAAAATAGTATAACCCTAATAATTTAACTGCAATAATCAGATTTACAATAATATAATCTACTATCCACGATAGCTCCGGCTAACGGGGGAGATCCACGCTTTATCGACGTTCTGGCCACGCTCCAAATTTCTTTGGTCGGTGTCCACTTTTGGCCCGCTTTGGAGGCTAAAGTTACAAGCTGCTCAGAACGAACGTCATGAAAAGCAAGCTGGTACTACCCAAAATGCTTTAGTCCCATTCGACCGAAATCCCATTCGACCGAAGGCGGTTTTTGAGGTGTCCCATTCGATCGAATTCCGCCGAAACGTGCGGTTTTTATGTGTCCCATTCGACCGAACGCTTTTATGTGTCCCATTCGACCGAACGCTGCTATATAAATTGGCTTTTGGAATGAGCATGAATTATATTTTTATCTTCACCTAGTCAAGAAAAGTAACTGAACCAAAACTGAAATAGTAAACTTAACCAACTCTAACCTAACCTAACCTAACCTAACCTAAACATGGATCTTCGATAGTACATACCTTATAAATAAAATACCAAATCACCCCGCCAATTGGGCTACATTTTAAAATTCTTTAGGTCGAATGGGAATATACGCCCAAAATAACTTAACTTGAAATGGTTATATCTCGTAATTTTTTTCATCGGCTTCGTTTTTTTTATGGGCTCACGGGTGTATTCACCAATTTTTACTACCGACTATCAACTACTAGCTTCCATCCATCCAACTATACCTCGACCAATAACCTATCCACGAAACGCCTCTCACAGGCTTCTTTTGACATCTCACCTTCGTCAATCATGAACCGAAGAATTAAGATCTTCGAAACTTAACTTAACCTAAAATTATTTAATGTGATATCCCCGAAGAACAAAAACGAAGAGTTGACCAATTTTGAGTGAGAGTTCCTCAGGGTTGCTGAGAGGAAATTGTAGGAAGAGTCCGGAGACGAGTAATCCCGGGTCGAGATTGTCAACAAAGAGTTCTGACCGAGTATCAGGCAGAGTAAGTAGAAGTTTAAATTATAAAAGACTTTAACAAGACGTACGACGGTCAGAATACACACAATCCTTCTAATGGGTTAAGTTTGTTTGAGCTATTCACAGCAACCTGCAACGCCGGTATCACAACTAGAGAGCTGCAACGGAGCGGAAATTATTCCGTTTCCGCGGACTCCGTTCCGTTCCGCGGCGCTGGAACGAAATCGGAGCTAATTTATAAGAAAGTAGAGGAACGGAATGGAATCGGAGCAAATTTCCGAAAATTTGTTGTAACGGAACGGAATCGGAGCAAATTTCCGAAAATTTGTTGTAACGGAACGGAATCGGAGCAAATTTCCGAAAATTTGTTGTAACGGAACGGAATCGGAGCAAATTTCCGAAAAATCGTTGTAACGGAACGGGATCGGAGCAAATTTCCGAAAAACCGTTGTAACGGAACGGAATCGGAGTAAAATTTTCCAAAACCTTTGTAATGGAACGGGATCGGTGCAAATTTCCGAAAAAAACGTCGTATATTGAAGCATGGACACTGTTTTAATTTCTCTCTTGGCTGCTGATCGGGTCTCCCACTTTTCCAGACAGTGAGATCATAATTCCCTTTCTTCACCGGCTCGTGGGAAACATAACTGCAACTGAAGCCTTTTTCTCTACGACTACGTTGCGTACATCAATGCGCAGTATCGCAAAAGGTACAAAGGCCGTTTAGCGAAAAGGGGGAATAAATTGGCGGGGTGACCCGGCTTGCGGTAAAGTTTTAGTTTTACATTCAATTCAATAGAAATAATAATTGTTTCTGTAAATTTCTGTATTCCGGAAAATAAAATAATTTTTCCTCATTTTTCAAGACTATAGACTCTGAAACGCGCCTTCCCAATCGACCGCCATTACCTTACAGTCTACGGGGAGGGTGATGAGGAAACCGGTTTTGGGGGGATGAAATTCCTGCGGTAGAGGGCTTGCTTGTTGGTTGTCTGTACGATAATGGCGGCGCCCAGTAAACGTTTCTAAAAAGAGTGTATACTGAGGGAAAGCAAAATATAAAACGGGAGCGGAAATAAATATTAAGTAATATAGACGATTAATGAAACTGAGCGGAACACGAACGGAAATAATATCGGAGAAACAAACGGAGCGGAAACGGACGGAAAATATTGACGATAAATGAAACGTAGCGGAAACGGACGGAAATAATGGGCTAGAAATAAACCGGAGCGGAAACGGACGGAAATATTGGGCTAGAAATAAACCGGAGCGGAAACGGACGGAAATATTCGGCTAGAAATAAACCGGAGCGAAATAACGGACGAGAAACAAAGCGGACCGGAAACGGAGGGAAATAACGGACGAGAAACAAAGCGGACCGGAAACGGATTTATGTACCATACCGGGAAACAAAACGGAGCGGAAACGGTATGGTATTTTCGCTGCTCTGCAGCTCTCTAATCATAACCAAAATATATAAATATAAATATATATATATTCCTTCGATCAGTGTCACTCTTATTTTTTACTTCTGATAACACTTATTTGTTATTACTAGTCAGCCGTTGAGTGTCACACTTATTTCTTCTGGTTATACGACTAAGACTAGTTCAATCAGTTTCATACTTATTTGTTACTTCTGATCACACTTATTTGTTACTATTGATCACACTTATTTGTTACTACTGATCACACTTATTTGTTACTACTGATCACACTTATTTGTTACTTCTGATCACACTTATTAGTTACTTCTGATCACACTTATTAGTTACTTCTTATCACAATTAATTGTTACGTTGAGTGTCACCCTTATTACTTCTGGTCATACCCCTAACTAGGTCGATCAGTGTCATACTTAATTGTTACTTCTGGTCATACGTTGAAAGCGCGGCCCACTCTGAACGGCCTTGAAAAAAGCCAGAGGGCGCGTAGACCTCTATAAACAATGTTGGAAATTGCGGAGTCCGTATACGCTGCCCAAAAAACCTTACTTAGAATTAAATTTAAGGAACGTATTTGCAATTCTAGATTATATGTAAACCACAGCTATTAAAAAATATAACTTTCATGAAAATTGGACTTAAATTAAGGAACTGTATGTAGATTTTTAGGCGAAAATATAAAACCACGAAAATTGGGGTCCCGTAAATTACCCTGAAAATTATACTTAAATTTAATATTTACTGATATAACCGAAGTTGTAGGTCCGCTGAATCCTAACCTATCCAATAATATTTTTACCTCACCGTGTCTGTCCGTCCTGCGAACGCGTTCGCATTATCCGTGCAAAGGTTAATCATTGCGTACGCAATTTCTCGAAATTTCTGCGTTCGCAGTTTCTCGAAGGGTTGGCAAAACCACCGTGTGACGGTGAGCGTTAACGAATTGATTTGCGGTTGGGTTTGGTTGGTGTTTTTTTTCGTCAAAGCTCATCGTCGCGATATTTTTAATTCAGTTTGATTGGATATTTCGTTATTGTAATGTTTATGTGTAGGTTGTGGATGTTGAGTTCGTGTTATGATGGTTGTTGATGTTGATTCTGTTGTGTTTGTATGGGCGTTTTCTCACCAACTTCTACTTAATGACTTTGGGACGGACCGAGTGCTGAGTGTTATGCAACCTCTCAACGTCCAATGGCAGGGTTTCCACATATTGTACACGGTATTCGTCTTAGCAACAATTTGCAATTTTTTGGCTCCGGCCGGGATTCGAACCCGGGTCTGCCTCGTGCACGAGATTTACTCTAAGCACTCAGCCACCAACGCTTGGTAAGTTACGGTGTTTTTCTAAAAAACAGCTTTGGCGAATGTCCTTTACAAAGTTATAACGTTAGGTACTATCATAATTTTAAATATTTAAATTATATTAATCTTATATTTAATTAAATATTTATAAATAATATAAATCTTATATTTAATTAAATATTTATAAATTATATTAATCTTATATTTAATTAAATATTTATAAATTATATTAATCTTATATTTAATTAAATATTTATAAATTATATTAATCTTATATTTAATTAAATATTTATAAATTATATTAATCTTATACTTAATTAAATATTTATAAATTATATTAATCTTATATTTAATTAAATATTTATAAATTATATTAATCTTATATTTAATTAAATATTTATAAATTATATTAATCTTATATTTAATTAAATATTTATAAGTTATATTAATTAAATATTTATAAATTATATTAATCTTATATTTAATTAAATATTTATAAATTATATTAATCTTATATTTAATTAAACATTTAAGTATTTTAATGTAAAATATGATCGTGCAAGAGATTTACTCTAATCACTCAGCCACCAACGCTTGGTAAGGTACTATAATTTATTCTACATCATTTTAAATATTTGTAAATTATATTAATCTTATATTTAATTAAATATTTATAAATTATATTAATCTTATATTTAATTAAATATTTATAAATTATATTAATCTTGTATTTAATTAAATATTTATAAATTATATTAATCTTATATTTAATTAAATATTTATAAATTATATAATTCTTATATTTAATTAAATATTTATAAATTATATTAATCTTATATTTAATTAAATATTTATAAATTATATTAATCTTATATTTAATTAAATATTTATAAATTATATTAATCTTATATTTAATTAAATATTTATAAATTATATTAATCTTATATTTAATTAAATATTTATAAATTATATTAATCTTATATTTAATTAAATATTTATAAGTTATATTAATTAAATATTTATAAGTTATATTAATTAAATGTTTATAAGTTATATTAATTAAATATTTATAAGTTATATTAATTAAATATTTATAAATTATATTAATCTTATATTTAATTAAATATTTATAAGTTATATTAATTAAATATTTATAAATTATATTAATCTTATATTTAATTAAATATTTATAAGTTATATTAATTAAATATTTATAAATTATATTAATCTTATATTTAATTAAATATTTATAAGTTATATTAATTAAATATTTATAAATTATATTAATCTTATATTTAATTAAATATTTATAAGTTATATTAATTAAATATTTATAAATTATATTAATCTTATATTTAATTAAATATTTATAATTTATATTAATTAAATATTTATAAATTATATTAATCTTATATTTAATTAAACATTTAAGTATTTTAATGTAAAATATGATCGTGCAAGAGATTTACTCTAATCACTCAGCCACCAACGCTTGGTAAGGTACTATAATTTATTCTACATAATTTTAAATATTTGTAAATTATATTAATCTTATATTTAATTAAATATTTATAAATTATATTAATCTTATATTTAATTAAATATTTATAAATTATATTAATCTTATATTTAATTAAATATTTATAAATTATATTAATCTTATATTTAATTAAATATTTATAAATTATATTAATCTTATATTTAATTAAATATTTATAAATTATATTAATCTTATATTTAATTAAATATTTATAAGTTATATTAATTAAATATTTATAAATTATATTAATCTTATATTTAATTAAATATTTATAAGTTATATTAATTAAATATTTATAAATTATATTAATCTTATATTTAATTAAACATTTAAGTATTTTAATGTAAAATATGATCGTGCAAGAGATTTACTCTAATCACTCAGCCACCAACGCTTGGTAAGGTACTATAATTTATTCTACATCATTTTAAATATTTGTAAATTATATTAATCTTATATTTAATTAAATATTTATAAATTATATTAATCTTATATTTAATTAAATATTTATAAATTATATTAATCTTATATTTAAATAAATATTTATAAATTATATTAATCTTATATTTAATTAAATATTTATAAATTATATTAATCTTATATTTAATTAAATATTTATAAATTATATTAATCTTATATTTAATTAAATATTTATAAATTATATTAATCTTATATTTAATTAAATATTTATAAATTATATTAATCTTATATTTAATTAAATATTTATAAATTATATTAATCTTATATTTAATTAAATATTTATAAATTATATTAATCTTATATTTAATTAAATATTTATAAATTATATTAATCTTATATTTAATTAAATATTTATAAATTATATTAATCTTATATTTAATTAAATATTTATAAGTTATATTAATTAAATATTTATAAGTTATATTAATTAAATGTTTATAAGTTATATTAATTAAATATTTATAAGTTATATTAATTAAATATTTATAAATTATATTAATCTTATATTTAATTAAATATTTATAAGTTATATTAATTAAATATTTATAAATTATATTAATCTTATATTTAATTAAATATTTATAAGTTATATTAATTAAATATTTATAAATTATATTAATCTTATATTTAATTAAATATTTATAAGTTATATTAATTAAATATTTATAAGTTATATTAATTAAATATTTATAAATTATATTAATCTTATATTTAATTAAATATTTATAAGTTATATTAATTAAATATTTATAAATTATATTAATCTTATATTTAATTAAACATTTAAGTATTTTAATGTAAAATATGATCGTGCAAGAGATTTACTCTAATCACTCAGCCACCAACGCTTGGTAAGGTACTATAATTTATTCTACATCATTTTAAATATTTGTAAATTATATTAATCTTATATTTAATTAAATATTTATTAATTATATTAATCTTATATTTAATTAAATATTTATAAATTATATTAATCTTATATTTAATTAAATATTTATAAGTTATATTAATTAAATATTTATAAATTATATTAATCTTATATTTAATTAAATATTTATAAGTTATATTAATTAAATATTTATAAATTATATTAATCTTATATTTAATTAAATATTTATAAGTTATATTAATTAAATATTTATAAATTATATTAATCTTATATTTAATTAAATATTTATAAGTTATATTAATTAAATATTTATAAATTATATTAATCTTATATTTAATTAAATATTTATAATTTATATTAATTAAATATTTATAAATTATATTAATCTTATATTTAATTAAACATTTAAGTATTTTAATGTAAAATATGATCGTGCAAGAGATTTACTCTAATCACTCAGCCACCAACGCTTGGTAAGGTACTATAATTTATTCTACATAATTTTAAATATTTGTAAATTATATTAATCTTATATTTAATTAAATATTTATAAATTATATTAATCTTATATTTAATTAAATATTTATAAATTATATTAATCTTATATTTAATTAAATATTTATAAATTATATTAATCTTATATTTAATTAAATATTTATAAATTATATTAATCTTATATTTAATTAAATATTTATAAATTATATTAATCTTATATTTAATTAAATATTTATAAATTATATTAATCTTATATTTAATTAAATATTTATAAGTTATATTAATTAAATATTTATAAATTATATTAATCTTATATTTAATTAAATATTTATAAGTTATATTAATTAAATATTTATAAATTATATTAATCTTATATTTAATTAAACATTTAAGTATTTTAATGTAAAATATGATCGTGCAAGAGATTTACTCTAATCACTCAGCCACCAACGCTTGGTAAGGTACTATAATTTATTCTACATCATTTTAAATATTTGTAAATTATATTAATCTTATATTTAATTAAATATTTATAAATTATATTAATCTTATATTTAATTAAATATTTATAAATTATATTAATCTTATATTTAATTAAATATTTATAAATTATATTAATCTTATATTTAATTAAATATTTATAAATTATATTAATCTTATATTTAATTAAATATTTATAAATTATATTAATCTTATATTTAATTAAATATTTATAAATTATATTAATCTTATATTTAATTAAATATTTATAAATTATATTAATCTTATATTTAATTAAATATTTATAAATTATATTAATCTTATATTTAATTAAATATTTATAAATTATATTAATCTTATATTTGATTAAATATTTATAAATTATATTAATCTTATATTTAATTAAATATTTATAAGTTATATTAATTAAATATTTATAAGTTATATTAATTAAATGTTTATAAGTTATATTAATTAAATATTTATAAGTTATATTAATTAAATATTTATAAGTTATATTAATTAAATATTTATAAATTATATTAATCTTATATTTAATTAAATATTTATAAGTTATATTAATTAAATATTTATAAATTATATTAATCTTATATTTAATTAAATATTTATAAGTTATATTAATTAAATATTTATAAATTATATTAATCTTATATTTAATTAAATATTTATAAGTTATATTAATTAAATATTTATAAATTATATTAATCTTATATTTAATTAAACATTTAAGTATTTTAATGTAAAATATGATCGTGCAAGAGATTTACTCTAATCACTCAGCCACCAACGCTTGGTAAGGTACTATAATTTATTCTACATCATTTTAAATATTTGTAAATTATATTAATCTTATATTTAATTAAATATTTATAAATTATATTAATCTTATATTTAATTAAATATTTATAAATTATATTAATCTTGTATTTAATTAAATATTTATAAATTATATTAATCTTATATTTAATTAAATATTTATAAATTATATAATTCTTATATTTAATTAAATATTTATAAATTATATTAATCTTATATTTAATTAAATATTTATAAATTATATTAATCTTATATTTAATTAAATATTTATAAATTATATTAATCTTATATTTAATTAAATATTTATAAATTATATTAATCTTATATTTAATTAAATATTTATAAATTATATTAATCTTATATTTAATTAAATATTTATAAGTTATATTAATTAAATATTTATAAATTATATTAATCTTATATTTAATTAAATATTTATAAGTTATATTAATTAAATATTTATAAATTATATTAATCTTATATTTAATTAAATATTTATAAGTTATATTAATTAAATATTTATAAATTATATTAATCTTATATTTAATTAAATATTTATAATTTATATTAATTAAATATTTATAAATTATATTAATCTTATATTTAATTAAACATTTAAGTATTTTAATGTAAAATATGATCGTGCAAGAGATTTACTCTAATCACTCAGCCACCAACGCTTGGTAAGGTACTATAATTTATTCTACATAATTTTAAATATTTGTAAATTATATTAATCTTATATTTAATTAAATATTTATAAATTATATTAATCTTATATTTAATTAAATATTTATAAATTATATTAATCTTATATTTAATTAAATATTTATAAATTATATTAATCTTATATTTAATTAAATATTTATAAATTATATTAATCTTATATTTAATTAAATATTTATAAATTATATTAATCTTATATTTAATTAAATATTTATAAATTATATTAATCTTATATTTAATTAAATATTTATAAGTTATATTAATTAAATATTTATAAATTATATTAATCTTATATTTAATTAAATATTTATAAGTTATATTAATTAAATATTTATAAATTATATTAATCTTATATTTAATTAAACATTTAAGTATTTTAATGTAAAATATGATCGTGCAAGAGATTTACTCTAATCACTCAGCCACCAACGCTTGGTAAGGTACTATAATTTATTCTTCATCATTTTAAATATTTGTAAATTATATTAATCTTATATTTAATTAAATATTTATAAATTATATTAATCTTATATTTAATTAAATATTTATAAATTATATTAATCTTATATTTAAATAAATATTTATAAATTATATTAATCTTATATTTAATTAAATATTTATAAATTATATTAATCTTATATTTAATTAAATATTTATAAATTATATTAATCTTATATTTAATTAAATATTTATAAATTATATTAATCTTATATTTAATTAAATATTTATAAATTATATTAATCTTATATTTAATTAAATATTTATAAATTATATTAATCTTATATTTAATTAAATATTTATAAATTATATTAATCTTATATTTAATTAAATATTTATAAATTATATTAATCTTATATTTAATTAAATATTTATAAATTATATTAATCTTATATTTAATTAAATATTTATAAATTATATTAATCTTATATTTAATTAAATATTTATAAGTTATATTAATTAAATATTTATAAGTTATATTAATTAAATGTTTATAAGTTATATTAATTAAATATTTATAAGTTATATTAATTAAATATTTATAAATTATATTAATCTTATATTTAATTAAATATTTATAAGTTATATTAATTAAATATTTATAAATTATATTAATCTTATATTTAATTAAATATTTATAAGTTATATTAATTAAATATTTATAAATTATATTAATCTTATATTTAATTAAATATTTATAAGTTATATTAATTAAATATTTATAAATTATATTAATCTTATATTTAATTAAACATTTAAGTATTTTAATGTAAAATATGATCGTGCAAGAGATTTACTCTAATCACTCAGCCACCAACGCTTGGTAAGGTACTATAATTTATTCTACATCATTTTAAATATTTGTAAATTATATTAATCTTATATTTAATTAAATATTTATAAATTATATTAATCTTATATTTAATTAAATATTTTTAAATTATATTAATCTTATATTTAATTAAATATTTATAAATTATATTAATCTTATATTTAATTAAATATTTATAAATTATATTAATCTTATATTTAATTAAATATTTATAAATTATATTAATCTTATATTTAATTAAATATTTATAAATTATATTAATCTTATATTTAATTAAATATTTATAAGTTATATTAATTAAATATTTATAAATTATATTAATGTTATATTTAATTAAATATTTATAAGTTATATTAATTAAATATTTATAAATTTTATTAATCTTATATTTAATTAAATATTTATAAGTTATATTAATTAAATATTTATAAATTATATTAATCTTATATTTAATTAAATATTTATAAGTTATCTTAATTAAATATTTATAAGTTATATTAATTAAATATTTATAAGTTATATTAATTAAATATTAATAAATTATATTAATCTTATATTTAATTAAATATTTATAAGTTATATTAATTATAAATATTTATAAATTATATTAATCTTATATTTAATTAAATATTTATAAGTTATATTAATTAAATATTTATAAATTATATTAATCTTATATTTAATTAAACATTTAAGTATTTTAATGTAAAATATGATCGTGATAAGGAATTGAACTCGGGTCGCATTGTTCCCATGCTGATAGTTCACCGCCGAGCCATTGACTTCCTTAGCGACCATGTTAAAATAAAGGAACCATTATGATAAGGCGGGTTTTTTTACTAAACGGATTAATACAATATCTGTGGATATTTTTTTATTAAACTTTGTTTTTTATTTTTGTGAACTTGTTTTTATTTCGTCGGGAATTGAACAGGGAGCCCGGTTTTAGTACTTTGATTCGTTGCCGCTGTGTTATTGTTTCCTTTTACGTTGTGTTATAAATCTGTAATATATTATTCAATACTCTTTAATTGAAATTCCACCGTAGCAAGTTCGGAAAACGATGCTTCTCAGCAAAAGGAGCGACATCTCTGCTGGGGATCGAACCCAGGACCTTCGGATTAGAAGTCCGATGTGCTATCCACTACACCACAGAGACGATAGCCTTGTTGTTCTTGGAAATTCTGCCGTAGCAATTCCGGAAAACGATGCTTCTCAGCAAAAGGAGCAACATCTCTGCTGGGGATTGAACCCAGAACCTTCGGATTAGAAGACCGATTTGCTATCCACTACACCACAGAGACGATAGCCGTGTTGCTCTTTGAAATTCTGCCGTTGCAATTCCGGAAAACGATGCTTCTCAGCAAAAGGAGCGACATCTCTGCTGGGGATCGAACCCAGGACCTTCGGATTAGAAGTCCGATGTGCTATCCACTACACTACAGAGACGAGAGACTTGTTGCTCTTTGAAATTCTGCCGTAGCAATTCCGGAAAACGATGCTTCTCAGCAAAAGGAGCGACATCTCTGCTGGGGATCGAATCCAGGACCTTCGGATTAGAAGTCCGATTTGCTATCCACTACACCACAGAGACGATAGCCGTGTTGCTCTTTGAAATTCTGCCGTTGCAATTCCGGAAAACGATGCTTCTCAGCAAAAGGAGCGACATCTCTGCTGGGGATCGAACCCACGACCTTCGGATTAGAAGTCCGATGTGCTATCCACTACACCACAGAGACGATAGCCATGCTGCTCTTTGAAATTCTGCCGTAGCAATTCCGGAAAACGATGCTTCTCGGCAAAAGGAGCTACATCTCTACTGGGGATTGAACCCAGGACCTTTAGAATAGAAGCCCGATGTGCTATCCACTACACCACAGAGACGATAACCTTATTGCTCTTTGAAATTCTGCCGTAACAATTCCGGAAAACGATGCTTCTCAGCAAAAGGAGCGACATCTCTGCTGGGGATCGAACCCAGGACCTTCGGATTAGAAGTCCGATGTGCTATCCACTACACTACAGACACGATAGCCTTTTTGCTCTTTGAAATTCTGCCGTAGCAATTCCGGAAAACGATGCTTCTCAGCAAAAGGAGCGACATCTTTACTGGGGATCGAACCCAGGCCCTTCGGATTAGAAGTCCGATGTGCTATCCACTACACCACAGAGACGATAGCCTTCATGTTCTTTGAAATTCTGCCGTAACAATTCCGGAAAACGATGCTTCTCAGCAAAAGGAGCGACATCGCTGCTGGGGATCGAACCCAGGACCTTCCGATTAGAAGTCCGATGTGCTATCCACTACACCACAGAGACGATAGCCATGTTGCTCTTTGAAATTCTGCCGTAGCAATTCCGGAAAACGATGCTTCTCAGCAAAAGGAGCGACATCGCTGCTGGGGATCGAACCCAGGACCTTCGGATTAGAAGTCCGATGTGCTATCCACTACACCACAGAGACGATAACCTTGTTGCTCTTTGAAATTCTGCCGTAACAATTCCGGAAAACGATGCTTCTCAGCAAAAGGAGCGACATCTCTGCTGGGGATCGAACCCAGGACCTTCGGATTAGAAGTCCGATGTGCTATCCACTACACCACATAGACGATAGCCATGCTGCTCTTTGAAATTCTGCCGTAGCAATTCCGGAAAACGATGCTTCTAAGCAAAAGGTGCGACATCTCTGCTGGGGATCGAACCCAGGACCTTCGGATTAGAAGTCCGATGTGCTATCCACTACACCACAGAGACGATAGCCTTGTTGCTCTTTGAAATTCTGCCGTAACAATTCCGGAAAACGATGCTTCTCAGCAAAAGGAGCGACATCTCTGCTGGGAATCAAACCCAGGACCTTCGGATTAGAAGTCCGATGTGCTATCCACTACACTACAGAGACGATAGCCTTGTTGCTCTTTCAAATTCTGCCGTAGCAATTCCGGAAAACGATGCTTCTCAGCAAAAGGAGCGACATCTCTGCTGGGGATCGAACCCAGGACCTTCGGATTAGAAGTCCGATGTGCTATCCACTACACCACAGAGACGATAGCCATGCTGCTCTTTGAAATTCTGCCGTAGCAATTCCGGAAAACGATGCTTCTAAGCAAAAGGAGCGACATCTCTGCTGGGGATCGAACCCAGGACCTTCGGATTAGAAGTCCGATGTGCTATCCACTACACCACAGAGACGATAGCCTTGTTGCTCTTTGAAATTCTGCCGTAACAATTCCGGAAAACGATGCTTCTCAGCAAAAGGAGCGACATCTCTGCTGGGGATTGAACCCAGTAGCTTCGGATTAGAAGTCCGATGTGCTATCCACTACACTACAGAGACGATAGCCTTGTTGCTCTTTCAAATTCTGCCGTAGCAATTCCGGAAAACGATGCTTCTCAGCAAAAGGAGCGACATCTCTGCTGGGGATCGAACCCAGGACCTTCGGATTAGAAGTCCGATGTGCTATCCACTACACCACAGAGACGATAGCCTTGTTGCTCTTTGAAATTCTGCCGTAACAATTCCGGAAAACGATGCTTCTCAGCAAAAGGAGCAACATCTCTGCTGGGGATCGAACCAAGAACCTTCGGATTAGAAGTCCGATGTGCTATCCACTACACCACAGAGACGATAGCCTTGTTGTTCTTGGAAATTCTGCCGTAGCAATTCCGGAAAACGATGCTTCTCAGCAAAAGGAGCTACATCTCTACTGGGGATTGAACCCAGGACCTTTAGAATAGAAGTCCGATGTGCTATCCACTACACCACAGAGACGATAACCTTGTTGCTCTTTGAAATTCTGCCGTAACAATTCCGGAAAACGATGCTTCTCAGCAAAAGGAGCGACATCTTTGCTGGGGATCGAACCCAGGACCTTCGGATTAGAAGTCCGATGTGCTATCCACTACACCACAGAGACGATAGCCATGCTGCTCTTTGAAATTCTGCCGTAGCAATTCCGGAAAACGATGCTTCTCGGCAAAAGGAGCTACATCTCTACTGGGGATTGGACCCAGGACCTTTAGAATAGAAGTCCGATGTGCTATCCACTACACCACAGAGACGATAACCTTGTTGCTCTTTGAAATTCTGCCGTAACAATTCCGGAAAACGATGCTTCTCAGCAAAAGGAGCGACATCTCTGCTGGGGATCGAACCCAGGACCTTCGGATTAGAAGTCCGATGTGCTATCCACTACACCACAGAGACGATAGCCTTCATGTTCTTTGAAATTCTGCCGTAACAATTCCGGAAAACGATGCTTCTCAGCAAAAGGAGCGACATCGCTGCTGGGGATCGAACCCAGGACCTTCCGATTAGAAGTCCGATGTGCTATCCACTACACCACAGAGACGATAGCCATGTTGCTCTTTGAAATTCTGCCGTAGCAATTCCGGAAAACGATGCTTCTCAGCAAAAGGAGCGACATCGCTGCTGGGGATCGAACCCAGGACCTTCGGATTAGAAGTCCGATGTGCTATCCACTACACCACAGAGACGATAACCTTGTTGCTCTTTGAAATTCTGCCGTAACAATTCCGGAAAACGATGCTTCTCAGCAAAAGGAGCGACATCTCTGCTGGGGATCGAACCCAGGACCTTCGGATTAGAAGTCCGATGTGCTATCCACTACACCACAGAGACGATAGCCTTGTTGCTCTTTGAAATTCTGCCGTAAAAAATTCCGGAAAACGATGCTTCTCAGCAAAAGGAGCGACATCTCTGCTGGGGATCAAACCCAGGACCTTCGGATTAGAAGTCCGATGTGCTATCCACTACACTACAGAGACGATAGCCTTGTTGCTCTTTCAAATTCTGCCGTAGCAATTCCGGAAAACGATGCTTCTCAGCAAAAGGAGCGACATCTCTGCTGGGGATCGAACCCAGGACCTTCGGATTAGAAGTCCGATGTGCTATCCACTACACCACAGAGACGATGGCCTTGTTGCTCTTTCAAATTCTGCCGTAGCAATTCCGGAAAACGATGCTTCTCAGCAAAAGGAGCGACATCTCTGCTGGGGATCGAACCCAGGACCTTCGGATTAGAAGTCCGATGTGCTATCCACTACACCACAGAGACGATGGCCTTGTTGCTCTTTCAAATTCTGCCGTAGCAATTCCGGAAAACGATGCTTCTCAGCAAAAGGAGCGACATCTCTGCTGGGGATCGAACCCAGGACCTTCGGATTAGAAGTCCGATGTGCTATCCACTACACCACAGAGACGATAGCCTTGTTGCTCTTTGAAATTCTGCCGTAACAATTCCGGAAAACGATGCTTCTCAGCAAAAGGAGCAACATCTCTGCTGGGGATCGAACCAAGAACCTTCGGATTAGAAGTCCGATGTGCTATCCACTACACCACAGAGACGATAGCCTTGTTGTTCTTGGAAATTCTGCCGTAGCAATTCCGGAAAACGATGCTTCTCAGCAAAAGGAGCTACATCTCTACTGGGGATTGAACCCAGGACCTTTAGAATAGAAGTCCGATGTGCTATCCACTACACCACAGAGACGATAACCTTGTTGCTCTTTGAAATTCTGCCGTAGCAATTCCGGAAAACGATGCTTCTCAGCAAAAGGAGCGACATCTTTACTGGGGATCGAACCCAGGCCCTTCGGATTAGAAGTCCGATGTGCTATCCACTACACCACAGAGACGATAGCCTTCATGTTCTTTGAAATTCTGCCGTAACAATTCCGGAAAACGATGCTTCTCAGCAAAAGGAGCGACATCGCTGCTGGGGATCGAACCCAGGACCTACGGATTAGGAGTCCGATGTGCTATCCACTACACCACAGAGACGATAGCCTTGTTGCTCTTTGAAATTCTGCCGTAGCAATTCCGGAAAACGATGCTTCTCAGCAAAAGGAGCAACATCTCTGCTGGGGATCGAACCCAGGACCTTCGGATTAGAAGTCCGATGTGCTATCCACTACACCACAGAGACGATAGTCTTGTTGCTCTTTGAAATTCTGCCGTAGCAATTCCGGAAAACGATGCTTCTCAGCAAAAGGAGCGACATCCCTGCTGGGGATCGAACCCAGGACCTTCGGATTAAAAGTCCGATGTGCTATCCACTACACCACAGAGACGATAGCCCTATTCCTCTTTGAAATTCTGCCGTAGCAATTCCGGAAAACGATTCTTCTCAGCAAAAGGAGCGACATCTCTGCTGGGGATCAAACCCAGGACCTTCGGATTAGAAGTCCGATGTGCTATCCACTACACTACAGAGACGATAGCCTTGTTGCTCTTTCAAATTCTGCCGTAGCAATTCCGGAAAACGATGCTTCTCGGCAAAAGGAGCTACATCTCTACTGGGGATTGAACCCAGGACCTTTAGAATAGAAGTCCGATGTGCTATCCACTACACCACAGAGACGATAACCTTGTTGCTCTTTGAAATTCTGCCGTAACAATTCCGGAAAACGATGCTTCTCAGCAAAAGGAGCGACATCTCTGCTGGGGATCGAACCCAGGACCTTCGGATTAGAAGTCCGATGTGCTATCCACTACACCACAGAGACGATAGCCTTCATGTTCTTTGAAATTCTGCCGTAACAATTCCGGAAAACGATGCTTCTCAGCAAAAGGAGCGACATCGCTGCTGGGGATCGAACCCAGGACCTTCCGATTAGAAGTCCGATGTGCTATCCACTACACCACAAAGACGATAGCCATGTTGCTCTTTGAAATTCTGCCGTAGCAATTCCGGAAAACGATGCTTCTCAGCAAAAGGAGCGACATCGCTGCTGGGGATCGAACCCAGGACCTTCGGATTAGAAGTCCGATGTGCTATCCACTACACCACAGAGACGATAGCCTTGTTGCTCTTTGAAATTCTGCCGTAACAATTCCGGAAAACGATGCTTCTCAGCAAAAGGAGCAACATCTCTGCTGGGGATCGAACCAAGAACCTTCGGATTAGAAGTCCGATGTGCTATCCACTACACCACAGAGACGATAGCCTTGTTGTTCTTGGAAATTCTGCCGTAGCAATTCCGGAAAACGATGCTTCTCAGCAAAAGGAGCTACATCTCTACTGGGGATTGAACCCAGGACCTTTAGAATAGAAGTCCGATGTGCTATCCACTACACCACAGAGACGATAACCTTGTTGCTCTTTGAAATTCTGCCGTAACAATTCCGGAAAACGATGCTTCTCAGCAAAAGGAGCGACATCTTTGCTGGGGATCGAACCCAGGACCTTCGGATTAGAAGTCCGATGTGCTATCCACTACACCACAGAGACGATAGCCATGCTGCTCTTTGAAATTCTGCCGTAGCAATTCCGGAAAACGATGCTTCTCGGCAAAAGGAGCTACATCTCTACTGGGGATTGGACCCAGGACCTTTAGAATAGAAGTCCGATGTGCTATCCACTACACCACAGAGACGATAACCTTGTTGCTCTTTGAAATTCTGCCGTAACAATTCCGGAAAACGATGCTTCTCAGCAAAAGGAGCGACATCTCTGCTGGGGATCGAACCCAGGACCTTCGGATTAGAAGTCCGATGTGCTATCCACTACACCACAGAGACGATAGCCTTCATGTTCTTTGAAATTCTGCCGTAACAATTCCGGAAAACGATGCTTCTCAGCAAAAGGAGCGACATCGCTGCTGGGGATCGAACCCAGGACCTTCCGATTAGAAGTCCGATGTGCTATCCACTACACCACAGAGACGATAGCCATGTTGCTCTTTGAAATACTGCCGTAGCAATTCCGGAAAACGATGCTTCTCAGCAAAAGGAGCGACATCGCTGCTGGGGATCGAACCCAGGACCTTCGGATTAGAAGTCCGATGTGCTATCCACTACACCACAGAGACGATAACCTTGTTGCTCTTTGAAATTCTGCCGTAACAATTCCGGAAAACGATGCTTCTCAGCAAAAGGAGCGACATCTCTGCTGGGGATCGAACCCAGGACCTTCGGATTAGAAGTCCGATGTGCTATCCACTACACCACAGAGACGATAGCCTTGTTGCTCTTTGAAATTCTGCCGTAAAAAATTCCGGAAAACGATGCTTCTCAGCAAAAGGAGCGACATCTCTGCTGGGGATCAAACCCAGGACCTTCGGATTAGAAGTCCGATGTGCTATCCACTACACTACAGAGACGATAGCCTTGTTGCTCTTTCAAATTCTGCCGTAGCAATTCCGGAAAACGATGCTTCTCAGCAAAAGGAGCGACATCTCTGCTGGGGATCGAACCCAGGACCTTCGGATTAGAAGTCCGATGTGCTATCCACTACACCACAGAGACGATGGCCTTGTTGCTCTTTCAAATTCTGCCGTAGCAATTCCGGAAAACGATGCTTCTCAGCAAAAGGAGCGACTTCTCAGCAAAAGGAGCGACATCTCTGCTGGGGATCGAACCCAGGACCTTCGGATTAGAAGTCCGATGTGCTATCCACTACACCACAGAGACGATAGCCATGTTGCTCTTTGAAATTCTGCCGTAGCAATTCCGGAAAACGATGCTTCTAATCAAAAGGAGCGACATCTCTGCTGGGGATCGAACCCACGACCTTCGGATTAGAAGTCCGATGTGCTATCCACTACACTACAGACACGATAGCCTTGTTGCTCTTTGAAATTCTGCCGTAGCAATTCCGGAAAACGATGCTTCTCAGCAAAAGGAGCAACATCTCTCCTGGGGATCGAACCAAGAACCTTCGGATTAGAAGTCCGATGTGCTATCCACTACACCACAGAGACGATAGCCTTGTTGTTCTTGGAAATTCTGCCGTAGCAATTCCGGAAAACGATGCTTCTCAGCAAAAGGAGCTACATCTCTACTGGGGATTGAACCCAGGACCTTTAGAATAGAAGTCCGATGTGCTATCCACTACACCACAGAGACGATAACCTTGTTGCTCTTTGAAATTCTGCCGTAACAATTCCGGAAAACGATGCTTCTCAGCAATAGGAGCGACAGCTTTGCTGGGGATCGAACCCAGGACCTTCGGATTAGAAGTCCGATGTGCTATCCACTACACCACAGAGACGTTAGCCATGCTGCTCTTTGAAATTCTGCCGTAGCAATTCCGGAAAACGATGCTTCTCGGCAAAAGGAGCTACATCTCTACTGGGGATTGAACCCAGGACCTTTAGAATAGAAGTCCGATGTGCTATCCACTACACCACAGAGACGATAACCTTGTTGCTCTTTGAAATTCTGCCGTAGCAATTCCGGAAAACGATGCTTCTCAGCAAAAGGAGCGACATCTTTACTGGGGATCGAACCCAGGCCCTTCGGATTAGAAGTCCGATGTGCTATCCACTACACCACAGAGACGATAGCCTTCATGTTCTTTGAAATTCTGCCGTAACAATTCCGGAAAACGATGCTTCTCAGCAAAAGGAGCGACATCGCTGCTGGGGATCGAACCCAGGACCTACGGATTAGGAGTCCGATGTGCTATCCACTACACCACAGAGACGATAGCCTTGTTGCTCTTTGAAATTCTGCCGTAGCAATTCCGGAAAACGATGCTTCTCAGCAAAAGGAGCAACATCTCTGCTGGGGATCGAACCCAGGACCTTCGGATTAGAAGTCCGATGTGCTATCCACTACACCACAGAGACGATAGTCTTGTTGCTCTTTGAAATTCTGCCGTAGCAATTCCGGAAAACGATGCTTCTCAGCAAAAGGAGCGACATCCCTGCTGGGGATCGAACCCAGGACCCTCGGATTAAAAGTCCGATGTGCTATCCACTACACCACAGAGACGATAGCCCTATTCCTCTTTGAAATTCTGCCGTAGCAATTCCGGAAAACGATTCTTCTCAGCAAAAGGAGCGACATCTCTGCTGGGGATCAAACCCAGGACCTTCGGATTAGAAGTCCGATGTGCTATCCACTACACCACAGAGACGATAGTCTTGTTGCTCTTTGAAATTCTGCCGTAGCAATTCCGGAAAACGATGCTTCTCAGCAAAAGGAGCGACATCCCTGCTGGGGATCGAACCCAGGACCCTCGGATTAAAAGTCCGATGTGCTATCCACTACACCACAGAGACGATAGCCCTATTCCTCTTTGAAATTCTGCCGTAGCAATTCCGGAAAACGATTCTTCTCAGCAAAAGGAGCGACATCTCTGCTGGGGATCAAACCCAGGACCTTCGGATTAGAAGTCCGATGTGCTATCCACTACACCACAGAGACGATAGTCTTGTTGCTCTTTGAAATTCTGCCGTAGCAATTCCGGAAAACGATGCTTCTCAGCAAAAGGAGCGACATCCCTGCTGGGGATCGAACCCAGGACCCTCGGATTAAAAGTCCGATGTGCTATCCACTACACCACAGAGACGATAGCCCTATTCCTCTTTGAAATTCTGCCGTAGCAATTCCGGAAAACGATTCTTCTCAGCAAAAGGAGCGACATCTCTGCTGGGGATCAAACCCAGGACCTTCGGATTAGAAGTCCGATGTGCTATCCACTACACCACAGAGACGATAGTCTTGTTGCTCTTTGAAATTCTGCCGTAGCAATTCCGGAAAACGATGCTTCTCAGCAAAAGGAGCGACATCCCTGCTGGGGATCGAACCCAGGACCCTCGGATTAAAAGTCCGATGTGCTATCCACTACACCACAGAGACGATAGCCCTATTCCTCTTTGAAATTCTGCCGTAGCAATTCCGGAAAACGATTCTTCTCAGCAAAAGGAGCGACATCTCTGCTGGGGATCAAACCCAGGACCTTCGGATTAGAAGTCCGATGTGCTATCCACTACACTACAGAGATGATAGCCTTGTTGCTCTTTCAAATTCTGCCGTAGCAATTCCGGAAAACGATGCTTCTCGGCAAAAGGAGCTACATCTCTACTGGGGATTGAACCCAGGACCTTTAGAATAGAAGTCCGATGTGCTATCCACTACACCACAGAGACGATAACCTTGTTGCTCTTTGAAATTCTGCCGTAACAATTCCGGAAAACGATGCTTCTCAGCAAAAGGAGCGACATCTCTGCTGGGGATCGAACCCAGGACCTTCGGATTAGAAGTCCGATGTGCTATCCACTACACCACAGAGACGATAGCCTTCATGTTCTTTGAAATTCTGCCGTAACAATTCCGGAAAACGATGCTTCTCAGCAAAAGGAGCGACATCGCTGCTGGGGATCGAACCCAGGACCTTCCGATTAGAAGTCCGATGTGCTATCCACTACACCACAAAGACGATAGCCATGTTGCTCTTTGAAATTCTGCCGTAGCAATTCCGGAAAACGATGCTTCTCAGCAAAAGGAGCGACATCGCTGCTGGGGATCGAACCCAGGACCTTCGGATTAGAAGTCCGATGTGCTATCCACTACACCACAGAGACGATAACCTTGTTGCTCTTTGAAATTCTGCCGTAACAATTCCGGAAAACGATGCTTCTCAGCAAAAGGAGCGACATCTCTGCTGGGGATCGAACCCAGGACCTTCGGATTAGAAGTCCGATGTGCTATCCACTACACCACAGCCATGCTGCTCTTTGAAATTCTGCCGTAGCAATTCCGGAAAACGATGCTTCTAAGCAAAAGGTGCGACATCTCTGCTGGGGATCGAACCCAGGACCTTCGGATTAGAAGTCCGATGTGCTATCCACTACACCACAGAGACGATAGTCTTGTTGCTCTTTGAAATTCTGCCGTAGCAATTCCGGAAAACGATGCTTCTCAGCAAAAGGAGCGACATCCCTGCTGGGGATCGAACCCAGGACCTTCGGATTAAAAGTCCGATGTGCTATCCACTACACCACAGAGACGATAGCCCTATTCCTCTTTGAAATTCTGCCGTAGCAATTCCGGAAAACGATTCTTCTCAGCAAAAGGAGCGACATCTCTGCTGGGGATCAAACCCAGGACCTTCGGATTAGAAGTCCGATGTGCTATCCACTACACTACAGAGATGATAGCCTTGTTGCTCTTTCAAATTCTGCCGTAGCAATTCCGGAAAACGATGCTTCTCAGCAAAAGGAGCGACATCTTTGCTGGGGATCGAACCCAGGACCTTCGGATTAGAAGTCCGATGTGCTATCCACTACACCACAGAGACGATAGCCATGCTGCTCTTTGAAATTCTGCCGTAGCAATTCCGGAAAACGATGCTTCTCGGCAAAAGGAGCTACATCTCTACTGGGGATTGAACCCAGGACCTTTAGAATAGAAGTCCGATGTGCTATCCACTACACCACAGAGACGATAACCTTGTTGCTCTTTGAAAGTCTGCCGTAACAATTCCGGAAAACGATGCTTCTCAGCAAAAGGAGCGACATCTCTGCTGGGGATCGAACCCAGGACCTTCGGATTAGAAGTCCGATGTGCTATCCACTACACCACAGAGACGATAGCCTTCATGTTCTTTGAAATTCTGCCGTAACAATTCCGGAAAACGATGCTTCTCAGCAAAAGGAGCGACATCGCTGCTGGGGATCGAACCCAGGACCTTCCGATTAGAAGTCCGATGTGCTATCCACTACACCACAGAGACGATAGCCATGTTGTTCTTTGAAATTCTGCCGTAGCAATTCCGGAAAACGATGCTTCTCAGCAAAAGGAGCGACATCGCTGCTGGGGATCGAACCCAGGACCTTCGGATTAGAAGTCCGATGTGCTATCCACTACACCACAGAGACGATAACCTTGTTGCTCTTTGAAATTCTGCCGTAACAATTCCGGAAAACGATGCTTCTCAGCAAAAGGAGCGACATCTCTGCTGGGGATCGAACCCAGGACCTTCGGATTAGAAGTCCGATGTGCTATCCACTACACCACATAGACGATAGCCATGCTGCTCTTTGAAATTCTGCCGTAGCAATTCCGGAAAACGATGCTTCTAAGCAAAAGGAGCGACATCGCTGCTGGGGATCGAACCCAGGACCTTCGGATTAGAAGTCCGATGTGCTATCCACTACACCACAGAGACGATAACCTTGTTGCTCTTTGAAATTCTGCCGTAACAATTCCGGAAAACGATGCTTCTCAGCAAAAGGAGCGACATCTCTGCTGGGGATCGAACCCAGGACCTTCGGATTAGAAGTCCGATGTGCTATCCACTACACCACATAGACGATAGCCATGCTGCTCTTTGAAATTCTGCCGTAGCAATTCCGGAAAACGATGCTTCTAAGCAAAAGGTGCGACATCTCTGCTGGGGATCGAACCCAGGACCTTCGGATTAGAAGTCCGATGTGCTATCCACTACACCACAGAGACGATAGCCTTGTTGCTCTTTGAAATTCTGCCGTAACAATTCCGGAAAACGATGCTTCTCAGCAAAAGGAGCGACATCTCTGCTGGGGATCAAACCCAGGACCTTCGGATTAGAAGTCCGATGTGCTTTTTTTTTTTTTTTAATTATATCATTAAAAAAATACACAACGCGTGTATGGTACAAAAAGCGAAATGCAACAAGATAATAGAACAAGAAAAAAATACGAAGTAACATTTGAAAAATCGGTCGCGAAAAAGAACATCGATAAAGAAAGAACAACGAGTAGATAATATTGATTAAACAATAGTGAGAAATAAAAAAATTAAGCAACGTATCAAACATTATTAGGCAGTACATGTTGTAGAAAGAATTCATGAACAAAAATAGGCTAAATTAGATATTAAACAGCAGTAAAGACGATTAAGAAGAAATAAATTAACGAAAAAAAAACTCCTTATTGAAAATGAGAAGCAAAGGCTTAGAACCGACAGAACACAGAAAAGGCCGCAAAACATTAAGAAAATCCAACACCATTACTTTGTAACTTATACTTTGAAACCGTAATCATCCGGGATCACAAAGTCCTTATACAGAGGACTGGTAACAGGCTGACCCTGATACCGACACGCCCGAGCAAAAAATTCGTTCTCTGAAGATGGCGGCCAAGCAACCTCCTTAGGCCACCACTCAGGCCGGCGATGACCCTTGAAAGGGTACAGACGCATAGCAACGGGAACCCTTTGAACCTTCGTAGCAGAGCCAGAAGAAGAAGACAGCTTCTGACCGACATCGCCATCGCTTGACGACAGCGAATGCTTAGCACTCCGACGCGGATCAGACTTGACACCGGCATCGACGATGGAAGATTCACCGCTACCGGCCCGGACCGGAGAACCTTGAGGAATAGCGACTGAGGCAGGATCGACGACCATCGCTTCACCGTCACCACCACCGCCAGACGCCGCTTCTAAATCACGGGATGCCATCCGGGGCCATAAAGGACACTCCCGAACAACATGTCCCTGCTTCTGGCACTTAAAGCACTTGAAATCAGGACAATGGCGATAAATATGGTCAGGAGAATAACACTTATTACATATTTTCAACTGAGAATCATGTCGGACAGCGTAAAACTTCTCTCGACCAACAGCATCGGCAACTCGTAAGCGATATGGTAATGATGACAGATTCTCAGGTAAGGTAACACGAACGGTACGAAGTCCGCAATAGAATGATGCCTTTTTATGCCACACAAGCGGACCCTTGATTTCACAGCCAAGCGACGTTAATTTGGATAAAACGGCTTCATCAGTCACAAACTCAGGTAAGTCCGAAAAGGCGACAGTCACAGTCTTCGCAGAAACGCTTGAAATTTCATATATCTCACCATCAATATCCAAGCCCGAATCTATAACGCCCTCGACATCGGCCAAAGTCTTCAAGGTGAGAATGTAACCTCCCTCATCACAGACAACTAAAGCAGAAGCACAATCGAGACCAAAGTTCGCAATCACCGCCGTAGACACAACTTCAAAACTTGGTAGATTTCGTTTAAAATCAATAAAAACCGATCTCTTGAATGCGTCCATCCTGGGTAGAAACACCCAGGAGGGATTACCAAATTAATAAATTAACAACTATTGAATTAAATGCACGAATAATAACCGAAAGAAAAATAAATTGGCAAAAAACCCCGCTTAGGCTTAGCGCGACGAAAACACGGAGTGCAAAATCGAACGACCTGCACTCTCCAAAAGCTCGAACGCAACTCCCAAGTCCGATGTGCTATCCACTACACTACAGAGACGATAGCCTTGTTGCTCTTTCAAATTCTGCCGTAGCAATTCCGGAAAACGATGCTTCTCAGCAAAAGGAGCGACATCTCTGCTGGGGATCGAACCCAGGACCTTCGGATTAGAAGTCCGATGTGCTATCCACTACACCACAGAGACGATAGCCATGCTGCTCTTTGAAATTCTGCCGTAGCAATTCCGGAAAACGATGCTTCTAAGCAAAAGGAGCGACATCTCTGCTGGGGATCGAACCCAGGACCTTCGGATTAGAAGTCCGATGTGCTATCCACTACACCACAGAGACGATAGCCTTGTTGCTCTTTGAAATTCTGCCGTAACAATTCCGGAAAACGATGCTTCTCAGCAAAAGGAGCGACATCTCTGCTGGGGATCGAACCCAGTACCTACGGATTAGGAGTCCGATGTGCTATCCACTACACCACAGAGACGATAGCCTTGTTGCTCTTTGAAATTCTGCCGTAGCAATTCCGGAAAACGATGCTTCTCAGCAAAAGGAGCAACATCTCTGCTGGGGATCGAACCCAGGACCTTCGGATTAGAAGTCCGATGTGCTATCCACTACACCACAGAGACGATAGTCTTGTTGCTCTTTGAAATTCTGCCGTAGCAATTCCGGAAAACGATGCTTCTCAGCAAAAGGAGCGACATCCCTGCTGGGGATCGAACCCAGGACCTTCGGATTAAAAGTCCGATGTGCTATCCACTACACCACAGAGACGATAGCCCTTTTCCTCTTTGAAATTCTGCCGTAGCAATTCCGGAAAACGATTCTTCTCAGCAAAAGGAGCGACATCTCTGCTGGGGATCAAACCCAGGACCTTCGGATTAGAAGTCCGATGTGCTATCCACTACACTACAGAGATGATAGCCTTGTTGCTCTTTCAAATTCTGCCGTAGCAATTCCGGAAAACGATGCTTCTCAGCAAAAGGAGCGACATCTTTGCTGGGGATCGAACCCAGGACCTTCGGATTAGAAGTCCGATGTGCTATCCACTACACCACAGAGACGATAGCCATGCTGCTCTTTGAAATTCTGCCGTAGCAATTCCGGAAAACGATGCTTCTCGGCAAAAGGAGCTACATCTCTACTGGGGATTGAACCCAGGACCTTTAGAATAGAAGTCCGATGTGCTATCCACTACACCACAGAGACGATAACCTTGTTGCTCTTTGAAATTCTGCCGTAACAATTCCGGAAAACGATGCTTCTCAGCAAAAGGAGCGACATCTCTGCTGGGGATCGAACCCAGGACCTTCGGATTAGAAGTCCGATGTGCTATCCAATACACTACAGACACGATAGCCTTGTTGCTCTTTGAAATTCTGCCGTAGCAATTCCGGAAAACGATGCTTCTCAGCAAAAGGAGCGACATCTTTACTGGGGATCGAACCCAGGCCCTTCGGATTAGAAGTCCGATGTGCTATCCACTACACCACAGAGACGATAGCCTTCATGTTCTTTGAAATTCTGCCGTAACAATTCCGGAAAACGATGCTTCTCAGCAAAAGGAGCGACATCGCTGCAGGGGATCGAACCCAGGACCTTCCGATTAGAAGTCCGATGTGCTATCCACTACACCACAGAGACGATAGCCATGTTGCTCTTTGAAATTCTGCCGTAGGAATTCCGGAAAACGATGCTTCTCAGCAAAAGGAGCGACATCGCTGCTGGGGATCGAACCCAGGACCTTCCGATTAGAAGTCCGATGTGCTATCCACTACACCACAGAGACGATAGCCATGTTGCTCTTTGAAATTCTGCCGTAGCAATTCCGGAAAACGATGCTTCTAAGCAAAAGGAGCGACATCTCTGCTGGGGATCGAACCCAGTACCTTCGGATTAGAAGTCCGATGTTTTTTTTTTATTAAAAATTGTGATTACTACAATTACAATACGTTGTTTGTAATATATCCCAACATCATATCATGATCAGTTTCAATATAAAATCGGTAAAACAAAGTTATCTATAATTAAAAGATTTTATCTAACATTTTTAACAGCAAAGGATTTTTATATTTTTGGTCAATTAGATGAGATTGGAATAGGCGTGTTTCTTTTTTAACCTTAGCGTAAAACCGATTTGTTATAACGGTTATTTCAAAATTGTCATTTTTTAAATAAAAGGAGCGGGCCTCTAAAATAAGAAATTTAAACAACGCACTAAAAAATAAAATAGCTTGAGTAGAGGTTTTATATTTTTTTAACACAGCCGGAAAACGTCCAAAAACAATAAGCGCGTCCCTGTCGGGGTTAGATGTTCCCATGACATTGCTAGGTAATTGAAATTTATCGAGAAAAATCCAATTCCACCAATTATTAACAATTTTACACTCTAATATGACATGTTCAAGAGTCTCACTTTCTTTTTTTAAAAAGTACATAAAGAACTGGTTATTAAACCCATTAGCATTAGACGGTGATTTAGAAATACTGCCCGATGTACCACTTGTAAATTGGAACTAATTAAAGAAACTGGCCACCACTAGTTTGTTAATTTCGTCCAATTGACTGCCTGCTGAGGACCTCCAAAAAAACGGCGCCATTGCTCTTCACCCGACGATTCGGTACACTGCGACAGCAAAAGTGTTAAGTAAAAGTCCTTGACTGCCAATCTGTCAAGTTCTTTTACATCATTACGTTGCGCTATAACAAGCGAATCCGCCTCCGAAAAGGCAACGGGTTCGTCCACATGCTCGTGAAAAACTCGCGATAGCCACCGCTCCGGAAGTTGGTCTTTTAATATAGGAAATACGCGCCGCAATGTAGCTTCACCCGATTTATCTCCGGAATCACACGATTCTATTATCGCGTCCATTCTTAAAAATCCTGGAATAATCTCGTAGCAAATGTCACAGAGTCGACTAAACCCTTTTGACTGAAAATTTAACTTGTCCGTCGCCGTAACCTCCGATAAAGGAAAGGAAACATTAAAAAAAAGAGGCTCGTGAAAGGGATCGCGACACGGCACAATCGCATAGTCTGCGCTCTTGAGATACTTGTTCCACGCGATGTGCATCTCGCGAAAAAGCGGAGAAAGCCGAGCCAATAAACGACCGTCAAAGCGACAACGAAGAACGTCCGCCCTCAAATTGACCGCATTTACCGAAAACCCGTTGAAAAAGTAATAGACGATATCGCGAAGTAAAGCGGACTAGAGCACCCTAACACCCGGCATATATCTTTAAGACGAAATGCGAATGTCTGCAAACGAATATCTATGAGCCCGTAACCACCGGACCGCCGAGGTCGAATAAGCGTGTCGTAGGAAACAGAATGAGCTCGCTCACCCCAAATAAAGTCCATGATTATTCGCCGAAAACGAGCTTCGTACTCGTTAGGTATCGTGAGCGACCGAACTTTGTGCCATAACAACGATAAGGCGAGATTATTAACGATAACGACTTTGCCGATCAAAGTTAAGGTTCGAATCTTCCAAATACGTAAAGTGGTCTGAAACGTCGCTGCCCGCGCGGACCAATTGAGTTCGTTTAGTTCGACCGCTGTGTGTCCAACAAATACGCCCAAAACCTCCAAAGGGCCCGAAGAAATAGTAATCCCAGATAATAAGCAATCGCCTCTGTACTTCTGGCTACCCAACCAAAGCCCACGACTCTTGAGAACGTTAATAACAGCGCCCGATGTCTTCGAAAATTTGTGATATTCTTCAATAATACGTAGTATGGAGGCGTCGTCGTGGACCAACAGTGTGTTATCATCAACGTGAATCCGTAAAAGCGGGGCCTGTGCCGTACCAGGCCAAGGTATCCGCGACAGTTCCTTGTGGTGTAAAAGACTGGCGCAAAGTGGTTACGTAGTGAGAACATACAGAAGAGCACTAAGTGGGCACCCTTGTCGAACCGAACGCCCCAATTGAAAGAAGTTGGTCACGTTACCATTAATTTTGAGACACGAACGACTGCCCACGAGAAACATCTGGATTCAAGTACGGAACCGAGGGCCAAAGCCAAAAGCTTCAAGAGTGTCGAACAAATAGTCCCATGACACGCAGTCAAAAGCCTTGAAGACATCCACCTTCAGCAAAATGCCCGGCTGGTTGGTAGAATTGAGAAACTCAATAGCCATAGCTAAAAGCGTCGGCGTAGACGAAGCGTCACGACCCCTGATAGCTCCAGTTTGAGCGTCACAAATAATGTCAAGGAGAACAACAGATAGTCGGGAAGAAAATATTTTGGCCAAAATCTTATAATCGGCGTTCAAAAGGGTGATCGGCCGCCAATTCTTAATGTCCTGTAAGTCCCCGCTCTTAGGCAATAAAATTATCATCCCCTCATGCATCGACTGCGGCAGTGTGTGAAGCTCATCACAAGTAGCGATGAGACGGAGATACTCATCTTTAATTTTAGGCAGAACTACCTTCCAAAATTCATTTGTTAAACCATCAGTTCCGGGACTTTTACCATTGGGAAGTTTTCGCACGATCGCCAAAACCTCAGCCCAAGTGACATCCGCATCACACGTGGAACGCAAATTATCAGGAAGACGATTACGAACGTGCTGAAGAAAATAATCGCGAAGACGGGGATCGACAGCTTCACATTGGCCCATTTCCGAATAATGATTAAAAATTCGTTCCCGGACGCCTCGGGGATCTGTTTCTAACCCTCCGTCCTTGGTATAAATAAACTTGATTAATTTCTTCCTTTGCCTATATTTTTCCAGGCGCAGAAAATAACGCGATGGACGCTCGCCAAATACGCGCCACTCTTGATTGGACCGGAAAACTGCCCCACGCAAGTCCTCTTGGTCAAAGTCTTTGAGGGAATCACCCAATCTCGCTAATTCCGTACCATCTGATAGGCCACGAGCAAATTGCTCCCGAGCTTCATCCAAAGCGACTCGCAGTGCCGCGCGCCTTTCACGCTGCCTGCGAATTCGAACCTTACCAAAAAACATGGCATGGTCTCTAAGGCGACGCTTCAAACTTTCATACCAAGTAATGATATCTTCGCGCCATTCGGACGAAGAGCGACTGCGTGATATAATTCTGTCTACGGAGTCCGATGTGCTATCCACTACACCACAGAGACGATAGCCTTGTTGCTCTTTCAAATTCTGCCGTAGCAATTCCGGAAAACGATGCTTCTCAGCAAAAGGAGTGACATCTCTGCTGGGGATCGAACCCAGGACTTTCGGATTAGAAGTCCGATGTGCTATCCACTACACCACAGAGACGATAGCCATGTTGCTCTTTGAAATTCTGCCGTAGCAATTCCGGAAAACGATGCTTCTTAGCAAAAGGAGCGACATCTCTGCTGGGGATCGAACCCAGGACCTTCGGATTAGAAGTCCGATGTGCTATCCACTACACTACAGAAACGATAGCCTTGTTCCTCTTTGAAATTCTTCCGTAGCAATTCCGGAAAACGATGCTTCTTAGCAAAAGGAGCGACATCTCTGCTGGGGATCGAACCCAGGACCTTCGTATTAAAAGCCCGATGTGCTATCCACTACACCACAGAGACAGTAGAGATGGACTAAATATGAACATGTAAATCCAAGATGGCCGCCAAGATGGCCGCCATAACACCCCCCCCAAAACACCCCCAAAATATTTTACAAAAACAAAATTTTTGTCCTTGGAAAAATCGAAAAAACATATTTTTGTTTTCAATTTAACCTTGAAGATGATCTTTGACCTCGATGTTCACAACCTCTAAGCCACGGTCTATCACCCCAACAAGTGTGGTCACGATCGGACAAGGTCGGCCCGAGATATCGGCGGTAATATGTAACCCCCCCGATTACGTCAACTTATTTACTTTTGGTGTCACTTTTTTCGTTTTTTCGTTTTTTAGCGGTTTAAAATGCTAATTAGTTATTTGCGAGATGGGGAAACGAATTCGCGACCTTCGCTTTATATCCTTGGCGGTTTTGGCCCAACCCAAAATACTTTAAATAATTAAACTAATATAAATAAGTTTTCATTTTTTTGGCAAATATTTTATTATTCTAAAACAATGCTAGTTAAAGTAAAAGTAAAAACACAATTAGTTATTATAATATTTAATAACTATGATATTTCAATATATTTTTTAAACACTTAACAACACAAAAAACACTACAAATAAAACTAAAACATAACAAATTAAATTAATAAATAATAAAGAATTAAAGAAGGATATATAAATAATTTGAAGGCTGAAAAATATAAAAAACACAATGTTAAAAATATTTTAAGTGTATAATTAAAAATAATTATAATTACATTTTTCCTCTTCGGTACAAAACAACATGTCGGGTTGGAAATTCGGGCTAGAATTTATAAATATAAATAAATTAATCTATTAAAAATGAATATATCTAAAAAATATTTACCACAAGAATTCTTTTTGTTGCTCTAACATCGAACGAATAAAAACACTGGTTTTGGTCTTAATCACTTCGGAAGCATATAGTTCGAGACTGTCTGAATTAATTAAAACGATCGAACGGTATGTTGTACAGTGCCAACATGTTGAATTTGATCTAACACACGAAGTTCAGACTTAAACTTTTTAAATTCTTGTGATTCCACCACGAAATTTGACGAGTATTACAAAAGAATAAACATTCTTACTACTCGAAAAGAGAGAATTTTTAAAGATCGTGGTAAAGAAAGTACAGGCTTTAGATGTAATTCACCAGACATCTTGATTCTAGATTTCTTTTGGTAAAATCCTTTACATTGAGATTTTATAGTTTAAGCCCGACCTTTATTTTTAAAATTTAAAAATATTGTCTTTGGGAATAATTATTAATTTTTTAATACAACTAAGGTTAACTAATTATCCCTATCCTTCTTAAACAAGTTTTTATAAATTAATAAAAACAATTATATTCAATTTTTAAAAACAACCTAGTACAAAATGTACTTATACAATTTTCAGTTAATATAATTATTAATTACCAAAAAAAACATAAAACATTAAAGTTTAACCGATATTAGTATAAAAAAGTACATAGAGGACATGAAAAAAATCAAAAAAGAATAATAAGTAACCAATGCGTAGTTTGAAACAGGCAATGGGTTGTTTGATATAGGCGATAGATTGTATCCCAGATGAACTTCGTTTACATCAGATTTAAACAAGAAATTTTCAAGAATTTTTTTAAATAATCATTATAATAATAATAATAATAAAAAATATAAGAAAACTAATATTAATAAAAAACAAAAAAAGATCTTTTTGTCAACCAATTAATTTAACCAAAAAAATTTGATACCTGACAAAAAAGATAAGAATAAAATTTCTTGAAAATTCACTGGATAAAAAAGATGAAAACAAAGGATTGTTAATATAGAGAAAAAAGAACTTTACACCAATCCCAACATTAAATTAATAAAGCTAGTTAAAAAAGGAAAAGTAGATTATGAAGTATTAAAAAGAACCTCCACCGCCTGAATTAAATTAATAAAGCTAGTTATTTTAGAAAACATGTTTAAAACACACTTAAACCTTTTAAAATAAAAACATTTAAAATAAAAAATATAAAACATTTCAAAAATTAATAACTTTCACCAAATAAAACAATTAAAATAAAAAACACAAATAAAGTCTTTAAATAAAATAGTCTGATGAACAATATTAGAATTTTATAAGATTTGAGTCCTATTTAAAAAAAAAATTTAATTTTTTTAAATAAATAAAAAAATATTGTAAATACCTTGAGTCGTAATTGAAAAAGTTGCCGACGATTGTTTAAATTTTGAATTGGTCGAGATAATTTGCCACTAAATAAAAATATTTATCTTAATTATTGTAATTATTTTTTTAAAATTAGTATTCCTTACTCTGAAGTTGTAACTAATTTAACTTCTTGTCGATCCAAATCATTAATAAAAAATAGAACTATCATTCCTAATTCTAAACGAATAGTATATCTTGTTAGATGAAAGTCGGTAGATAAAGTTAATTGTTTTTTTCGAAAAAAAGAAAGTTGTTGTAATTGGTAGAGAATTAGAAGATTGTGTTGAAGATTCCTACGATTTCTATGCTGACGAAACCATGGGATCTTATTTAAATTTTGATATAGGCGCATATGTTTTCCAATTAAACGTAAAATTTCGTAAGAAAACCAGCCTTCAAGAGTGTATTGAGTGTGGAACAGTAAGCCGTCAAACTCAAAACCCTCGTGGGGACAGACAAAATTAATAGAATGAACGTCAAATAGACAAGAATTGTTATTGATTCTTCTAGAAAAAACCGAAGCAAAAACAGCTGGCGATAATTTGAAAGATTTTTTTATAAAGGGGCAAGCAAAAATGATTTTTTTAAAAGGCTCTACTAAGGCTTGACACTCAAGAAAGACTGTTTTCATACAGTAATTTTCAAGTCTAATTGAAATATCGTTAATTTTAAAAAGATTACAATTCCTAACTTTGCGTAATGCTAGATATTTAAGTGAAAAAGGGTTAATAGCGAGAGGATGAGAAATCTTACCAGAAACAGTCAAAACTTCGCGAGAGCCCATGGTTTATAAAAGGAATCCGTTGAAAAACACTCTTTTTATAAGAAAAATTTCAGAATATTTAATTTTTACATCCTGATTTTAACTTGTTTTAAAATCAAGTCAAAAGACAATTTTTTATCAAATACACCCTGCAGAAATATAATTTTATCCCTTCGTTTAAATTTTATACCTCGCAGAAATATATTTCTTCCCATAGAATTTTAAATCATCTAACCCTGTGATTAACAAAATTCTTACATCTATAATCGATTTTTAAAGCAAAAATATTAAAACTCTTAGGGCGTTGTCTTTTTTGTCACGGAATTAAATATAAAGTCCTTCAAAAAAATAATTAATAATTTTATATTTTTATACATGTCTATATTTAAATTGACATTCACAAACAATTTTAAATACCATTTACATACTGATAAATTATAACTAGGTTCTATCCTTGTAGTATTAATCACTTTAATATTCAAGGTTTTATATTTTGAAAAAATTAATGAAAAATATAAATACTTTTTTTTGTATAAAAGGGCAAAATTTTACTATTAAAACATAACAGGCTAAAATGGCTTCCACAAGCAATAGTCAAAGCTCCGCGAGTCAAGCAGTTTCAGTTTTTGATAGGCCTGAAGAGGAGATGTTATTTGAGTCGGACGAATCGGATGGGGACTATATTCAAGAGGTCCGTAGGATGTCAAACATCGAAGAAGTTGGAATCGAACAATCAGTGAAAGTTAAAAAAGGTGGAGTGTCTTACGAAACTAAAACTCCGAGAAAAAAAGCGAGCGACAAGGGAATATATCTAGATATTCAGATATATTCATATAAAAACATCAAACATCTTCCCCAAGATGAACTCTGGAAGGGTGATTATAAAAGGGTGAAATTCTTAGCCAACACCCTATCCATGGATGTTATTCGAATCATAAACTCAACAAACAGGCTGAAAAAGATAATTGACCAGACGGAAGGAAAAATTGTTTGCCCACCCACGAAGGCAAGTTAAACTCATTAATTAATTATTCGTAATAGTAATTAGAATAATATTTTAGACCTGGAAACGAAATTAGAATATGGAAGACTCCAGTGAATTAGACTTTTCATCTTTAAACAGTTTTAATTATAAAAAGTTTTATAAAATTAAAAAATTAAGCCCTAGAAATTCAAAAAAGTGGAAATGTAAACAATTGGATATTGATCTAGAACTAATAGATTTAAACGAAATCCCCACACATTTATTTTTTACAGTATTTGAAAAGATTCTGTCCAAAATTATCAAATACGTAAGACAAGAGGCACCAGGTTTCGATTTCCTCAGATTTGCAATTCAATCGGAAAATTTAGAACATCCAATTAACATTAAATTTATTAAAATTGATCAGTTAACTGTTTCTCGAATATTTAACCATATAGCTCGCATTGCTCAATCGAAAAAAGATTTTTTACTAGATGGAGAAATTAAATTTAGTATAATTCTTTTAAAAGCCCCACAGAAAATGGGAAAAAAAATTTTAGCTCTAAAAAACAGAGACATTATCGATCTTGATGCTTTTTTAAAAACTAAAACCAATTTTTACTATATCAACAACGTAGACAATTTATGCGTAGCGAGAGGCCTCACAGTCGGAATAAAACTCTGTGAAATTGCCGAGTACAAAAAGAAAAAACTTCCATTAAAAAATGTTCTTAAAGAATATAGAGCCTTAACATTCTTTCGTAGTAAATTACAAACTAAAACCGCTAAGAAATTACATGATGATGTAGGAATTGCACAAGGAGCTGTAGAAATTGGTGATATAGCTAAATTTCAATCATAATTAGCCCCAAAGTATCAGATAATAATATTTAACGCCACGGAAAATTTTCAAATTTGTTTCAAGGGTTTTCCCCCTGCCGAACACAAAATTCTACTTGTAAAAATTGGCACGCACGTTCATTTAGCTAAAAATCTACATTCCATTTGGGGCGGCGTAGTTTCGTGCTTAGACTGTGAAATTTTTTTTTATTCTACCGCTCGTAGGAACAAACACCACTGTTTTGCTGCTCCAAATATTAAATGTAAAAGGTGTTTAGGTCAAAATTTTCACGAAATTTTAGAAATTCCTTTAATTCGTTGTAAACTTTGTAATAGATATTTAAAACAAGGTGAATGTTATAGTTTTCACCTGAAAAATGAAACTTGCAAGCTTTTCCACAGATGTGAAAAATGCTGTGTTCAATTTGAAACTTCAAAAACTCACAAATGTGAAACAGCTTGTAACTCTTGTAAAATTGAACATCCTCCAAACCAGCATTATGTTAAACAGTCGACATTTAAAAAAAACCACGATCCTATGTATATTTCGATATTGAAACTATAATTGAGAATAATATGCATAAACCTATTCTGTTAGTGGCCCAAAGTGAAATTTTAAATCAGCCTGTGGAAACCACGGTTTTTGAAGGACAATATTGTGTAAATAACTTTCTCAATTTTTTGTTTCAACATGAAACTATTTTACTTACGGATGGAGAGCGAAAAAGAAAAACTATTAGGCCGAAATTTACCAACCTCATCGTAATGGCCCATAATCTAAGATCTTTCGACGGAATGTTTATTATTTCTAAATTAATTAATCATGTCATTCCCGAGGTTATTTACGATGGAGCCAAAATACTTACTATTTATATTAAAGGGGTAGACATTCGTTTTGTAGATTCTTTGAACTATGTTAGTGCTCCACTAAGACATTTTCCTAAAATGTTTTCTTTGCCTCAATCTAAAGGATATTTTCCCTATATTTTTTGGACGAAAGACACTTTGAACTATTCAGGACCAATTCCGGATTAAAAATATTTTGAGCCTAATAAAATGAAAGAATTTGAATACCGAGAATTTAAAAATTGGTATTCACACAAACAGCTCGAACCGGTCTATTGTATTAAATCAGAATCCAGAACGTATTGTCTTTTAGATTGTAATTTATTACGCTTAGCTATGCAGAAATTTCGCATCTTATATAAAGAACTAATTGAAATTGATATCAGTAATTATGGTGGTATTTCTCTTTCCGGGGCACTTAATAATGTATTTATCGACAAGTTTTTAGAACCATATACACTATGTACTATACCGGCTATCGGTTTGGCAAGTAGACAGAATCAAAGCGAGATTGCATTAAAATATTTATCTTGGTATGAGAAGGAAAATAATTTAATTTTGCAAACGGTCAGATCCGCGGCTGGGGAACAGTCTGTAGGTCCGTATTTTGTAGATGGCTACTGTGAAAATCCACCCATAGTAATTGATGTAATGGGTGATTTCTGGCACGGTTGTCCAAAACATTTTTCTGGCTCGAGCTTTAATTCAATTGTCGGAAAAACATTCAAAGAAATTAGAGAAAGAGAATTAGATCGAAAAGAATTTATTGAACAAAATTAACCAAACCACACATATATTAAAATTTTTGAATGTGAAATATTAGAATTGTTGAGAAAAAATGCCGAGGCGAAAGTATTTTTTAATACAATTAAAATTATTCCTAAAATTAACCCTAGAGATTCTTTAGTTGGAGGGCGTGTAGAAACAATTAAGCTGTACCATGAAGTAGAACCCTTAATTGGAGAACAAATCCGATATTTTGATTTTTGTAGTCTGTATGCGTATTGCTTACAAAAAATGGAATACGGTTGTAAATATGTTAAAGTTATCACACACAACTTTGATTATGCACCGGACGCCTATTTTGGAATAATTAGTTGTCGAATCCTCCCCCCCAGAAACCTCTACTTACCCGTTCTTCCCTACCGATTTAATAAAAAACTTTATTATCCTTTATGTGGTAGTTGTGTAATAAATAACGATGAAAAATGTACCCACAGTATTGACGAACGAGCTATAACGGTAGTCTTACCCTCGGTGGAAATCTACTATTCAATAAAAGAATGTAACTACAAACTGTTAGAAATTTTCGAAGTTTACCATTACAATATTACAACAAATTTTTTCAAACCATATATTGACATTTTTTTTAGAGCAAAAGTTAAAAATTCAGGATTTCCACCCAATATTAAAACATATCAAGAGCAAAAAGAGTATCTAGACGCGATATACGAAGCTGATGGAGTAAGGTTAGAGCCTGAGGAAATTGTTGATAACCCATCCTTAAGAACTTCCGCGAAATTGGCGCAAAATTCGTTATATGGCAGAATGGCGTTAAGAATGGATAAATCATCAACTAAAATTATACATAGATACTCCCAATTAACCGAGATTATAGCAGACACAACGAATAAATTAACAGACTTTCATTTAATCAACAACGATGTTGCCATGGTAAGCTATAAAAAAAAAGTGAGTTGGCCCCCACATTTACAAAAGGTAATGTTATTGTTGCTTCGTTTGTCACCAGTTACGGTCGTATTCATCTGCATAAGTTAATTAATAAGTTGGGAAAGCGTGTAATTTATTATGACACTGACGGAGTAAAATTTACACATCAACCAAACGAGTGGCTACCCCCCTCGGTGGTAATTTAGGTGAACTTACGTGCGAGACTCCGAATACATATATCACAAAATTCGTATCAACTGGACCTAAAAGCTACAGCTTTAAACTTGAAAATAATCGGACAATTATAAAACTTAAAGGAATAACTCTTACCAGGGAGAATTCAGAAATCATACATTTCGACGCTTTCAAACAAATGATTTTTGTACCAAATACCGAGTTTAAGGTGAAAATTCCCTTTAACGTAATAAAAGATAAGTACAAAATGCTTTTACGTGTTGGCAACTTAAGTAAAACTTTCAAAAAAAACTTTTTGTAAACGTGTGCTAAAAGAGGATATTTCTAGTGTCCCCTACGGCTATTTAGAATGTGAAAATGGTGAATTGTAAAATAAAATTGTCATCTTTTAATTATAAATCTAAAAAACATGTAACAAAAAAACTTGCAAAACAGGTGTCATTTAACAACATAGTTATCGTAAATGAAATCTCTTCCGAAAATCGAGTAAATACTTTATTTTTAAATAACCTAAGATTTAAACTTTTAACTTCCAAAATTGAATTTTTACTAAAAAACGGGAATTAATAATTTTTTTTGGTGAAAGAGATATTATGATTTATTTTTTATTCAAAAATGTTATTTTTGTATGTTATTATGAAGTTTATATAACTGGTGAAGGAATGGTTTTGATAAGAAACATTATTCTTTAATAAAATAATTTTTTAAATTTAAAAATGTGTTTGTTTATTTTTTCATATATTCTATAAAACAGTCAATGTACTAACAAAATACGTAGTATGTTGTCTTTGTTTAAACAGTAATGTCTTATATAAAATTTCTTTCACCATTTCGAATGATGGTGTCAGGACCTACTATGTCGGACAAATCAGCATGGACGAACTCACTAATTAGATGGAGGAATGAATTAATCGATAAACCTCCTATTAAAATTATTTATTGTTATTCGGTTTGGCAATCAGGTTACGATGCTTTATCTCAGTTTTTAACCGATATAGAGTTTATTCAAGGACTTCCTCCAATGGACAGCGAGTTTTGGGAATCAAATAGAAATTCCTTACTTATTATTGATGACTTAGCAGAAGAACTTTACAAAAATGATCAAATTGCTAAATTGGTTACCGTAGACAGTCATCATTATGAAATTTCAGTCGTATTAATCTCACAAACCCTATTTCCTCGAGGCAAACAATCTCGTTTAATCTCTCTTAATATGTCATATCTAAATCTGTTTAAATCTCCTCGAGATCTAAGTCAAATCCAATATCTAGCCAATCAAATATCTCCAAATAATACAAAAATAATTAAAATGGCCTACGATATGGCTACTAGAGAACCTTACAATTCCCTATTTATAGACACATCTGTCACCACTCCAGATAGCTTACGATTAAGATCGTACACATTTAATCAAATCGGACCACAAATGGTAGTTTTTTCCAATAATAAATAATTTACTATATTATTATCAACTTCATTAAAGACAAGTTGGCAAGCCAAAATATACCTCTCCTCGGTAGAATTGTCCCTAGTGGTATTAATTTCTCGAGATAACCCTTAAAGATATATCTCCGCAATTTAGAGTTATTTGTTAAAAATATTAACCCATTTCTATCCCGCCCGGTATAAAATTTTAATTATAATTAAAATAATTGAGACGAACGACCAATTTTAATTTATTCAGAATATCATAAGTTAAGTAGTTACAACAGTAAGTTAGACGTACTATAACAATGCACAATTGAATTAAACCCTTTTACAGAACAAGTTTATCAGTTAAATATAATACGAAGCAAATTTTAATGAAAGAAATATCTACAGAGGCTTTTTGGAATTACTCGCTTACGAAATACTTGCCGCATCTTTAACGCTCATTTTATTTCAACACTCGCCCTTGATGAAGATACCGTAGATATCTGGTAGTGGACGACTCGTTCACTTCCTGTTGACGTTGTGACGCATACCACATGAAAAAGACCAATGCCGTCCAATTTCCAATATCATATAATGACTCGCACACCCAGGAAATCATTGACTGCGTTAGAAATCGTAGATATCCAAATATCCACACCAAATGTATTTACAAGAAGCAAAAACCTTACCATCAACAAAGCACAGAGAGCCACTTGACTAACCGCCACCTCTTAAAGCAATTAACGTTAAATTATCTCCTTTGAATTAACAGAACTATATATAGGTCGTTAAGAAAGTGGACCACCCACAGGGTCTACCCTTTAACCCTCTAATCTCGGCTGACTGCGCTAAAACAAGATTTAACCTTTAAAAAATACCAGATTAGGCCTTCATAAATTCATTAATAAAAAAAGACTTTATTACCTATTATGCTTACGATGCCTGTCTTAATTTCAGTGAATCTAAGCCGCTATCGGTGGTTCTGTGGTAGAGCGCTCGAAACCTGGGTGGCGCATTTGTTTTTAATCAATAGAGAAACGCTAAATTAGAATTTCTTCGATGCAATAATTTCAATTTCAATTCTATTTCAATGAAACCAAAATTTCGTACTCTATTAAATACGCTTCCGATAAAGCTGAAGGTCTAATTTTCAATAAGGCGTAACAAGTGTCGGTGGTTCTGTGGTAGAACGTCCGCCTGTCAATCAGGAGGTCTCGGGTTCAAATCCCGCCCGATGCGATCGCAAATTGATACTAAGACGAATACCGTGTACAACTGGTGGAAACCCTGCCATTGGACGTTGAGAGGTAGCATTACACTCAGCACTCGGTCCGTCCCAAAGTCATTAAGAAGAAGTTGGAGAGAAAACGCCCATATAAACACAACAGACTCAACATGCACAACCATCAGAACACAAACACAGCAAATTCAACACTCACAACCTACGCATACACATTACAAAAACGTAATACACCAAACCGTCACGACGGTGAGCGAAAAAACACCATCCAAACCAAACCGCAAATGCATCCGTTAACGCTCACCGTCACACGGTGGTTTTGCCAACCCTTTGAGAAACTGCGTACGCAGTGATTACACTTTGCACCGAAAATGCGAACGCGTTCGCAGTCCTGACAGACAGACACACCCACAGACACACCCACAGACCCACCCACAGACCCACAGACAGACACGGTCGTTGTATAACCCCTCCTAGGGGACTTTGTCCCCTCGGAGAGGTAAAAATGGCACCAAAAAAGACAGTACGTAAAAAAACGACTCCTATTGCAAATCCCTCTGACAGGTTTAAAACACACTATCCATATTTAAATTTATTGTATAAATCTAAAGGAGGGATACGTAAAAATTTATTAGCTAACAGTTCTCCAACGCAATTAAAAGCCTTACAGACCGTTTGCAAAAACTTGAAAGGGGGTGGAATTATATTATCTAAAGCCAAAAAAAACCACTTTCTAAATATAAAAAAACAATGCGGTTCTTAGCCAGTCCGAAAATTTCGCAAAAAAAGAAGCGTGCTCTAATAATTCAGAAAGGTACGGGATTCTTCATACCGGCTTTATTAGGCTCTACCGTTCCTTTAAATGCCAATTTATTCAATAAAAGATAAAATGAAAAAAATGATTTTAGTTCCCGCTTCGAGTGTCGGACAAATATCTCAAGAAAATAAACAGCTTGTTTCTCCCCAGGAAACATATTATAACTTATTAGATAATGAGATGCAAAATATATTAACTTCTAATTTAAACAGCCGCTCTAAATTACGAGAATTTCTAAAAATACTGAGCGAGGCCCGGGAAATGAGAAAAGCGATACCGGTACCTAAAGTTGAAATTACAAACCTTCAAGCACCCGTACCTGTTGGCTCATTAAATTCCCCGTTCACCTCGCAAATTTATTCACCCTTCAAAACGCCCGAGGGAGTTAACGCTGGCGACGCTGCAGAGCTGCGTTTAAATACTATGACACGCAAAATGAAAGACTATCTCAGCGAGAGAGAAAACGAACAAACTAGGAAATTCCCGAGTTTTTTAAAAAATGTAGAATCTTGGAAAAGGAAAGCATCTACGCCGATTGTTAAGCAACAAAACACAATTACTGATGATAGAATGCATAAACGATTAAATCGAGAAAATGAAATATTTGAAGAATACTTAGAAAATACCGATATTGGAAGTCAATTAAGCAAGGAAGATGATTAGGATCGAGAGCTATCTTTGGAGGAGGGTGCTGTTGGTGGCGTTCCAATATCGCCGCAAAAAAAATTAAAATTACCATCCCCTAAAAAATCTCCAAGGCCCAAAAGACAGACCCGGCCTCCTTCTCGTTGGCAAGAATAATAAAAATGTGTAAAAATAATTATGTGTGAAATAAATAAACATTTTTTTATTTTAAACAAATCGATTTATTTCGTTTCCACTCTTTCATCAAATGAATACATATATTCAACAACGCTAAACTATCATTTCTTTTTAAATCGAAATTATACAATTCGTTAATTATTTTACTGTAAGAAATCCCCATACATCTCGAGGTTATAAAATAAATTACATGAGGTCCGCAGTTTTGGCTTTTATTTGATTGAAATTTATGAGTATTGAATTGAATACGCTTGCTATATCGTTCTAGCAAAAATCCATAGTCGTGATGTGATCTTCCTAGAGAACAAAAAAAGTCCAGAGTGTTGCCCGATTTGTAAACAGCCGTCCAATGAGAGCCTGGAAGCGTATCAGGATCGGTGTTGATTACGAAACAATATGATTTTTTTTAATTGGAACTTTTGGTAATCTATTAGCGGGAAACACTCCGATAAATTTATCTCTCGAGCGGGGGTCACACTTAAGTATAGATTGTATTTGATTAGTGTTCATCTTTCACGTCACTGTCAAAATGCATAATTTCTCATATTGATCTTTTGTTAAATTGATTCCCCTGATAGATGGCTTCAAACTCCCGTCTTCTTTTTTGAAATGTCGCACGTCGAAAGTCTCGTTACATTTTACGAGGTACGTGTCTCTTCCTAGATCGTATGCTTTGTCACAAACTCCAATATCTAAGCTGTATTCGGGACTTCTTTTTTTAAATTTCATCGCGGATGTCACTATTGTTGCACTAACGCCAAATATTACAATCGCGAAACCCAGGAGAATGTGTACTTCACCCATGGTTAACAAAATGTTGAATAAAGACTTTAGCGCTCTACACTTGAATTTTAACTATTTCTTGAGCGTAAAAAGCCCCTTTAATTATATTGACGGTCAAATCTTTCACAATATACATACAGGGATCTCTCGTAATTACTCTATGAATTTCAAATATTTCGGCTGTAAACGTTCCTCTGTATGCTTTATCAAATGTTGCTTTTGCAACGGCTAATCGAATTTTATCCCCAATTTTTAAACTTGACTTCCCAATCATACTAAGTTTGCCATAGTTTTTTTCCCAAATTGCCGATTCATTGTTTTTATTGACATCTTTAGGGGCGATTCCCGTTGTTGAATGTTTTCGAGCGTTATAAGATTTTGCAATTAATGCTAGTTTATTAAGATAATGTAAATTGCCGGTCTTGGTAATTATTTTAAAAATTTTAGATTTTACCGTGCGAACGAGTCTCTCAACCATAGAGGCCTTTTTCTCAGAATATGTGAGGTAATGGTGGATGTTATAATGCTTTAAGAGAGCGCGAAATGGGGTGTTTCGAAATTCTGACCCTGCGTCGGTACATAAATTAAGGGGTACCCGTTTTTTGAAAATCTCTCTAAAAGCCTTCACAATCTCGCTCGAGGTTTTATTTTTAATTGGCAGAATAAAAACGAATTTGCTTAAGATATCCTGAACTAATAACGTGTAACGGTAATTTTTATTAAAAGTTTGTAAAATAGGGAGGTCTAATAAATCACTCATAAATGTCTCATCAATCGTTGTTACATATAATTTGTTACGTTTAAAATTTAACCTCCTAGCTCTGTGTTGTGTGTAAGTTGGTTGTTTGCTGAGAAAATTTTTAATTTCTTTTTCCGAAATTTTGGGAAATTTTTTTCTTAAAGTAACACTGTCAGAATAACTGTATGGGCTTTCAACATCGTAATAAACTTTACTTAATTGTTTGTCTGTTTTTGACACCACCATCTTTAAATGTATGAATAGAAATAATAAAAACAGATTATAGTAAAAGTTTTTATTTTAATAAATTAAATCACATTTTAAGTTTGACACATTTTGAACAATATCAAAATATAATTGACTTTCTACTATTAAGGGGTCAAGACCAAATTCCTTTTGGAATCTAACAACAATATGATCGTAGTTTAATTGGGGGATAGTTAATAATGTCATATTTTCCACTCGGTCTTCAAAATCTGTGCTAAATCCTAGTTTACAAGAGACATCGTGAGTAATCGAAGATTTACAATGTGGATTCTCACAATTTTCGGTAATTTCAAGCATTTTATCCGTGAGCTCATGTACAATTATGTCACGCATAATATTTTTTGCCGACAAAATTAAATTAATCTCCTGATCGATTGTATGTTTACAATGTTTTAATCTTTTCCACCCTGCTTGGTTGAGAGTAAAACCATAATTTGTTGAATAAAAAAGATGATATAGATGATTTTTTCCTCTGGCACAAGCGCGTACATCCACGAGTTTTTCCTTTTGTCCCTTGAAACAGTTGATTTTTATCTTTGAACCTTCAAGAGGAAGCCAGGTGTGAAAACTAGCAACTTGGTCTTCAAAAAAATCAGTTATTTCCTTTTCGAATGTGAATAGAGATTGCCAGGCTTCCAAATTCAGTTCAAATTCGGCGCAAGTGTCTAGTCGGTAAATTTTGATGGATGGATTAACATAACCTACCACCGATACTTCTTGTTTAGGTGAGAGACTGTGAGTTCGAGACATCTTTACAACTACGATTTCGCGAAGCAACTAATCAATCTTTGCCCTCGTTGATTGATTTTATTCCGTAATATACGTAACTTGACGCTCTTGGTTAATGACAAATCGGTTTTCGTATTCTCCAATAATAATTATGTTTTGAATATTAGTTAAGGGGGAAGAAAACTTCATTACCATCCGTAAACTACCATTTCGTTGAATTGAGAGATTGTTAGAGTTTGCCGAGGAATCGTAAGTTAAATCAAACGCGAATAATGTATTACCGTTTTTATAATTTTCGTAATCAATACAATTACCAGAGTTATTTCCAATTAAATCCATTGCCGAGAATAGTGAATAATATGACCTAGTGTAGAGATTTTTATTAAAATCTGGAGTTAGAGCAGTTTCTGGTATATTTTGGTCATCTAATGAAAGTTGTAAGAATGAGAGATTATTATGGTTAAATTGAAAGGGATTTTCTCGACTAGACCCATTGTAAGTAGAATTGTTTACCATTCCGATTATTACCCGATTTGGAATTTTACCTAAAAAAATATTTGACTTCACGAAATCGCTCGCGCCTGCTGAGATTGTCAGAGTTTTAACAACAGTTTGTGTTAGATCGTACAAAGCTCTCTGTTTCTGCAGTATCACATTATGTGCCAGCTGGAGATCTGGATTTACAAGAATATGTTTAGCAGTAAGAACCGCATCTTCGATAATCAATTTAAATTTCTTATTAACATCTTCATGGGAAATAATTATAAATTCATCGGAATTTTTCAAGAGTCGAATTCTTAAATTCACTTTGTTTAAAAGAAATTTGTCTATTTTACAAGAATCTACATGAAGTCTTCCCATATATTCACAAACTTTCGATCCCGCAATATCTTTACTTCTTTTTAAAATTCCATTATTTTTTTTATCCTTATTAACATCGTCAAACGCTAGAGCTGGGTCGCAAAACCCGTCTTCGTAATAGCCCTCGGCGGTTTTGTAAGATTGTTTGGCTCCCTTATCAAAATTTAAAACTGTTGCTAAATATGCTAAATATGGGTAGCAGTTGTTGCTAGATTGTACTAAAGTCTCATTCATAAACACGTCTATTTGGCTAAAAATAGAATGCAATGGAAGGTTACATAGGGATACTTTTTTTTCGGCTGCAGGAATATCTATTAAAATCCCGTTTTGTTCTTTTTTAACCCGAATTCGAATTTTAAGCATCAAGTTTGACATGTCAATATAATAATCTCCCCCGGGGATAGAAAAATCAATCTGTGTAGCATTAGACAAGGGAGCTATAGGGAAATAATCTACAAATTTATTCCCCTCAATATTGCCATTAATCAGGGGTTCGTTAAAAAGCTCTAACTCTGAACACATAGATTCAAATTGAGGCATAATGCTTTAGTCAAGAAAATCGGTTTTTGTTCTCTTGCGTTTTCTTTGATTATTGCGTAATTTTGATTTGCGCTTCTTTACTTTCCGAACTCCAGAGCCTTTCTGTGCATTTAATATGGAATCACCGAGACTATTTAAAAGATTTGTTCCAGCAATTTTACTATTTTTTTTAAAAGACTCCTTAAAATTTTGACCCGCAACAACATCATCTATTATCCTTTTCCCCATAACCAAACCTTGAATACCGAGTGATTTAGCTACGGGTCGAAAAAGAGGTGTTACGAATCTTGCTAAACTTTTAAAAATTGACCCAAATCCACGACCAGTTTGATATTGACTTCCTCGAAAGACGTTATATCCGCGTCCTGTTTGTACATAATGATGATAATATCTTTCCATGATGAGCTTGTTTTAAGTGTACTTTAGACTAAGAATCCAGTCTTTTAAATATTAATTTTATAATAGTCTTGCCTGTTTTATATGGCAGGAGTTCACCGTAATCAGACCTTAAAGAAATTTCTATAGTTTGTATTTGATCGTAGAGAACTGGAAAAAAGTCTAAAAAATGAAATCTTTAAACTTGTGCTCGATTTTTATTTTCGTTTAATTTGATAATTCTCAGTAGGGGTGTATTAGTGTGACCTGTAATTACAGGTAGTATAATGTTTGTATAGACATAAATTCCAGATGACCTCGATTTATTTCTTGTATTGCGTAACTAATTTCGTACCGATTCAAAGGGGGTAGTTTGTAGCTTGTTGAATCTCGTTTTTTAATTGCCTATGCAAAGATAATGGGATAATATTTCCAAAATCATCTCTCTGACCTTCAAATAAAAAAGGCTGGATAATTGATACGGAGTAGAAAGCCCAATCTTCTTGCTCAAATTGCGGTATTTTTGTTGTCTCAATACGTATGACGATAAAATTGTTACGCGAATTAAAAGTAATATTATTTAAATTATTTAACGGGCCAAATTTATGAATACCCGTAAAATAAGTGTCTGGTGGAATTTTAAAAAGATCTGCTAATGGATTTTGAAATTTAATTTCCATCCCTACCGGTATTTCTAAATTAAAATATAAATTATCTTCATCATCGGACGATATCGCGGTTTTTAATCCATCAAACTGTCTTGGTTTACATCGTTCTAATAAATCGCGTATAATTAAGTGTAATGTGAATGGTTGAATTTCATTATTATATTGTCTTTCTCCCTCATATCTGCCCGCCTCAAACACAATTGCGTAATTATTCCATTGTATTTGTTTAATAACAGGCTGAGATGGTAGATTAACTGGTATTAGAAGAGAACTTGGAAGATTATTTTCTTCGGAAGGATTTAAAACTTTTGGTTGGTTGACGTCTCCTTTAATATTTGGAATTAAAGGTTCTGTTGGTAAAATGTTGTTTAAATTTTCTTCTGGTTTCAAATTTGACTTTTCTTCTAAATTTGTTTTTGGTTCAAGTTTTGGTTTTTCTTCTTCTTTCACTTTTAGTTTTAGTTTCGGTTTCTTTTTAATTTTCTGTTTTTTTCTCCTGGGTTGTGATTGTATTTCTTCCACGGGAATTTGTCGTGGTAAATATTTTTGTTGATATTTATTCACAACTAACGCTTTTTTAATTCGTACTTCGATAAAATTTGTTTATTTATTCACATATTTTCAATCATTTGACAAGTTTGTTCAAGATTTTCTAAAACCTCGATGGGCGTTTCAACTTGATTAAGAGTTAAAATTTGATTATTTTTACAATATTCTTGAAAAAAAATAATAGCTTCCATCTGCTCATCAGATGGCATGACAAAGTCCGGTGGAAATACAACATTTAATTTCATTGATGAATTTAAAGTTTCTTCCCTCTTAATACCAGTTGTCTTTTTTTTACGATGAATTTTCTTTGGAGTTCCATTACCATTAACAAACTCATCGAGCCATTCTTGATTTTTTACGTTAAACTCGTTCAAATAATCAATAATTTGGTCGTCTAATATTTCTTCTTCGCTTGTGTATTTCGGTTGATTTGAATGAAGACAATCGCAAACATCAATATTAAGAAGTGTTTTATTAGAAAAACTAGATGTCAAATGATTTAGCAGATGCATCTTAAAAACTCTTCGTTCCAGAAATAAAGCTTGACAAACCCAACATTTAACACTAAATTTAAAACTATTTATAAAATCAAACGCGTGTTTGCGACATGGTTCCTCGTAATAACAAGGGTTCTCGGTAGGCGATTTGCATTTAATTTCTGGTTTCCCCATAAATAACTTCATTTTTTTAACCTTTAAAGAGCTCGATTTTTGAGACGTCTTACGCTTACACATATCCTTTGACTTTTAAATTTAAAAACAATTATTATTTATAGAAATAGTTATTATCTCAAGTTTATATTCGTTTATTAGCTGTTTAAAGTATTTTGGGTGGGGCCAAAACCGCCAAGGATATAAAGCGAAGGTCGCGAATTCGTTTCCCCATCTCGCAAATAACTAATTAGCATTTTAAACCGCTAAAAAACGAAAAAACGAAAAAAGTGACACCAAAAGTAAATAAGTTGACGTAATTGGGGGGGTCACATATAACCGCCGATATCTCGGGCCGACCTTGTCCGATCGTGACCAAACTTGTTGGGGTGATAGACCGAGGCTTAGGGGTGGTAGACAGGTGTCAGGCGTCGAGGTCAAGGATCATCTTCAAGGTGAAATTGAAAACAAAAATATGTTTTTTCGATTTTTACAAGGAAAAAAATTTTGTTTTTGGAAAATATTTTGGGGGTGTTTTTGGGGGGTGTTATGGCGGCCATCTTGGTGGCCATCTTGGATTTACATGTTCATATTTAGTCCGTCGAAGCTGTTCGGAAAACGATGCTTCTCAGCAAAAGGAGCAACATCTCTGCTGGGGATCGAACCCAGGACCTTCGGATTAGAAGTCCGACGAGCTATCCACTACACCACAGAGACGATAGCCTTGTTGCTCTTTGAAATTCTGCCGTAGCAATTCCGGAAAACGATGCTTCTTAGCAAAAGGAGCTACATCTCTGCTGGGGATCGAACCCAGGACCTTCGGATTAGAAGTCCAATGTGCTATCCACTACACTACAGAGACGATAGCCGTATTGCTCTTTGAAATTCTGCCGTAGCAATTCCGGAAAACGATGCTTCTCAGCAAAAGGAGCGACATCTCTGCTGGGGATCGAACCCAGAACCTTCGGATTAGAAGTCCGATGAGCTATCCACTACACCACAGAGACGATAGCCTTGTTGCTCTTTGAAATTCTGCCGTAGCAATTCCGGAAAACGATGCTTCTCAGCAAAAGGAGCGACATCTCTGCTGGGGATCGAACCCAGGACCTTCGGATTAGAAGTCCAATGTGCTATCCACTACACTACAGAGACGATAGCCGTATTGCTCTTTGAAATTCTGCCGTAGCAATTCCGGAAAACGATGCTTCTCAGCAAAATGAGCAACATCTCTGCTGGGGATCGAACCCAGGACCTTCGGATTAGAAGTCCAATGTGCTATCCACTACACTACAGAGACGATAGCCGTAATGCTTTTTGAAATTCTGCCGTAGCAATTCCGGAAAACGATGCTTCTCAGGAAAAGGAGCGACATCTCTGCTGGGGATCGAACCCAGGACCTTCGGATTAGAAGTCCGACGAGCTATCCACTACACCACAGAGACGATAGCCTTGTTGCTCTTTGAAATTCTGCCGTAGCAATTCCGGAAAACGATGCTTCTCAGCAAAAGGAGCGACATCTCTGCTGGGGATCGAACCCAGGACCTTCGGATTAGAAGTCCAATGTGCTATCCACTACACTACAGAGACGATAGCCGTATTGCTCTTTGAAATTCTGCCGTAGCAATTCCGGAAAACGATGCTTCTCAGCAAAAGCAGCGACATCTCTGCTGGGGATCGAACCCAGGACCTTCGGATTAGAAGTCCGATGAGCTATCCACTACACCACAGAGACGATAACTTTGTTGATTTTGGAAATCCCGCCGCAGCAAGTCCGGAAAACGATGCTTCTCAGCAAAAGAGGCGTCGTCTCTGCTGGGGATCGATCCCAGGACCTTCGGATTAGAAGTCCGATGTGCTATCAACTACACCACAGAGACGACGACCTCGTCGATTTTGGAAATTCCGCCCCAGCGAGTCCGAAAAAATGATGTGTTTCTTTTTAAGCGCGTTTGTTTTGTTTTTTTTTGGCTGGGTAATTTTTATCCCTGTGCGCCTGGTGTGAAGGTCTTGTTGATATGTACACCAATCCCCGCTCCTTTTTTTTTCAGCTAAAAGCAACACAATGGTTAAAAGGAGAGTCAATGTTAACCAACAAAATGGCGGAGCCGAGTGTTATTTAGGCGACCTTTTATTATTTTCTTGAAAATGTTATTTTGTTGATAAGTGAATCCCAGATACGTTTAACAATGGGAAAAACTAATAGATGTGTTCATGGGAGCAGTAAAAACGACTCACGTTTTATGAAGAGCAAGCAAAAAGTTTTTTTGTACCATTTGCAAAACCTAAAAAAAAACATTTAGGTAAAGAATGGATCGCCAGGTAGAAACATATGAATATAAGATATGGTGGTGATACAATAAACCATTTATAAGAGATTATTTTGTAATTTATTTTTTTTAATGGTTTGAACCATAGTAATAGAAATGAGACTGTTGTCAGAATTTATAGCCCAGTGTACCGGTAAGAAAAGAACCACACCACCGGAGGCCTATCATCAGAATGCCCTACACCAGCGTTCACAAGCCCGGACAGGTGACAAAACCAGCATGGGTAGCAGAACCCCACTACTGATGGTCGCACCCTTGACGCAAGCCGCTCAACCCAGCAGAAGGTGCAACAATGGGACGACCAGCCCGCCACTTTAATAAATAAATAAATCAGCTAGGCTAATACCCACGGCACCACCTTAGGCCTAAGTCATCAAGCGAATTTTGAAGCCTTTAATTCAGGTGGCCGGGTTACAATGCGTAGGAGGGTGGTGGCAAGCCCTGCATGCCACACGATCGAGCCAACAGCTCCCTACACTAACTATTACCGTTAACCTCGACAAGTTTTTATGAAATAGGAAACCGAAGAGCTCGGGGTAAAACCCCTTAAACCAGTGAGGAGAGAACTTGCAAACTCAACGCAGAAGGAGTTGTACCGAGTTTTCACCCAGTGCCACAAGCTGGGATCGAACCTGGCTCCTCTTGCTGCGAGGTGAAAGTGCTAACCACTCCGCCACCCCAGCAGGGGGATGTAGAACGGATGCTCTAGCAACTCCGGCCGACACCCCACCTAGAAAGGCCGGGAGCCAAGCCCTTTGGAAAGAGCTCCTAAAGGGGAACGGCGGGCACATGGCAGCCCGCATAACCCGGCACAGCTGGCACCGGAGATCCCGTTGTTAACCGGGAGATGGGTCCGCCGTGCCCTCATACGGAGGCCCGCAGCCCCACAGCAGGCTACTTAATCCACCGAGGCGGCCAGTTTGCCCGGCCCCTCTCCATTAGCCTGGGCCGAAGCCCAGTATCCAGCCCACACCTGACCGAAGTCGGAGGTTGGAGATAGGACCCTTTGGACGGAGCTAACATCTCCCAGTGCGCCACCGCCCTTATGGGTTACCAGAGCCGGACCCCGACTCCCCGGTAAAGCCACCAGACTAGAAGCACGAATAGGTTTTGGGTAGATGTACGAGTTAGAAGGCTGCCATGAGAGTGGAATCGTTAGTATTCTTTGTGGTGGCTCGCCATCTATTTAAAAAAAAATTTAAGTTTCAATTTTTTAAATAGATGGCGCACTCCTACGTGGATTAGTATCGATTCCACTCTGATGGCAACCTTCTAGCTTGTCCGTTTTCCTTGAGATTACCGGATAGCGCCGTACTTCTAGTCTCATTTCTATTTGAACACACATTTGGTTATATTAGGAATGATTTTTCCTTGATTAGATAGAAAATTAGGCTTAGACTTTTTCGTTGCGATCCCTTTTAAAATTCGTTTCTTCACCGAGTAATAATCTTTAATATTAGGAGAATTTATTATAAGGATAATTTATTTTAAATTCTTTGTTTCCAAATAGATAAGGCAAAGCGAGCAAAGCAGACGACTTTTACACGTGCTTTCAAAATCGTGACGTCATGGTTTGTTTGCATCGTCTCTCTTTGCGCGAAAAGTATCCACCATTGAGTTGGGAATATTAATCTAGAGATCCAATCAAATCTGCTCCCCGCGAAACAAGTTTTTGAAAAATACGAATGTGCCGTCTGCTCTAAAATGACGAGCAAACGTTATCATATGACCCGTGGCGCCATCCATTATTTTGAAGAAAAAAAATCTTTTTGCTTGAAAACGCGTCTTATTTGAACGAATCATTGAGAGATAGACGGTAGAATGATAACGTTTTCTCGTCATTTGGGACGCCGATGGGAGCAGACGACAGTATTCTTATTTTTAAAAACTTGTTTCGCGAAATACTGAAATCCGACGTTTCGATTGGACCTCTAGATTAATATTCCCAACTCAATGGTATCCGCTGAGACGTTGGACGTTTCTCGATGAATTTTTCAATTCTGTGACTCGTCGTGTGTATGAATGTCCGTGCTATAACCCTGGTTGAAGTTTTCGCGAAATGAATATTTCGAAACCCCGCGCACTCGCGGTAAATGCGTTCACGATTTGATATTTAACGAGATTCTCAACGGACTTTAAAATTTCAAAACCATTTTCAGGTTTGAAGGCTGACTAGTTGTAGAACGATATCGAAGGAGTTTGAGCCCTTTAATTTTGCCCTGACCTGATAATGCGCTAACAGTAACACATCATTACCATTGTGGCAGAAGACACTGACGTCTTCATTTTATGCTTAACGTTTTCATACAACATAACGGCTCAAATTAATATCAGATGTGGAACCAAAAATACATAGGACTCGCTTAATAAGTGTAAGTAAAATAGCAGCACTGCCAGCATCACTACGATTTGAATTGTGCCAAGCTTTACCAGGATTGAGTGCCTTTTCCGGATGTGACACTGTTAGCGCAAAATTAAAGGGCTCAAACTCCTTCGACAACATAAACAAGATGTCGTAAAAAGTGATCCTGTCGCGAGTTTTCGTACGCTAGGTGCGCGGTGGACGACTGACCGTTGTGGACTTGTGAATTGTGTAAATATATATTTTTATTTCTATGAGAGCCGAACAAGGCGAATCTTGTAGTTTATGTATATATTTATGTTTAGTTTGTTTTGGCCTGACCAGCCCTGTTTGAATTACTTTTTTCCTATATCTTTTAAGCGTTTGTATATAATGTAACACTTTTGAATATGCTAATCATATAGCTAGTAGCTATTCAGTCCGCTATATGGGGTAAAAACTCACTCGGTTCTGGTGGGGGAAAGCGGTGGTGACACCATGGACTGTATTATAGTAATAATACAGTCCATGGTGTTGAAGAATCAACAATTAAAAACATTTTTTGATATACTTTCAGTCATTTACTTCTGTTCTTAGTAACAGTCGTATCTTATATATATAAATTCCTTGGTTTGAGTCATTCGCATAAAGTATGCCCCGTTTCCTTTAAACTAGCCAAAACTAACCCCCGTAGCACTGTATTTTTATAGTTGACCCCGTACATTGTAAAATCATGCCTACTTTGGCTTTATTTCTTCATAGTGTGTAACTGGCGTTTTTTCCGAAGAAAACGTTCTGGAAAGTTTTGGGTTTTTATTTTTGCTCTCTCTCTGCGTGAAGCGAAGCCCTGAAGACTTCTTAGTTCTTTGCCCCCTTACTTGTAATTTGGGCAGTTCCAATTTTAACCTTTCGACGGACAACACGGACTCTCCGACTCGTCTTAAACTGCCCACTTCTTAACAGTCGCGCCATTTTTGTATCTTTAATAATTTTACCATTTTTATAATTAAAATTTAAGTTGTTATTATTTCAGTTGAGCGTCATTATTCTTTTAACGCGTAGCCACGTACTACCAAACCATTCCCTTTAGATTTTCAGTAAAAATAATCAGTAAATCACCTAGTGTTATCACAACTGTTGGTGCCGTGAAACCCGGGAATAGTACTGGCAAGGGCGTTGTATTCATCAACTGCGTAATCACCTTTGGAATTAATTTTGGAACTCGTAACTATGGCGGACGAACTCACGCGTGTAAAAGCTAAGCGCACTAGTACCAAGCAAACTACGACGCGCACGAAAAACCTATTGGACGCTGAACTCGCGAAAGAGCGTCCGGACGATGCCACATTAGAAGGCTACTTAACCGTGATCATCGCCAAAGAAGAACTACTTCGCGATCTGGATGCCAAGATCGAAAGATTAATCTACGACGGCCCTGAACTCGAGAGGGAACTCAACGTCGCGCAGGAATATATGGACGACCTCACGATATCTCGCGTACGCGCTACGCGTTATTTGGAAACATCTATTCCCGGTTTCCGTTTGAATATTCATCGTATACCATCGGAGAGCGAAACCACCATACTTGCACCGCCAAGTACCGTCAAGCTGCCGAAACTAGAAATACGTCGATTCAACGGAAAGTACAGCGAATGGCAAACCTTTTGGGAAAACTACCAGGCTCAAATCCACAGCGGAAACTTCAAGAAATCTGTTAAGTACAGCTATTTACTTTCGTATTTAGAAGGTGATGCCCTGGCATGTATAGCGGGTTTGTCTCAAACTGACGCTAATTATGACAAGGCCATCGAACTGTTGCATGGCCGCTTTGGCAATAAAGTATCAATTATTGGAGCGCATATGGAAGCACTCAGAAACTTAATTCCCGTACGCTCGTCAAACGACGTAATCGCCTTAAGGAAACTGCATGATACCTGCCGGGTGCAAATTCGAAGCCTCGAATCCCTCGGAGCGATAGATGTTACGCAAGGAAACGTAATTTGCCCTTTAATCACCAGGCGTCTTCCAGAGGATATAACTCTCGCGTTTAGCAGAGTGCACTTTTCGGTGACTCATTTGAATGTCGAAGATTTGATGTCATTCTTAGAAAAGGAAATTAGCAGTAGGGAGCGAGCCCAAGTTTTATGCGGACCCCGAGAAGCGGAACGAAAACCTACCCAGTCCAGCTATTCACGTTCTCACACCCAGCCTGAGAAGCGCGGTACCTCACGCCTTCCCAGCGCAGGCGCCTTAACGACTAACTTGGTATCGCTTCCCTGTTTATTCTGCGATCAAAGTGACCATTTAACCTCCAATTGCGCAAGAACCACATTAGAAGAGAAGAAAAATGTGCTAGTTAAAAAGCGACGCTGTTTTCTATGTTTGCGAGAAAAACATCAGATGAGGGACTGTAGAGCTCGAGTACGTAATTGCAAGAAATGCGAGAGACGACACCATTATACTATTTGCGACCAAGATATCAAGAGCGGCGAGCAAATACACGCCTCCGAGCCTACGAGTGCGACTCCACAGGTGTGCCAACTAGCGGCCGGATTCAAGACCGCCGAGCGCTCCACGATTCTCCTTCAAACCGCCCTTGCGAAAGCTAAGGCGCCCTCTAGTGGAAAAGAAATTAAAGTTCGCTGCCTTCTCGATAACGGCAGCCACGCAACCTTCATAAAAGAAAATATATCGAGAGAACTAGGCCTCGAAGTTATCGAAGAGGAGGCTTTAGAAGTCCATAGCTTTGGAAGTTCTAAACCCGTTCGCACCGTGAAAAGAAAAGTTCAACTGGAGTTAAGAAGTTGCCACGATCCTAGAAAACGAATCGTACTAGAAGCGTACGAGACTCCGGATATATGCGGCGCCGTATTCTCCATCCCTGGGACCGAACTAGAAGATAAATGCCGTGAAAAGGGATTGGTCTTGGCTGACACCATCTCGTCTAGCAAATCAAGAGCTGATCCACGATCCGTAGAAGTCTTAATCGGAAACAATTACATCTGGCAGATAACGGAGGGCACAAAAATTGAACGGTTTGGTACAGCTCTCGTTGCTCTCGAAACCCTATTTGGCTGGACTCTTCAAGGCCCGACTACAATGGGGACCTCCGTCATCGGTGTCAACACTATCGCCATTATGAGAGTTTCAGTCACTCCCACGGAAGATGAAAACATTTCTAATCAACTCGAGAAATTTTGGAGCCTCGAAGCTTTTGGAGTCCATGATAAAGACGACGATTCTCCCTCAGGAAGTCAAGTCTTAGAAAAATTTCAGGAAACTATCACATACCAAAACAACCGCTATAAAGTCGCCTTGCCTTGGAAAAGTAATGTCGATGATCTTGGAGACAATTACGCAATAGCTGCCAAACGTACCGCTAACCTCGTACAGAAACTGAGAAGAGATCCTGTTCAGCTTCTGGAATATAATGACATTATCAAGCAACAATTGGAAGACGGTATCGTGGAACTCGTGAAGACAGACTACAAAACCAAGCCTTTAGGTCCAGTATTTTACTTACCACACAGTCCGGTAATTAGACAATCGAGTCAAACCACAAGAATTCGCATTGTCCATGACGGCTCTTCTCATTCACTGGAACACGCCTCTCTAAATGACTGCGTAGAAGCTGGACCCCAGATGAATCCGCATCTCTACGACGTCACACTACGATTTCGGGAAAATCTCGTCGCATTCTCTGGAGATATCGCCAAGGCGTTTCTACAAATAGAAGTCCGCGAAGAAGACCGGGACGCTCTAAGATTCTTATGGGTCGATGTCAACAACCCAAAGGAAAGATCTACCTTTCTAGTATATCGCATCACTCGAGTACCATTCGGGGTGACGTCAAGTCCGTTTCTCCTGGCAGCCACTGTTCGTCTACACGCAAAGAAATACATCGACAGCAAACCTAAAGCAAGCGCTCTTCTCGACAAGTCGCTCTACGTGGATGATTTGATTTCTGGCGCCCATAACGACGAAAACGCATTTCGATTAATACAAGACTGTGATGAAATATTGAAGGCAGCCAGCATGCAGCTTAGAAAATGGCAGAGTAACTCACCGAAGTTACGAAGTCTATTAAATAAAGATCATCCTGAAGTAACCAACAGTCAAGAGCTTACGTCATTCTCGCCATCTAAAGTCTTGGGACTTTCCTGGGATAGTTTCAACGACGTACTCATATTTGACGTAGAGAACCTGATGACTTATATCAAGAACAGAGGGAGTACCAAGCGTTGGGTACTGAAGTCGGTCGCTCGGGTCTTTGATCCTCTTGGACTAATCACACCTTTCACTGTACGTGCGAAATTAATTTTCAGACAACTCTGGAAAACCGAAAAGAAAGAAGCCCTGTCATGGGACGAAGAATTACCACCGAATCTAAAAGAGACGTTTGATGACTGGTGCGGCGAGCTCAAAGAACTTTGTAACGTGAAAGTCCCACGATTTTACTACCTTGATAATCAAGATGTCAACCCCTCAAGCGTAGAGCTTCACTGCTTTACAGACGCTAGTCCCAAAGCATTCGCCGCAGTAGTTTATCTTCGTTACCAAACAGGGGAGGGAGAATACGGAGTGTCGCTGGTCACATCTAAATCCAGAGTATCACCAGCCAAGAAGGTCATGTCTATTCCACGCTTGGAACTTATGGGCGCGCTCCTAGGAGCTAAATTAACAAACCACGTCATGAATACCTTGGATGTCAAGCCAGCCAGCGTCTACATGTGGATCGATTCTCGTATTGCCTTGGGTTGGATTCAAGGTTCCCCAACGAGGTGGCTAACGTTCGTAGCCAATAGAGTCAAAGATATACAGAGTATTAGCGACCCGATGAATTGGCGTCATTGTAAGGGTTCCGAGAACCCGGCTGACCTTCCGACGCGTGGCAGCAGCTTAAGCAAGCTAATCACTGATCCACTTTGGTGGCAAGGACCGCAGTTTCTTAAGGAACCATTAGAGCTTAGCACAACACCCATGATTAAAGACGATGACTTTTCGGAAGTAAAGAATGAAATGCGCAAAACAGAGAAATCTGTCACCGTTGCGATCGCCGCAAAATCTGAAGAACGTCTCATAAACATTGAACTTTTCAGCTCGCTGAAGAAACTTTACCGCGTAGTCGCGCGCGTACTACGTATTGCAAACAATCTCAAGAGGAATTCCGTAAAACGTACCGGAGAGCTAAGCGCTGAAGAAATTAAACTAGCGGAAATCTATATGGTTCGAAATACGCAAGAAGAGCAATTTCCAGATGAAATTCGCCAATTAAAAGCCGAGAAGACGGTACCAACGGCATCGAAAATTCGTCTGATAAACCCTCGACTAGATGAAAATGGACTTCTTTGTCTCGGAGGACGCCTTAAAGGTAGCAATCTCTCGTACCAAGAGCGACATCCCTGGATTTTGATGCCAAACCACCATTTCTCTGAACTTATCATTCGAGACGCGCATGAACAAGTCATGCACGGAGGAGTCGTCATTACCACGGTCGCGATCCGAGCCAAATTTTGGCTGACCCAAGCGCGTCGGTTTACCAAATCTGTTCTCGGGAAATGCTCCATTTGCAACTATTTTCGCGCTTCTAAGTCGGACGCAATCATGGCCCCCTTACCAGAATTTCGTACTACTCAAGCTCGTCCATTTGAAATCTGCGGAATTGATTTCTTAGGCCCATTATTTGATCGCGACGGAAGTAAATGCTACGTAGCATTATTTACCTGTGCCGTGACTCGGGCGGTTCACTTAGAACTCGTGACCAACCTATCAACTTACACGTTCCTCCTCGCCTTCAGGAGATTCTTGTCGCGTCGCGGTATGGTAAAACATGTTATGACGGATAACGCGAAGACTTTCAAACGCGCCAAGAGTGATTTACAAGAACTGTGGGGCTGTATCGCGAATCCAGAAATCGCGCGGTACTTCGCGAATAACCAGATCAAATGGACATTTATCGCTGAAAGAGCCGCCTGGTGGGGCGGGTTCTGGGAGCGATTAGTGGCTTCGGTAAAGAACGCGATGCGTCGAGTCCTTGGACATTCTAAATTGACCTACGAGGAGCTAGAAACTACGTTGTCAGAAGCAGAGGCCGCCATCAACTCGCGACCCATCACTTTCGTTTCCGATGACGCCGATGAGCCCGCCCCACTCACACCTTCGCATTTTTTGATAAACGACAACATGAATGGCCTGCCGCCAACCACCTTCCCTAAGGACGTCGCAGCATCCAGTACGGGTGACAAACTACGACAAAGACGAAGACATCATCACGCCGTGACCAACAGTCTCTGGCGTCGCTGGAAGACTGAATACCTTTTGCAATTAAGGTCTGCACACTTTCGCACCAATAACAAGCCAACGGAACCATTGCAGAAGGGTGATTTGGTCATCATTGAAGAGCCGAAGCTACCTAGACTCTGCTGGAAGATGGGTATTATAAATGAAACTTTTGTCGGTCGCGATGGACATATTCGTGCGTGCTTGGTTAAGTTAGCTAATGGGACTGCACTTCGACGACCCATTCAGCTGTTATATCGCTTAGAAGCAAATAACTCTTAATTGCATTGGGCTGCTGCCCAATCGGGCGGAGTCTGTTGAAGAATCAACAATTAAAAACATTTTTTGATATACTTTCAGTCATTTACTTCTGTTCTTAGTAACAGTCGTATCTTATATATATAAATTCCTTGGTTTGAGTCATTCGCATAAAGTATGCCCCGTTTCCTTTAAACTAGCCAAAACTAACCCCCGTAGCACTGTATTTTTATAGTTGACCCCGTACATTGTAAAATCATGCCTACTTTGGCTTTATTTCTTCATAGTGTGTAACTGGCGTTTTTTCCGAAGAAAACGTTCTGGAAAGTTTTGGGTTTTTATTTTTGCTCTCTCTCTGCGTGAAGCGAAGCCCTGAAGACTTCTTAGTTCTTTGCCCCCTTACTTGTAATTTGGGCAGTTCCAATTTTAACCTTTCGACGGACAACACGGACTCTCCGACTCGTCTTAAACTGCCCACTTCTTAACAGTCGCGCCATTTTTGTATCTTTAATAATTTTACCATTTTTATAATTAAAATTTAAGTTGTTATTATTTCAGTTGAGCGTCATTATTCTTTTAACGCGTAGCCACGTACTACCAAACCATTCCCTTTAGATTTTCAGTAAAAATAATCAGTAAATCACCTAGTGTTATCACACATGGTGACACTAAAAATCCAAGCTATTTACAGCGCGCTATCTAAGAAAATATATAAGTGTTCATTCTCTCGGACTCGGTGAGTATTTTGGTGCGACAAACGGTTATGTTGTTCCTTGTCCTCTTTCTTATTATTCAAAATGTCTTTGTAACACTTTAAATATCTTTATATTACTCACTTCTCTTTTTCTTGGTACCCGTTGATGTTTGCTTTTGCGCAGCAATGACAAATTGGGGTTGGCTCAAATCCATGGAACTAATATATCGGAAGTCAATAATTTCCGGCAGCATGCGATTCTTATAAAATTTAATTATGGGTTCCTTCGTAGAATATTCCCAGTAGCTATCAATATGACCCCCTTTTCGGACTGTATATAACATAGTTTTCTTCCCGTTATATGGATTTTATTGATTTATTTACTTATTTATTGTCACTACATCACCTACCAAGCAAGCCGTGAACGACTTATGAGTAGACATCAAGATATATGCAGGTTCAATGCATCGTAAAGAATAAAATCAAATTTAGAATGGGGATACAACTAAATAATTAATAATTACAGTGTACAATGGGGAATGTTCTACTTTTTATTAAAATGGCCAATTAGTGAACTACCAAATTTTTCAGTCTTTTCCAGGAAAAATGTCTTGGGGCAGGGTCGAGTTCCAATCGTGATTGTGGGCAAATGATTTGGGCCCAAGGGCTGTGTTGGCTCGTAGGATTTCAATTTCAGGGAATGTCCTCTAGCGCGATGCCTCGTACGAGTAGAAAAGAAACAGAAAAGTCCAGAGCCAGGGTATTATCATTTATTTTGTGACGAATGGAAATTGATTGGATTTGTAGGGATTTGAGTCTAGCGGCTGCAGGAAGGTTTTGATTATTGGTGGCTAATTTGGAGAATCGGTTCTGAGCTTTTTACTAAGTTAGGGGTCTAGACTGTAGATCAATAATCAAAGATAGGCAGAACAAGAGAATTGTACATAGTTTTGATAAGATTGGGCGACCGAAAGTTTAGATTCCGACGAACAAGTCCAGTTACAGATCGAACACGCTTGGAGACTTTGTTGGTATGTCAACTAAATTTTAAAGCGGGGTCACTAATGACGGCAAAGTCATGCTCTGAGTGAGTGGTTTTCAAGGGCACACCATTGATAGAGTAGACAAAGTTTGGATTTTTGGTGCTGAGGTGAAGTACGGAACTTTTGAGCTGTTAAAGCACAAACCGTGATCTTTAGCCCAGATTGTAACCGAGTTTAGGTCAGTCTGCGGGTTAAAACAGTCCGAGAGTGACTTTATCTTAGAGGAGAGCTTAGAATCGTTTGCAAAAAGCATTAGTAATCCGAAGGTAACTTAGTAACCGAATCAGGCATGGAGTTTATTAGTATATTGAAAAGATGAGGGACCAAGACCACACCCTGAGGGGCCCTTATAATAATAAAAAATAATAATAATAATCAGCAAGGCTAATACCCAATTCTACTCCAGAAAGAAATTTACCTTGCAAGACTACCCTCTGCCGACGATCACTTAAATCATTTTCAATCCAGGCCAAAGCCTCCCCAACAATACCTGCAGAATGAAAAGTGTCCAGAAGGCAAGAATAAGGAATGGAGTCAATAAAGAATTTGAAAAATCTAAGTATATGACATTCACACCTTCATCAATCCAGCCGGACCAGGTGTTAGTGGCTGAAAGCAAGTTTGTTAGGCAAGAGCGATTAGTAAGAAAGCCCTGCTGGGAGGGAGATAAAATAATTGAAGAAAAAAGAAAAGATCTCATTTGATCGTGGACTAAATGTTCACTAAGTTTAGTAGTTGGATTTAAATTGTTAATGGGACGAAAAGTGGTGGGGTCGCACCAGGAGCCAGACTTATGAATAGTAGTAAGGTTAGCTTCCTTCCAGGCGAAAGGGAGTTCACAGAGGGCAAAACAGCGAGATATTATTGAGTAAAGAGGGAAGGATAAGGCATTTGCGAGATATTTAAGTAGGAAGGGGTGAATACCATTAGGCCAAGGGGAATGGGAGTTTAATTAAGGGATAACTGTCACCAAAACCAAAATTTACGAGGTTTTTTTTACAGAAAGATAGAAAATATATTAATTATTATGTCCCTGAAATTTTATAGTTATTGGAAAGTATTTAAAAAGTTACGCTACTTTTTCCGCAACCTACATCAAACGGCTTCAAAAATTTCAGAAATTGAACCTACGTGCAGCGCCAAAAGAATGAAGAGGCAAAAATTTGAGAAAGGGTGGCGTGTAAGGCGTATTAAAAACACGATTAACTACAATCTACCAATATAACTAGGTTAAAAAGCCAAGAAGAATGTCGTAGCGGACGACAGTTCCGACCGAAAAACGATAAAACCGGGGAAAAAATATTTCGTTCACTTAAGAGATTGGACCAGGAAGTGGTTTGAAGATCATTAGCTGCTACGACTGGTTCTGTAATTTGGTCTGGGAACTGAGGGGAGCTTCCGTAAAGGCACGAAATGGTCAATACAGGCATTAATTAGGTTCAGAAAGACAGACCAGGGCCCAGAGATTTCAGGTGAGCCCAAAATGAGAGACCAATCAATGGTGGAGATAAATGCGTGGAGGGAGATGTCATCTCCTTTCAAAAAGTTGGGCTTGGGAACAAAAACAGGTCGAGACCTCTGCAGTTGCGCATTGAAAAGAATTACACCATGGTCACTCTTGCCCAAAACCGCTGTCAGTTCAGGGTCATTAACAAGAGAGGGGTTGGAGGAAAACACTAAATTGAAAAAATTGTTTCGACAAAATTAGCCACCATTCCTTGTGAGGAAGTCAATAAGTCCTGGGAGTGAGTTTTCTGAGTCGAGTGTCTTTAGTCTTGCCGGCTCCACAAATACTAGATTTTTTTATTTGGCCATAATACTGTTTTAACGAGATCAAAATAAAATTCGAACAGATGAATTTGTCGCCACGGCCTTTCCGAAAATAGGCGGGAAACTCAGCTAAGTATAACCCTAATGCAAAATTACTCAAAAGATTTTTACTACTAAAAACTTGTGGTATTGTAGTCGCTAAATGGGTTATTTATGCTTCTTACAAATCAAATTGGAACATTAGACATAACTGTTTCGTGGGGAAAAAGTGAAAATCGGAAGCGACAAATAACCGCGACCGCAATAGTTTTTGACCCTGGATTTGTAGAAAATCTTCATCGTTCTTTTCGACCAGGGGCGCGTCAAAATTCTAAGAATTCTTCCTTTGATAGTGAGAATTCTCACTTCTCCAAATTTTGATGGTCCTTCTCGCAGGAAGTGACGTCATCTCTTCTCACGAGTTCTCTTGAGAAGAGTGAGAATGCCTCCGAGTATTCTCACTTGGTCAAAAAGGGGGGGATAACATAAATAAAAATGGCCGCTAATATTCTAATCAGTTTACTCGATGCTGAAGAAAATAAACATTATGATATTTTTGTGGACGAAAATGAATTTCAGAGAAAACCGAATGGTAAGTTAATTTATAATGAAATATTTCCTTTTAAATTACAGAAAAAAATGTTTTCTTTCTTGTAAAAATAATATTTATTGTCAAATACATTCTCATAAGCCGCCATCTTTAGAAGAATCTTTTTACTTTTGACGCTTTTTAGCGAGTTCTCACGGGGAGAAAAATTCTCACGAAGAACTTTTCTCAAGATAAGAATTCCTTCTTAGAATTTTGACGCGCCCCAGCAAACTATTCGTTGCATCGTCGTAGGTGCAATAAAACGTTTTCTTTTACTCGCGCTCCTTATACATATATCTTTTAAAAAGGCAGGTTTTGTTCGAGCCGGGATATTTCACCTCCACTTTGACATCTTCTCCGAACAAAACCATCAGGAGAGGCATCCAAAAACCCAAATTCCAGATCAACAAAAAACCCGCCATCCGTTACATCTGTTCCCTCAGTATCTCGTTCACCATCATGTCCATAGGAACAAAAATTGCCCTTTTTGGCCGCAAAGTTTGAGGTGGTCAGCCTAAGTTTCTGATATGCCCCAGTATAGAAAGAAACACGAAGCGTAATAGGCGCTTAAATAAATCATCTTCCCAGAAATTGCCAAGAAGTAATATTTCCGACAGCCAGGACTCATAAGTTACTATTTATATAGTGCTTGTTGAAATATTAGAAAGTTGGAAACTTTTCTCGAACATAACATCAGAGAGTGTAAAGATTATGAGAGGCGTCTCTTCCTATTCCCGTAACGTTAAAATTTCGTACAAGATTTTGAGAGCGCGCGCCCATAGGAGAGGTTACGATACTATCCGACACACGATGTCGCTACTGGAATTTTTTTTAATTTTGTAAACATCCGGTGATGATCCGGAAAGTATTTTTCATCAGTCATGACTGTTAAACATAGTTGAATTATGCTAATTTTAATTTAAAATTAATAAAATTCAATTCCATGAAAAATAAAGAAACGTAAGTACAAGAAAGCGGACTATTTATAATATTTTGATACTAAAAGAATTAATTTGTTTGATTAACCAAGGAAATTCATTGGAAATTTTATGAAATGGCCGAGGCTTAACGAGAACAGAGCGGTATAAATTAAAATAATACGAGGAAACATTGAAGTTGGTAAAATGAGATTAATGTTGTATTTTTAACAGTTTCCTATATATCTTTTCTGGGTTTTCATGTATTCATGGTTGATATCTTGTTTTTTTAAGGGAACTATGTATGCAGAATTCTATGAAAAAAGATATCATGTTTTGGTATGCAGTTGCACATGGAGAATCTTCATTAGCTTTAAAATATTTCTTGTCAATTCTTTGAATGATGAATCTCTCCAAACGTCCTTTAATATTTGTCATGTGTGATAAAAGCTTAAAACTGGTGTCAAATACTTCATTTGTCTCCATTACAATGTAACCGGCTTCAATCCCTATTACAAATATTTAACGGGATTTACGAAGCCTTCGGTTTACAATTAATTACTTAAGTCGGGCTTGAAGATATTGGACTAGGCTTAATCGTAATTAACGAGGACTCAGGCTTAGAAGATCAAAAAAATAACTTTTAATAACAAATGGAAACTTACAATATAGTCGAGGCCGTCGACTTGTAGTTGAGACAACCCGGACATAAAGAAAATCAACTTTTTAAATTGTTCAGAAAAATACCCCGATCGTCCGAAGTATAAGTGGAGAGAGAGTTTAGTCTAACCACCAAACTATATCTGAACGCGTGTCTTTTATACGTTTTAAACAAAACAAACAAAAAGGGGAGAACGTCACATGACTTCTCAAAAATTAAACTCCAGCGGCGGCGAGTTTGCAACGGGACGGGCGACATCTGGTGGAGGTCGCCCGAACCGTTGCAACAAATTTGAAGAAACTATCAGTTGGTACGATGAGGCTGCCGAAAGAAGAATTCTTTGCTGTTTTGAAAGCTTTAAAGTAAAAGAGCAGATTTGTTGGGTCAACAATTGGATTGTCTTTTTTGAGTTGACTTATGCAAGAAGAGCATTGAAGGTTTGAGTAGCAGCGGTGAATTAGATATCCTGAAATGTAACTAAGAACATTTTGTTTTAGCAGGTTTGGACTTTCAATAGAATTACAAAATTCTAAGTCTTCATCGGAACATTGCCCCTGGCTTTGCGAGACTACAAGATTTTCAAAATTGGAGAAATCTTCATCCGGTCCTGGAGCTGCAGTTTTAAAAGTGTCAATGTTTAAAATCATCAATGCAATTAGAATCCGGTGGTTTCAAGAGATTATTCACAGAGGTAGCCCGGTATGCAGCTCGAAATTGTTGTGGATTCGGATGATCAGGGTTGCCTCCTTTCTGTCTTATAGATCCAAGAAAATTATCTACAAAAGCTTGGATAATCCTGTCCGTTAATAAAAACTTAAAACCAAAATTATCCTTTAGATCTTCCCAGAGGAGTAGCAAGGCTTGAATTGAAATTACCATTTTCTGAAATTTCCAATGGTGAAGAGACCTTAAAACTGAAAATTGTTGGCACAGCGGATGGTGTGAGCCTATTTTTAGTTCTAATATTCATGAAACTGGCATCAATGAAATGATTCGCGCAAATTCTATGGTTAACGTGTAAATATTCCGTAGTTTTATTTGTAAGCCCATCATTATTTACATTTTTCAGCCACAAAATAGAACTAAAATTTATATTAAGTTAATATGACAATAAGCCTATCTAATGAAAATGCGAATTTACCAGTCTTTTTCCTTTGGAAACTTAAAAAATATATAAACAAGGATTTCTTGTTTTCGATATTTTACAATTTAAAACGGAACAATATACCCCAGAAATACTAAATTATTTAAAAACCTTGTAAAACTAGCATTAAAAATCTGGAAAGTTTTTGCGTCTCTTTTAAACCTAACATCGAAACGCACGCGCTGTGAGAACGGCGCCACTAGTGGCGCCATCGCTCTTACGGTAGTAGTGGACATTATTGGGAAAAAAAAGTTAGTATGCTTTTTTGAAAGAGAGACGCCTCTCATAATCTTTACGCTCTCTGATAACATCGGTTTTTTGCTAAGCCTTAACATTTTAGTCAGCCCAATGTAGATTTATTGAAATTTATAAACTCGCTCGGTTTGTGCGGATGAAGTTAAATAATGAGTAGTTTAGAAAAAGGAAAGGTTGGGGAAAATGACCAATACGGTTCGGTTCAGAGATCACTTTTCGAAAATGGAACAAGTCGTCGAAGTGGGATATTCCGCCAGCGTTATTGAAACCCATACCAAGCCTAGAAGAGTTAGGCCTCGGCTCAAAAGAATCTGCAAAGACTCCAACCTTGTAGATGCCCCAGAAAAGCTCAACCTGAATTTCAACTATTTTTTCAATAAACCTACTTTTTTATTTGACAATGCAAATTTATTTTAGAACGTGAGTCTCCGAAAACTTTATTAATAGCATTAACAGCACTTGTTTACTAAAATAATGGCCGTCGGTTTATCAGAAGTAGACGGCATAATCGGCATTGGAGATTCGATGACGTCAAATATTACATCAAATATTACGTAGGGTACGGATGACGCAATATCTGTGAAACAAATCGTTAGTGAAGAAATAAAGCTAGTGGCATACTGATGAGTTATGTAACATATATGAGGTCGTGGAAACTAATTAACAAGTTGGTCATAGGAGGTCTTAGCTTTTCGGCCACAAAGAAAACACATTTTAAGCGGCACAAATGTACGAAATATTTTTTCATTCAATCAAAACCAAAAAATCATTAGCTCAGCCGCGCGTACCTTTGTGTACTCGGTAGAAATTAACGCTTTGAATATGGGTAATACAAAACGAATGTGACCAAAGATTATCCTGACGCTATAGTAAAAGTTCGCCAAAACCCAAAGTACAAACCAATTAAAGGTAATGAACGTTAGGTATTCGTAGCAAATGAGCACTATCTTAAAGCGGATTCGTTTTTCACGCGACTGTGGAAGTGAAATCTACATGTAACTGAAAAATGTTAACAATTCAACTCTTCTGATCCTTATCAGATTAAACCAGGGCCGTGCAGAGGTATCATGGGGCAAACTTACTCGCGGGCCCCTTCGATTTGCACCCCCCCCCCCCCTTGAGCTCCGAAAACTTTTCCCAAGTTATCTTGATTTGCACCCCCCCCCCCCCTTGAGCTTCTTCGATGGGCTCTACACCTACGGGCGCTCCTCGTGGGCCCGGGGATTTTGCCCCCCAGCCCCCCCCCCTCTGCACGGCCCTGGATTAAACCCTAGTCCGTGCATACCGGATAGTGACCTTCCTAAACCGAATCTGACTCGACCTAAAAACCGACAAACATGAACAGTGATATGTAAGCCGATCACAATAAAAGTCACAACCTCACCGACATTTATGGTTTTGATGTAAACTGTAGACTTCACATAACGACCATTCTCAAAACATTGGTGTACGGGTTTAGCAACAATATCCGCATTCCACTCGGAGAACTTTGATGTTCTCGATAATTTGAAATTATATTCCTTTGAACGAATTAAATAATAAATTTGTATTTGATGACTTTCTTGAAACAAATCAGTTATCATTATATGGTGGCCACATCTACCGCGAATTAGCAGACGACATTTAAAATTATAGTTTCTTTGAACGATGAATGATAACTGTTTCGGTTCGTACATGATTTCGAGAAAGTGTTCCTCAAATTTTTGATCTAGAAGTACTTTATTCAAACTCGTGACTTTATAAAAGCGAAACGGAAGTTAGTTGAACGGATTTTGGAATTTCCGCGCGTTTCTAACTTAAGCTCGTACATGTCCCTCGCAAACACGTGATTCCGTTTCCATGGTAACTTTTTAAATAGGGCAAGGATTATAAGAATTTTCAATATTTGGTTTAATTTATTGAACGTTCCGTGTGAAACAGGGTCTCCTGCACGACAGGTGAGCGTTCTACCACAGAACCACGGATACCTGTTACGCTTCACTGAAAATTAGAAACTGTATTTATATATTTTGGCTTGCCAACTTGTATTACTTAAAATTCCTAGACATATCCTTGGCTAAAGCTATTTAGTTTCTATTAAAATAGACATATGATAAGTGAACTCGCGAAGTAAATCATAATACATACAATCCTCGCTATGTGTTAAGTACGAGATAACTAAAGTTAGCTATGAATAATTATCTCAATCATCTTGTTCATTAAGAATCGCAGGCTAAGATTTACAATCACGACAATCATAAGCCTATCATAAGGTCCCCATAAGCAAAGGTCTAGGCCAAATGTTTTAGTGAAGTTTATCAACCCGAGCGTGGCTGCTCTACCAAGTAAGATAATATTTTTTATGTAGAAATTTTGAAAAAGAAGATGTCGCTACTGCTCTATCGTCGTACGTTAATCTTCTTCTCGCATGGACAACGCCATTACCATGGGCCCTATGGAGGCTATGGTAGACCTTTACTTATGAGGACCTTATGATAGGCTTATCCTACAACGAAAAACGTTCATTGAAACGCGTTCTAATCAAACTATTCATTTTAAACATATCATTGTTAAGTAACTTACGATAGCAAAGTTGTTAAGTTGCTTTTGATACTGCCATATTACTAGAAAAGTTTAGATTAGATGCACTGGCATGCCAGCAGATGTCGCGGCGCTCAGAGATTCGTGAGCTTGCAGAAGTTATTTCGTAGACAAGATAAGTTCCCGGGTCGAAAATCACGTTTCCCTTTTCCGTTTTCACACAATCTTTTCACGCTTATTTTTTTCTTGGTGTATTTGGCCAATGAGTACGTTTCATGGTGTTTCGTAAAGACATGAATTCTATGTCTATTTAAAATCTGACCCTTCTTAGCTGTAACATTCACAAGAATAAACACCGTTTTTTCAGTTCGCAAAACGCGCTTACACGAGTTCGCTACGAGAGAATGGTAGCAATAATTTTTTTAATTATTTTAGATCGTGATTCTGGTCGGACTTGGTAGTCTGAACTCCAGACTTCCAAGTTCTACCAGAACCTTTGTTTTTAATGCTCCAGACGTTGATTGCCGTGATTTATCTTAATTGTTTCACTTAGGGCTTAAACCCATTTTTACGCGTTTTCTATATTTAACACGCACGTACGTGTTAAACCTAATTGTAGAAGGCGATACATGTTAGCCCTAACTCTAGATGGCGATAATCGCGACCCGGCCTTAATGATTATACCCCAAAAAGCGTTTCGCGGGAGGACCCCGAACCCACAGCTACGTCACTGAGAAAGCTACTATTTTAAAATATAATTTATCAAAAACAAATTTTATATTCTAAATCAATAAATGTGGTGGATTTTATTTATCTTTAACTTAATTTTAAATGCTTGTGTATTTAGCTTTAATTAATACTAAACACACTAGAACCGTATAGCAACCGGAACCGATCGGTTCTAAATTTTGCGAACCGGAATCGAAACCGGAACCGATAAATTAAAATTTTAAGAACCGGAACCGTTGCATCCCTAATACTTTAAAGTATTTATGTTACATATGCTCATATCTTTATGAACAAGTCGGCCCAGGCCGTAATATTAGTTCCACATCAGTGTATTCGAGTGGGCAACCCATACACCCTTAGTAGACACAGGTAGGCAAACTAATACAAAAACTGTTGATGCCATGTGATTTCCTATCATTTGATATATAATTTACCATCCTATGTTAAAGAGTGGCCACCGCCTACCCTCAGGATACCCGGGTGGTGGATTTTGACGACATGGACACGCCAGAAGGGGCAGAAAATTGGCTAAGAGAGAATCTGGAACTAGAGGAGACTTGCTATTTTTCCGTCAAAACTTGCACGCGCTTTGGCAGAGACACAGGAAGAAAGGAGAAACCGGTACTCATTTGTTTGGATAGCCACGAATCTCGACAGGTCATACTACAATTGTAGTATGACCTGGCGGCAACAACACGGGAGAGGGGCGGCAAGCAGACGGCTCTATCATTTCCCCGCCACTAAACCGAGGTGTTAGGACATTTCGACTCGGAATAGTGTGGTGGCCCGTCACAGTCGGCGGACTCTCCGGCGACGGCAGGCGGGCCGCCACTTTTGTGCTACTAGGGAAGCAGCTCCTAAGTTGAAGACTAATCAAGTCTTAGAATTCTGTAAAGTTCAGCTGGCCCCCGATCGATCCTTGGAGCAGAGGATGTTTTCTCGAATGCTTCTATGGAAAAAGAGGAGGACTTACCCAAAATCTACTGCTTAGGGTTCCAATGCTAAAAAAAACCTGAAGGTGGACCTGAATTCTGGGAATCAGGCCCTTCCGGTAATGTCACCCAAGGACACGGAAAAGAGGATGATATTGATGATAATTGTCCTATTCTCTCAAAACTTATCAAGAGTACATCGTAACTTACTCTCGGTACTACATGCCGGTTACTTTACACAAGGTGTGTTGATACATGGAGCAGACAAGAAGCTAAAGAAATGTTATTGGTCACAAGGAATACGCCAATTACTGGCTGCAACACAAATACACGACGACGACGTAGGTTAATTTTTAGCACCAACATCCGCATTCCACTCGGAGAACTTTGATGTTCTCGATAATTTGAAATTATATTCAAACGAATTAAATAATAAATTTGCCTAATAGCTTTTTCCTTCAATTCCAAATTTTTATCTGTAGCAAGTTTGTGGAGTCTAGCTTTGGTGTAGAAATGAATAATATTTTTAATTAAACTTCTTCCGTGATGTTCTATGCCCACTTTGGAATCAAACATGTGTTCGGTAATAATAATAGTTAAAATTTACAGTGGCAAGAACTTACTAAAACATTGTCTTCTTCTGGGCTAGATTGAGAGATTGAGTTCTCCGGATCAAGAAAATATCATCATTTTGAAATTAACCTAACAGAAGTTAAATTGTTTTCTCCAATTGTTTGCTAAAATAAACAATAAACACGAAATATACCGGTATTGTATTATTTTCAACAACTGAGTAAAAATCTAAAGTTTCCCCAACTGATTGGTTGCTCAAACTAAAACCTGCTGCTTCATCAGGAGACCATGCAGACTTTATTAATACCGCTCGCTTCTGAACCCGACTCGTCTTTACTACACCACCACTTCTACCGTAACATTTTACGGGCGCGTAGACCTCTATAAACACGCGGATTTACAATGTTGGAAATTGCGGGGGTCCGTATACGCGTCCCAAAAAACCTCACTTAGAATTAAAATTAAGCAACGTATTTGCACACAGCTATTCAAACAAGTTGGCAAGCCAAAATATACCTCTCCTCGGAAGTATGGTCCCTAGTGGTATTAATTTCTCGATACGACCCCCAAAGATATCTCCGCAATTCAGAGTTATTTACGAAAAACGTATTCTCGGTTCAAACCCTGCCCGGTATAAAATTTTAATTTTAATTTAAATAATTGAGACGAAACAATCGAATTTAATTTATTCAGAATATTATAAATTAAGTAGTTACAACAGCGAGTTAGATTCACTAAAACAATGCACAATTGAATTTAACCCTTTTTACAGTACATGTTTATCAGTTGAATATAATACTAAGCAAATTTTAATGAAAGAAACATCTACAGATGATATTTGTATTTTTCTCGCTTACGAAATACTTGCCGCATCTTTAACGCTCATTTTATTTCAACTTCCAGTTGACGTTGTGACACATACCGCATGAAAAAGACCAATGCCGTCCAATTTCCAATATCATATAATGACTCGCACACCCAAGAAATCATTGACTGCGTTAGAAATCGTAGATATCCAAATATCCACACCAAATATATTTACAAGAAGCAAAAACCTTACCATCAACAAAGCACAGAGAGCCACTTGACTAACCGCCAGCTCTTAAAGCAATTAACGTTAAATTATCTCCTTTGAATTAACACAACTATATATAGGTCGTTAAATAACAAAAAAAAACTAACAAAGTGGACCACCCTCTAATCTCGGCTGACTGCGCTAAAACAAGATTTAACCTTTAAAAAAAACCAGATTAGGCCTTCATAAATTCATTAATAAAAAAAGACTTTATTACCTATTATGCTTACGATGCCTGTCTTAATTTCAGTGAATCTAAGCAGCTATCGGTGGTTCTGTGGTAGAGCGCTCGACTGCCAAGCCGAATGGTCTGGGTACGAAACCTGGGTGGCGCATTTGTTTTTAATCAATAGAGAAACGCTAAATTAGAATTTCTTCGATGCAATAATTTCAATTTCAATTCTATTTCAATTAAACCAAAATTTCGTACTCTATTAAATACGCTTCCGATAAAGCTGAAGGTCTAATTTTCAATAAGGCGTAACAAGTGTCGGTGGTTCTGTGGTAGAACGTCCGCCTGTCAATCAGGAGGTCTCGGGTTCAAATCCCGCGCGATGCGATCGCAAATTGATACTAAGACGAATACCGTGTACAACTGGTGGAAACCCTGCCATTGGACGTTGAGAGGTAGCATTACACTCGGCACTCGGTCCGTCCCTAAGTCATTAAGAAGAAGTTGGAGAGAAAACGCCCATATAAACACAACAGACTCAACGTGCACAACCATCAGAACACAAACGCAACAAATTCAACACTCACAACCTACGCATAAACATTACAAAAACGTAATACACCAAACCGTCACGACGGTGAGCTAAAAAACACCATCCAAACCAAACCGCAAATGTATCCGTTAACGCTCACCGTCACACGGTGGTTTTGCCAACCCTTTGAGAAACTGCGTACGCAGTGATTACACTTTGTACCGAAAATGCGAACGCGTTCGCAGGCCTGACAGACCCACAGACCCACAGACAGTCACGGTGGTTGTATAACCCCTCCTAGGGGACTTTGTCCCCTCGGAGAGGTAAAAATATAACTTTCATGAAAATCGGTAGTTTTTTAGGCGAAAATATAAAACCACGAAATTTGGGATCCCGTAAATTACCCCGAAAACTATACTTAAATTTAATATTTACTGATATAACCGAAAGTTGTATGTCCGCTGAACCCTAACCTATCCAATAATATTTTTTTAACGTTATCGGACTTAATTTAAAATAAAATATCTACCACACAAAGCGAGCGCACCGAAAATAGTAAATTCGGCAAATGCCCAACTTCAAGGGCTCCGATTTAAAGGCTATCAATACATTCGAACGAGATATCATTGACTTTTCTAGCCCTAGCCGTTGAAGAGATATGCGCGACACGGTGGCATCGGCATCGGCATCGGCTACACTGTACGTGAGACTAATACACACAAATCCTTAGGATTGTGTGTAAAAAGCAGCAATTTGAAAGCTTATAGGGTAATTAAATTTAGTCTTATTAATTAAATATTAATGACATGATGTAATAAATGAAATTACAGGCAAATAAAAGAAGTGTCAGAAGGTTACGAAAAGCTCAGGCAAGGGAGAGAGAGGGTGCAAGAAGTGGTGAGTCTGGTGACATAAAGCCGTCAAACAGAGGAATTATACCCAAATTAATTCTTCGTAGACGCGAGTAAATGAGACATTTGGTTATAATGAAAAAACTCGTAATTGTTCTTGGGCTTGGTTTCATATTTGTGCTTTTTCTAAAGGACTAATCCGAAAGCACCAGTTGATTTTTCAGGCAAAAGGAAAAATAAAATCTTAAAAGTATTAAGAAGAGAAGCAAAAGAAAATAAAAATATGGAGGTTGAAGTTACAAAGGTTGAAACAAAAAAAAAGTACAGAGAAACTGAACACAGGTGATAAAGCGCAACTTCTTGTAGTACAGAAAAAATTCAAATAAATTTAACTTTCTTTATATGAATTTAGATAAATTTTATTTCAAAATTAAAAAATAATCCATATTAAATATCTGCTCTAAGAAAATACCATACCAATTTAATCACCGAGATAATATAAAATTCGAGAATGACATATTCTATTAATTTCTGTTCTGCAAAATAAATTCATGGGTATTTTTTTATGAATTTGCGAATTTGCATGACTTTTGGTGCCTAAACTACCAAAATGTTTGATATAAATTTCCTAAAATAAACACATTTGAATCCCAGTTTAAGAATTTTTTTAAATAATTTTTCCACTAATTTCAATAATTTAAAAGAATTATGTTCGTCGTGATTTGCTTACCTATTTCACCTTTGATACTTTCCGTCTATCTAACGATAGGAAATCACATGGCCTCAACAGCTTTTGTAGTGCTTTGCCCACCCGGCTATCCTGAGGGTGGGCGGTGGCCACTCTTTAACATAAGATGGTAAATTATATATCAAACGATAGGAAATCACATGGCCTCAACAACTTTTATATTAGTTTGCCTACCTGTGTCTACTAAGGGGCACTAAATGGGTTAGAGTGTGCAATAACTGGTGGCTTTACCGGGGAGTCGGGGTCCGGCTCTTGTAACCCATAAGGGTGGTGGCGCACTGGGAGATGTTAGCTCTGATCAAATGGTCCTATCTCCACCTCCGACTTCGGTCAGGTTTGGGCTGGATACTGTGCTTCGGCGCAGGCGAACGGAGAGGGTCCGTGCAAACTGGCCGCCTCGGCGGATTGGGTAGCCTGCTGTGGGGTGGCGGGCCTCCATATGCGGGCACGGCGGTCCTGTTTACCGGCCTTTTGGAACCACACCGGCATCTCCGGTGCCAGCTGTGCCGGGTTATTTGGACTGCTGGAGTTGCTACAGCATCCACTCTTAATCCCACTGCTGTGTGCGAAGTGGGGATTGTTCCACCCATTGCTGCACCTTCTGCTGGGTTGAGTGGCTTGCGTCAAAGGTGAGACCATCAGTAGTAGGGTTCTGCTACCCATGCTGGGTTTGTCACCTGTCCGGGCTAGGGGGACGCTGGCGTAGGGCACTATGATGATAGGCCTCCGGTGGTGTGGTCTCTGTTACTAGGTACACCGGGCTATAAATTCTGACACACTGTGTCTACTAAGGGTGTATGGGTTTGCCCACCCGAATACGCCGATGTGGAACAGATAATACGGCCTGGGTCGACTTGTTACATTGGTGTCGGACTCCATTTCAGAGTGCATAATTGAAATTTGTCTTTTTCATGACATCATCTATCAACCCTAAAAGTTTAGTTTGGTTCCACCTAATGAGCCTGAAAAAGTGTCTGGCTCATGGACTAATGGTTCTTTCAAATGGAAAAGGAACGATCAAATCTGCGTTCACAAAGAATACCTATCCCAATTATGAACAGTATTTTGCCAATAAATATGCTTTGTTTAATCTTAAACCTAACTACCCAATGATAGAGTGTTTCTGTTGCGACAAACCTTGGCTGGCTGTACCTCATTAATTTGAGCGTATGCAATATCGTGTGGCACCTAGGAGCAACAAACACAAGGAGAACGCAGCCAGCCTTTAAACACGTTAACGAAGGGTTGTGTACGAATTTCATTGGACGAGCGTCATGAGCCTTTACGCTGAACGTTTTACGGGCGGGTGGAAGACAATTTCCGAATTTTCCCCTTCCGGCGGCAGCAGGCGCTAAAGAGTCTATCCAATGAAAAACGTACACTAGAAAATCCACGGCTTTTGACGGGTTGCGTTCTCATTGTGTTGGGTGTTGTGATTGTTGCTCCTAGGTGGCACTAATGGAACACTAATCTTCATGTTTTGGTTTGGCCTTGAAATGTTGCCTGAAAGAGACCCAGAGGAAGAACGAGAGTTACTGAGGAAAGGCCTTCCTCGTACTACAACAGCCTTACTGAATGTGACTGATGTCTCCCTTAAAAGAATAGTTGAGCTATTATCTGGATTTAACGAATTAGAAACACGTATAGATTACCAATTTAAAGACAGATCGTATTTATTTCAAGCTTTCACTCATACATCGTATAATGGCTCTCACGTTACTGATTGCTATCAATGATTGGAATTTTTAGGTGCTGTTTTAGATCAATTGTGAGGACCCCAAAAAAAAATGAGCTAGGAGATTTATACGATTTTAGACTAGCGGAATGATAGTCATTTGAACAAATTTTTAAAATACGCAACATCCTCTTTGTTAAAGGTTATACGTAGAGCCTAGCGCCGCCGATCCAATTAACTTTATATGATAAAATATATGAATATAGATGGCGTTAAAAAACCAATGCATTTAGAGAAATGGTTCCAATTTGAAAAGTTTGGATGATAGCGGTTTGCATAGGATAAAAGAAATTTAGACTTAAAATTTTTATTTACAACTTCATTAAATGGGAATCCCCCTGCACGCGACCTGAAAATTTCAAATCCGTTCTAAAATTAAATTTCGACTTATTAGCACTGTCGTTCAGTATTCGGTTTTTACATTGGGGCAAACAAGTAGAACAGCCCGAGGCTTACTTTTTTATAATTACTATTATCTTTGTTGTGTACTTATGTAATTTCAAGTACACACTCAAAACTTACTGTTGAAAAAACAGCAAATACGGTTTATAATTTACAGCAAGGTGCAGTTGAAGTGGGTTAACGCTTGGCTGAGGAAGGACCGCGGTCCGAAAGCTCCCAAAGAAAAGATTTAAATAAATTACGTTTTTAAACAACTCCATGTAGTAGCAGTTCTTTTTAAATTATTTTTAACAATTTTTAACAGCAGTTTGTCTTAAAATTTACAGCTTTCTGCTGTATTTTGAAGAAAACAGTAGCGACTGTAACAAGTTGGCAAGCCAAAATATACCTATCCTCGGAAGAATTGTCCCTAGTGGTATTAATTTCTCGAGATAACCCTTAAAGATATATCTCCGCAATTTAGAGTTATTCGTTAAAAGTGTTATCCCAGTTCTATCCCGCCCGGTATAAAATTTTAATTATAAATAAAATAATTGAGACGAAACGACCAATTTTAATTTATTCAGAATATCATAAGTTAAGTAGTTACAACAGTGAGTTAGACGTACTATAACAAAGCACAATTGAATTAAACCCTTTTTACAGTACAAGTTTATCAGTTGAATATAATACGAAGCAAATTTTAATGAAAGAAATATCTACAGAGGGTATTATAACGACCGTTCGCTTTTTGGTTTATAATTTTAACGGAATCGGGCCGATTTTAATTAAACGATAGTTTATCGAAATTTTGTTAAAAGAATATTCCCTAAGGGCGCGCGATAAATTTACGAGAACAATTTCCCGTCGCCGTTATATCGAAAATTTATTTGATTCGGGATTGCCAGAACTGTAATGTTGTGGGCGAGTGATTAGAAAATAAAATGGCAACCAGAATTATGCAAAATTATAAATGTTATTTTTATTCAGAACAGTCTATGGAACGTTCTAGATTTAACTTTCATCAATAACCCAACCCTTCTACGTAATTGTACAGAACTGGTACTCAAGTGTCTAAGACTAGATTTGTCGTAGTTCATCGTGATTGAAAAATAAACCAAAACACACTTACACTTAAGTAAAAATCATAAATTATACTGAGTAATTTTAACTAAATTCAAACTACCTAACTATAAACTGTCTTAATTAACAGCTGAGAGCTGTTCGCTACTAATTACTTCCAATCTACTTAATTAGCCTCACAGGTTGAGTTGATAATTTCAAGGGTATAATTAGTTTATTCCAATTCAAAAAATAATAACAATCAATTTTATCTTACAGCTGACTTGAGTTAGTTCACAATTACTTTAACTTAAACACGCACTGTTCATACACTCATGGGCCAATAAAAGCAGGACATGACTCTCTTATCGCTATGCGGCCACTAAGAGAAACAGCCGAGCTACTAGAGGACCCTATCGGCAAAAATTACAAACGCGAACAAGTAACAACCCACGTCACACCTTTTTTGGGGAGGGGGAAGCCCGGGGAGGGTTAAAGGTCTACATGTAGGTTCACCCCTCTTTGCCAAAAAAGGGTTCAAACATCCTTTTTACTTCCCCCTCGAAACCCCACCATTGATAGCGACGGGTCAGCTCGCTCTCCCGACCTCTCCATGTGGAAGGATTAAGTCCGGCATTGTTAGCGCTATCAAAATTGTCTGCAGTTACAATGCCCTTGAGAACCGCGAAGTCCGAATTACGAGGTGACCGTCACTATCAATACGGGATAGCGATGGGAAAAGAAAAATGATGTTTGAACCCTTTTTCAGCTACTCTCAGATGGCGCAGCCGTAGCTTAAAAAAAATGTTACGGGTTCCGTTTCATATTATTACTTTGATATAGTTTCCGCGGGAGTTTTGAATAATTATCCTTTTTCTAAGCGTTATTAAAAGGTAAAAATGAACTATTTTTTGTGTCTTAACGAAATTTTGTTAAGAGAGGTAAAAATTCATATTCGTACCGCTTTTAAAATGACAGTTATATTAAAATTAACAATATGAAAGCGTGGTTGACGTTTTACTTAAAAAATGCGTAAAATTTACCACACGTTGCTGTTTTTTTTTCTATTATAAACGGCAAGCGCTAGTATATAAAACAACTAATTATTATTATTTTCAAAGCATTTTTTAAAATCGCACAAGTTTCATTTTAGTTTTAAATATAATAATATCCGATAAAAATATTTTTATATACTCTTTTGTATTAGTAGCATCCCACGCAAAATGCTATATTAATTACAACCCTTGTGCTTAATAATTTGAAACCAGGTTAATAATTTACTTTCCTTTGGTTTTCCCTATAACTCTAAACTACAAAGACTCGAGCTAAACATGATCAACTAGAGTTTTAATCATTTTGGATGTATTCCCTCAAATTTTTCTATTGGATTATGAAAATATTCTGTGAAATTTTTGGTTATAATAATTTTAATAATTGATATAAAGTTTTATATATTTCTATCATGAATTGATTAATATAATATATGAAATTTTTTAATTAATCTGACGTGATAATGGTTTGATCCGAAAAACATTTGATGGAATTTTGAGGTTGTGAATGGGTTCTGTACTATATACGTTTGATAACTAAAACTACGGCAAACACTGGAATTTTACTGTAAAACTGCATGCATTTACCGTATTAAATACGTCTGGAATGAAGATTAAATAAACAGCAATACTCTGTAAATATTATTTTATCTAGCTTTATTTTTAAACAGCAGAGTGCCCAGTAAATTTAACAATAAGCATGACAATAAAAGAAAACAGTCAGAGTTGGTTGTGAAATTAACAGCATTCTGCTTAGTGCTCGGAATTGTTTATTCATTATTAACAAATTTTCCGATTTATTTAACAAACGGGTGTAAAAAGGATATCATTTTGACTTATTTAATTATGTTTTTTTACGCAACCAAGCATTTATTTGGAAAAAAGTGGCATTTATTTAAATAATTGTTTGTTTTATTTAAATAATAGGTTTATTCACTCGCGATTATTCAAACTTTTTATCATTTTTATTCAACTATTGGTTATTTAAATAAATATTATTTAAATAACGCCGGGCTTATTTTATTCATGGATAAAAATTAATCGAACTCCGAGCACTAATTCTGCTGGCATCTATGCTGACCGCAGCTTACTGTAAAATTTACAATAATATTTTTCTGTGTGTAGATAACAGGGCCACCAAGAGCGGGGGTGGGCCCTAGTAAAATATAAATTCCGGGCCCCAAGAGAACCGTTACTTTTACTTCGTTTGCTCATTACCGGGCCCCTAGACTGCACGGGCCTGATAATACTCTTCTGTAGTATTAAAAATATAAACTAAATTCATTGGGGAACTAGTGATTAAATAACTTATGGTACAAAGTATTTCGCTCCGCACTAAGTCGGCGGGAGCTTTCCAACGTACATTTTCAAGCGAAAAACATTAGCGGTATAGGGACGTGTACATTTCCAACCAACGAAACATTCAAATACAAATTCGTATAATTATTGTGGCACAAAATTTTATTTCAATAACAATATATCTTTCAAAGAATATTAGCGACCAAATTGGTATGAAGTTTATCTTAAGGTGACATATCGAAAGCAATTTTGACTTCACCCGATCGGAGTGTAACATTGACGCTCCGTAAAGAGGCGCTCTGGTAATTTTCATCGTTAAAGTGGCATTTGATCTCGGAGTTCTTGCGATGGCCGCTTTTCAAGGTTTCGTGGGCCGAAATCTGGACATTGCTGGCCGTACTTGCTCTAGTTATTTGACTACCAAAGAAAAACCAAAAAAAAAACACAGAAACTGGATCAGTACGTCATGTGGTTTTACATCATTAGGACGGGACAATGAACAAAACTGACTGAGAACTTGCCGATGACGATTCGTTGGGTAATCCTTTTTCATTTGGCTTAGCCAAGGAGATGAAGCTACTACATTCCTTTGCCACATGGTCAGCTCTTCCGCGAAGGTCCAGTGTCGGAGTCTGGGTGAAGGCGTCTTTCTGGAGAACCACTCTGTCCAAGTGGATCGACTCGGTATCGACGTCCTTTGACGGCGTGTCATCGGACAAGATTGTTTTCAAGGAAGACTGTGACTCGATGCTTTCGCCATTTTCGCCGCTTTCGCCCTCTGGGATTGATTTGTCCGAGTCATCATTTTCCGAATACAGTTTTTCAATATTGGCGTGTTCGGACAGAGACTGGTCGTTCTCTTCCATTGAGCGACATCTAAAGAAAAATTGAGCAAAGTTCGATGATGATTAGCTCTCTAGTTGCTACACATCTCAACAATATGTTTATTTACTCGGGTTTATCGATAGGCATACGCTTCATATTTTCCAACAAGTCGGATATTGCGAAGGTGACGACAGATAGCTTTCCAGACGGCGAAAGGTGCAGTAGATTCTTAACGAGATGACTGACCATTTCTCCTTCTTTTGCCTCTGAATCAGTCCCGCGTGCTTCTAAGCCCCACCGAGTGTTATCGCGACAATCTTCAAGATCCAAAATCTCACTATCCGTCGCGATTACTTCAACGTGGCTCCGTCGTTGTCGTCCTCTCCGCGAGTACGAAGTGAATGCGCTTGATGGTTCAGCCTTCCTGTAAAACTTAGCTGACCTTCTTAGACACCTGCCATCGTCACTTTCGGAGTTCTCGGTGTTAACTGTTCCCTCCCGTGACGATTCTACGTCGCTGCCCGAGCCGATAGACATGTTGCGTGGAGAATTAACCACTTGGTTCAACGACTCGTCTTTGTTCCATGTCGTCTTCTCCATTGTCTTTGGACGGTATGCTTTATGTGGTTTCCGATCTAATCTGAACTGTGTGTCGCTGCCTTTGTCGGGACGAGAGTGACTCCACAAACTAGGGTTGTGATCGCCGCAATGTTTCAAGTCTACGTTTGGACGCTGTTTTGACTGTTTCGTATCGAGCTGGGTTCCTAACATACTTTCTCCGTCGTCCAATTCGTGAATATTAAAAGCTTCACCGCAAAGATTCTTACGGGGCATTTTTGTCGAATGAGGAAAATAACGTTGTGCAACTAGTCAGCCTTTTAGCCTTAAAATGGTTTTGAAAAGTCCGTTGATAATCTCGTGAAATATCAAACCGTGAGTGCGCGCGGTTTCGAAATATTCATATCGCGTAATCTTCAACCAGGGGTACGTCAAGTGGAGAAGATATTTTCCTTATTATAAGAAACGGTCTAACAAGAGAAATTATTTTTATACACTGTTAAAAATAAAGGTTTATAAAACGACCAAAATTGGACTTTAAATTTATTTCAAACCATTTGGTTACTGAAAACGGTCTAATCAATTATTTTAGACCCATTTTACTCTTTCATGTTTAATACAATACCTTTAGGGGTATTGAAAAGGAACGAGCCCAAAGAATAAACCTTTTCCAGTCCTGGTGGTAAAGGTATAAAAATGTTATGTTCTATCATTTAGTCCTTTTGAATACCCGTTTAATTCCCTTAAAAAAAAGAAAAAAATGATATGGACCAATTTCGAGACTAGTATTTGAATACTACCTTATTTCTTTTTTTAATATTTTCTTTAAAATAACATAATGCAAAGAAATTCCAATCACCAGGAATATTTAACTTAGGTTAAGTCTTTAAAAATTTGATAACAGATTTAAATATATGGGGATATTGATTATGGCGTCAAACTATTATAACCCAAATATCGGCACTAAATAATTGTAGCTGTGTGTATATCAAAAACTGAAAGTAATAAATGATTCTTTACGTGATCAACTCCCTTCGTTCAACGACTATTTCCCCCTAGCGAAAACCAGCTTTATCTGGCCATGTTAATGGTTAATCTTTTAAGTCGTATTGAATAATAATAAAAAAGTAATAAATAAGGGCCTATAAAGGCCTGAAAATATTGTGAAAAAGGATTACCATCTTACTGTTTATGAAGTGAAATGGATAAAAGAGTGTAAAATAAGTACTTAAACATTCCACAAAAGGACTGAATTTGGGGAGCAGAAGGTTTAAATATGTTCTATGATAAAACCCTGAATGGTCTTAATTATTGGAAAATGTTTTAAGCACTTTAGAGGTCTAAAATAAGACCTTTATTTTTAACAGTGTAAGATTTCGCGATTTTTGTGTCCAGTTGAAAAGATTGATTTTTTATTATATTTTGTTCTGTTTTTTTTTTATCTTAATGTTTTGTATTCAGTCTGTATTCCAAACTTAAACCCATTTTGTGCTTCCGCGTAGTTTCTTCTTGGCATTTTGTTTACGAAAGCGGTGGAACAACTAAACAGGACAGAAGAAAATGACGCCCCGAATACTTCGATATCATTCGAAAGCTCTTTTCATACGGAACCGAATTATTTTGTACAGGGTGAAGATATCGAAATAGAGAATTCGGAATTGAGAAATGACGAACCGACGGCTATTTCCGAAAATTACCCTCGTTTGCTGATCTTCGAAAACACTGCGTTTTTTCGTGTCCTTCAAAGTGTCGAAGAGCATGCCCGAGGTTGTCATGGTGCTCTCTCAGTTTCAAAAAAACGAGAAGTAGGCCACGTGACCGTGTACGAATGTTCTTGCCCTAAGGGACATTCGGTCGTAATCTCGACGTCTACCCAACTGGGAGAACAATATACGGTAAATTGCCTAATGTACCTAGCCTTCGTCTGTTCCGGCATGTTAGGTATTCAATACAAAAAATTGTGTAATTTTGCCAATATTGGATCATTATCGGAAAATATAGTAAAACCAATCAAAAACTCAGTTAGCGCCATTGTCGATATTCTCAAATATGAGTCGGTTTCCGAAGCCATTTTTAAAGAAGCGGAAAGCGAACCGAGAGAAAATTTAGAAACGTCGAATAGCAAGATATTTTCGATAGAATCGGACGCCCGACACGCTTGCCGCAAAAATTCGTATCACTCGGATGTCGTAGCCTTAGGGAAAAATACACACAAAGTAGTAAGCATCATGCACGTCACTAAGCAAGACGATAACTCTTCCCAAAGGCACGAAGCTTTGGGAATCGAAAAAATATACGAAGAGTTTCGAAAGAAAAATATTGTTATAAAAGACCACGCGCATGACCGCAACACATCCGTAAACAAAATTATAAAATCGAAAGGCGGCCCTACCAGTACCAATGATAGGTGGCACGCTGTAAAAGCCGTCACCAGAGAACTGAAGGTAATTGGCAAAGGCGCTATAAAAAGGCACGGAGTTACGTGGCACGAAGAGCTGCAGGACAAGGTGGCACCTATCAAAAATCATTTATATTGGTGTATAGAAAACTGCGAAAGTGACGGCGAGAAGCTCCGAGAGTTAATTTTACTATGTGTCGCGCACTTTCAAGGAAGTCATGAAAAATGTTACGAAGCTTCAGCGTGTAAAAAATCAAATTACGTTCCTTGCGTATTACTTATCACGGAACCAATCGCGGTACAATTGTTAGAGGGTATGTTGAAAAAATCCACTCTGTACAGATACGCTGAAGACTATGCAAAATGCAGAGACACCTTTTTCATTGAAAGTTTTAACAATACAGTTCTTATGTATTTGGACAAACGTATTCACTACAAGTCGTTTTCCTACGAGCTCCGGCAATCGCTCGCAGTTTTAGATTGGAACGAGCACGTGTGTCGCGCTTTCACGTCACGCTACTCTACTGAAACCGCCGAGAATGAACGCAGGACCAAAGGAAAGAAAAATTACGTCCCCAAAACGTAGAGGTAAGTAAGCTCACTGCAAATTTGAGCGTTTTCTATCAAATTTCTCGCAATTCCTAAAACTAATGTTGAATATAATTTTAGTTTGTGAAATCAATTTGGCGGCTGCTGAAATCTTCGCCACCAGAATGCGCAACTTCAGAGAACCAAGATGAAACCATACACAGTGAAGAAGAACAAAATTAAAATTAATAACTAATTTAGGGCACAAGTGGGCATAGTTTGTACGTAACGCAATAAAACTTTCATTTTTATTCCTATCTGTATCAATTTGCTTGTTGTAAGTTACAATACTTTGATTGTTTTGTAGTGAGGCACATAAAAATTACATTATTAGACGGAGGACAATAAACGCGAGCAATCTAAGATATACCACCAAATAATGCCTACTTATTCTTAGGAGCCTTTTGCGTCAGTCTAAAACCGCGTTCCGAAAATACCTATACGTAAATTACTTTATTATTATAAAATTAAACCACCGCCTCTAAAAGAAAACCGGTCGTATTATACATATAGTGGTTTTAATTTATAATAATAAAGTTATTTTGTAAATATTCCATTAAAAAAACTAGGTAATGGGGGAATTTACAATAAAATTACCCGTATGTTAGATTTATTAACTTGACAAAATTTAGCATCAATAAATATACTACAGGTAATTTTCTATTTGCGATGTAACAATACCGTTTGTAGTTGCATTTTGTGGCGTTTTTTTGCGAAAATATATAGAAAGTATCTAAGCATGTTATGAACCTTTTTCACCATTACTCGTCAAATAGAAATGCAGCTTACAAAGTACGAACGGGAATATTTACAATTATATAATTTACTTTATTTGGATCTAAAATCAAATAAAAGCGAAAGGTGACCCGTATTATTTTATATATAAATAAATAAAATATAAACACATATAAATATCTATAAAAATAAATATATTTATATATACTACGCAAAACTATAGCTTTTCGAAAACTATCCGAATAAATTCCAATAATTTATAGGAAATGAAGAATTTATTTAAAATTTGTGGTTTTTTGATAATCTCTATAATATCTTTATTCATAACACAGAATATGCAAAAAATTGCCTCTTATTTCAACGATGTTTTTATAAACAGTAGGTCAAATCATGGACTAATTAATGTATACATTAATTAGTCCATGGTCAAATGTAGATATCAATACTGTATTTTCGGACGCATTCTAGCTAGTTTAAAAAATTAAACGAGTGAAGAGTTGCCCTTTGTTCGGTCCAGCGAACTAAGAAAAGGATTATCTCTACAGGGGTTCCCCTTCGCTCGGACCCGCACGACCCTCGAAAACTTTCATAGCCCCATTTTTGTTTCGACCCTCCCGCATTTCAACCCCCTTTGGATGGGACTGAACGGCTGATGAAAAACCGGCCTTTAAAATATATTATCGAAAATTAACATTAGTATGTTCCTTATACACGTGAGCCGACGCATTTCTTATCTGACGCAAAATTCTCATGAGGGCAAAAACGCGTCTCCACTGGCTTATATATGACTTTTTGGCTAGCCATTCTAACCGTTTAACCGACCGACCGGAAATAGTTCCTTCCCAGATGAATTTGGAGAGGGGAATAAAAACCGAGTATCTTTTATTGAAGCGTCCATTGAAGGTTGTTAGATAATTTTCTTTATTTCACTGTCAATCCAAAACTAAAAAATAATATTTTCAAAACCCTTTTTACTTTCAAAACCAAGCGCGCTCTCCCGCGCGGATCAACGTAATATTGCTTGGTTCTTTTTAAAATTCGAATATATTTTATGTAGGATATGTGACGGCTTTTCCGTCAATGGGAGAGCTAATTACTTAAAGGGGGTTAAAGATTAACTTTAACCCGAAGAGAAAACGGACTGAAACATTTCCCTCTTCGCGCGATTACCCTAAACTATTTTTAATAACCGGACTGGCTTAAAACTCTAAAAATAAATGCACGTATTTGAAAAACTTAACAACTGTTTATTACAGAAAAGCACAAAATTACTAATTTTCCCAGCACACAGGAATAACAAACTAACTAGGGACGCTCTTGTCCATGCACTGATATTTTCCAACTCAGCTCGCTCTCAAGAATTGTCCATAACTCTCCTCCCACAACTGGCGGGTTAAACCCCGATTATCCTATGATCCGAGCGAGCCGTGACGTCAGGCAGATTTCCCAAAAGAAGCGGGAATTGCCCGAGCCCCGATCACAACCCGTCTCCAAATCCAAAACTTTCCACAAAATCTTTCGTTATTTGGACAAAGAAGGTTGGCGCCGAGGAAACCCCGATAGCCACCTGCACTCAAATGATTACACTCTTAAAAATATAGAATACACTAATAACTCCCAAACCGTTTCACCCCAAAAGGAAATATACAAAATGCTAAGCCGACAATATTTACAAAGTACATTTTAACTGGAAATTAAATGAGGTTTACAATACTTAATTATTTTAATTGGAAATGAACATGGAATTAATAAAAAATAAGTAAAACGTACATCGTAATTTCACAAAATATCAGAGTTTCCTATATTCTGAGCAGTTGCTTTGGGCACTTGTCACTGCTTCATTAAGTTGGTATTTGACTTTAATTAAGTATCTCTGTCCAAACGCCAAAAATTTCTTTTCAACTTTGACCATGCTAATGCTTAGACGAGCTAAGCCGTTTTCGCAGGTTTTTAGCCGTTTTATAATCATATGCTCATGTTTACGATGTTTTTTAAATTAACTTAGGTGTTGATCGAAAATTCAAGAAAAGAGAAACCTAATTAATAAACAACCAAACATTTGTATCCAAACTCTTAAAATTTCGTTTTAACTTTGACGAATTAACCATTTTCACCTTAAATACAAAATTTCTGTGAAATAAATTTCACGATACTTTATCGCCATCTATATTTAGTGAAGAGAAGCAGTGGTTATCGTAATAAAAGGTAGATGGCAACAGTTTCTCGGAATAAAGGAAAAGAAAATAAAGAGAGGAATAGAATCGTCTTGGGATATGATCATATGTTAGGGGCTTAGGGCCGAGGTTAGTCACAGCTTAGACTAATATTCCCTCTCCCGATTAAAAAATGCACATGTGCGAAGGAGCTCTTGCTAGGGCCATAATGGTTCTTTTTATAAAATAACCTTGGCCATCTTGTTGAAATGTTGCCTCCCCGCTTCAGCTGTGGATCCGTTTTCTCTCCCACTAAAGAGCTTATGAACTCATTCTTAGGCATTGGCTGAACTATTCCAAGGCAACATTTCAACAAGTTGGGCAAGCGTAAAGACATTTTATATAATCAACTATTTTCACATGTCCAGATACATTTCTGACATGTCTCATACTCTCATATTTACATGATGGAAAGATAATTAAGGCGTGACAACTCCTTTGAGGCAGATAAAGGTTCTTTTTAAAAGCGACTCGAGTGCCTTCTCGATAAACTTCCAACACTTTCATAAATTTTAACTTATGTAACATAATAAGTATGCATCTGAATAACATTTCACTAGAAAAATCAATGAGACCATGTTTCACACGGAATATACAATTAGTCGACCCAAAAATTTAAAATTATTGTAATCCTTGCGCTGTTAAAAAGTTACCATGGAAACAAATCTTGTAATAGCGAGGCACAAGCTAAGCTACAGATTGTCAAAGCCATAAACGGGAGAGTAATTCTGCATGTTTTCAAATTTCGCCTGACTAACTTTCGCGATTAAAATAAACTTAAGCGCCATATATTTCATTTTTTTAGTATTAAAAACATACAGAAATAGGTGGCGCCCTGTTTTTTCTTGGTACGTAGTGCGCTTATCAGGGTGATTGATATAGCATTGTAATGATTTTTTGTGGTAAAGTAACTCTTCGGTATTTAAGGACAGGGTGATATAGTTATGGAACAGAGCGGTTGATATTTTAGTGAAATTTACACTTAGGTTTTAATAGTGCGCTTATTAATTTAATGTACAGGGTGATAGAAATATTGTTCTTAATTAACGGGCAGGGTGATTTATATATTGTTCTTAATTAACGGGCAGGGTGATTTATATATTGTTCTTAATTAATGTACAGGGTGATTTAAATATTGTTCTTAATTAATGGACAGGGTGATATAAATATTGTTCTTAATTAATGTACAGGATGATAGAAATATTGTTCTTAATTAATGGACAGGGTGATAGAAATATTGTTCTTAATTAACGGACAGGGTGATAGAAATATTGTTCTTAATTAACGGACAGGGTGATAGAAATATTGTTCTTAATTAACGGACAGGGTGATAGAAATATTGTTCTTAATTAATGTACAGGGTGATTTAAATATTGTTCTTAATTAACGGACAGGGTGATTTAAATATTGTTCTTAATTAACGGACAGGGTGATTGAAATATTGTTCTTAATTAATGGACAGGGTGATATAAATATTGTTCTTAATTAATGTACAGGATGATAGAAATATTGTTCTTAATTAATGGACAGGGTGATAGAAATATTGTTCTTAATTAATGGACAGGGTGATAGAAATATTGCTCTTAATTAATGTACAGGGTGATTGAAATATTGCTCTTAATTAATGTACAGGGTGATTGAAATATTGTTCTTAATTAATGGACGGGGTGATTGAGATATTGTTCTTAATTAATGGACAGGGTGATTAAGATATTGTTCTTAATTAATGGACAGGGTGATAGAAATATTGTTCTTAATTAATGTACAGGGTGATAGAAATATTGTTCTTAATTAATGTACAGGGTGATAGAAGTATTGTTCTTAATTAACGGACAGGGTGATTGAAATATTGTTCTTAATTAACGGACAGGGTGATTGAAATATTGTTCTTATAATGGGTGGGCATCCATCTTTCTTTGAGTTAAAATTACTCTTTGGTGGGTTACTTATGTTAAAGGACAAGGTGATTGAGATAATGTTTTTAATATACAGGAAGGTTGATAAAATGCTTATTTTCGATAAAATTCCTCTTGGGTCATTATAGTACGTTTATTAAGTTAATGTACAAGATGATTAAAAAAAGTCTCAGATTAAAATTTAATATTTAAAATATATTTAAGACATCGGGGGGATTGTGTGCACTTAAATGTCAGTGACATCTTGTTTTATAGTATGTTTCCGTTTTCTCCAAAGGTACATCCAGAAAATATCTAACGGTAACACTGCTAACAATTAAAAGCTTTTTCTTTTGTTCGTAACTTAGTTGTAGGTTTTACTTCTTAACTCGTTTCAACAATAACAATCTGCCCACTTATCGTCCGCGGAGTGGTTAGCACTTTCGCCTCGCAGCAAGAGGAGCCTGTTTCGATCCCAACTTGTGGTACTGGGTGAAAACTCGGAACCACTCCTTCTGCGTTGAGTTTGCAAGTTATCTCCCCAGTGGTTAAAGGGGTTTTGCCCCGAGTACTTATGTTTCCCCTACCATAAAACTGTTAATATGTATAGTCACTAAGCATTTAAAAGAGTTGAGGATTTGACAAAATAAACGCGAAGCTTTATCCACACATACAATGGAGATCTGCTCTCCCCGCTGTTTGTTAAAATTATAAATATGATATAATAGCTAATAGATGGCGCTCTATAACACACGCGCGGAATTTAAACTATATTATTTTCAATGTCTAACAAAAACTTGTAGAGGTTAACGCTTATAGAGATATGAAACTCCCAATACCTCCAGCGACCCTCTATTTTTGGCCGACGGTGGCGCCCCTCGACGTCTAGGAGAAAGCTATTGGGTTCTCTCCTGGCCGAGCGGCGGCGCTGATGCTTTAATTTCTCTTGTCGCGTGTTCGTGAAAGTTTCATATCTCTATAAGCGCAGCGACTAACAGGATCTCTGGTAATAGTAAGTGTAGGGAGCTGTTGGATCGCGTGGCACCACCCTCCTACGCATTGTAACCCGGCCACCTGTTTAAAGGTGGTGCCTTGGGTATTAGCCTAACTGTTAATTATTATAGAACTAAGAAAACAAGGTTAGTTTACAACGTCTCTACATAGTTTCCTGCCCTGTTTGGTGTTTAGATAATTTTGGGAGTTTCAGATTTAGCTTGTTAGATTGGTTCACTAACTTGTTAGATCACGGAAAGAAACAAGATCAAGTAAGATTAAAGTTCTTGTTCACCTTTACTTTTCCGCGAGTAAGTAAAACAAACAGTCATTGGCGATCCCAGATATTCTTTGAAGAGGTTAGGGGCTACTGTAATAATAATAATAGTATAAGTGTATAATATAATTGCTACATAAGTGTGACACTTCCTATTCTTCACATGCGAAAGTTTTACTGAGAGCTATTCACAAGACAGACTCCATTACGGGCTTTGTCGAAGTTTTGCGTCCGCTCGCGTCACACGTAGCTTTTGACAGCGCCTCGCTAGCGGGTGATTTTCTACTTGTGATGTTACTAGTGTGATGTCCTTATGTTGTTTATAGTAGGAATACTAGCGAATATTGCGATGCTTGAGTAGAATTTTATTTGACTGGTTAGGTTATATTGTTACAAGTATGAAAACCACGCGCGCTAAAAATAAAGACACGTTTTTCTTCTTTCAAAACATGTCTAGTCTCGCTTTTCGAATTTTAAACACTAATATGTAAATTAGAGAATATCACAAGTAGCTCTCAGTAAAATATTCCCCAAAGTGGCAAACTTATAATAATAATATTACAGACTTATGCTAATACCCAAGGAACTACAAAGGCCTAAGTCAACTAGTGACTTGTGAAGTTAATTACTGGTGGCTGGATTAAATTGCGTGGGAGGGCTGTGTCCAGCCCTTCAAGCCACACCAGCCTACAGATCCCTACACTTACAAATTACCAAAAGTGTGACAATCCCTGTAGTTTCGTATGCTAAAGGTTTAATGAATGCTCGACTCGAGATCGACCACATAAAAGACTATTTCTTGTCGCCTTTCCGGATCTTTTTTTAGTCTATGGTATTATATCGTAGGTAGATGGCGATAGCATCTCCGCAGAACGACGAAAAATCAAAAAATACAATAACTTTGACAAGTGCTACTAAGGTCCTCCGTTCCTCACTACGAGGCGTTATTTGTTGGTTTTAACTTCCTTCCCTCCCCAAGGCATACTATCCCTTCTCCCCTCCCAACTTCTATTTAACATTCATAGGTCTGATTGACACATTTTTGGTAATTATGTCACTTTTGCTATTACCGTTAACCCGAGCGTTAACCTTAGCAAGGTTTTATAGAAAGGAGAAACCGAAGAGCTCGGGGGAAAACCCCTCTAACCAGCCGGGGAAAACCCCTCTAACTAGCCGGGGAAAACCCCTCTAGCTAGCCGGGGATAACTTAAAAACTCAACGCGGAAGGAGTGGTTCCGAGTGCCACTAGTTAGGATTAGTGTTGTTAATTTTCCGGAAAAATAATATGCTGAAAATTTTCCGGAAAATCGGAAAAATAAAAAATGGAAAAAAGAATTACTTTTTAAGGGTTTTTAATGTTTTTAACTTTTTATCGATATAAAATGTCTAATATCATTAAACATACTATAATACATTAATAGTGTTACATTGTTAATCAGTTTAAACTAGTCTAGAGGTTTAGTTTTACTTTTAGATTCGAAAAATGAGGCGAAAATGCCGCTTCATTTAAATTTGCAAATAATATATAAGACTAATCATGAAATAAAAACTTTTTTATTTTTTTTTCGGAAAAATACGTAAAAATTTCCGACTTACAACACAAGTTAGGATCGAACCCGGCTCCTCTTGCTGCGAGGGGAGAGTGCTAAAAATATACTAAAAAAGCTCAACGTAATTCCGTTGTAAAGGGGATCGGCATCTGACGCCATTCCGGGTGCGTCCAGGTAATATTCAACCGTCCGTTAGCTTCCTCTTGGGCAGTAACGTTTCGTAGTTTCTTTCCGAGCCTCGCGGTGCCATTTTAATTTAGTCTTATTCGTGACATCTTTAATGACGCCTTAACATGGAAAGGCAAAAGAGTGGGGAAAAGATCGATAATTCCAGTGAATTGTGAAGGGGAGCGGACATTTAACGTCGGCGCAAGTATTATCGATCCGACTATCACGTGACAGGCTGGTCGATAGCTCTCGCTGGCAAACGCCTGGTTCCGAGGCCAGCAAATATCGGCAATACATTTGCCATTTTGGCGTTTCACTCGGACCAGCATTTTTTCTGTGTCGCCACCAGTTGATCTTCGCATCTCGGTGAGACCATGCCGGGTCGTCTAGCATTTGGCCGTCCTTAGAAAGCGAACAGAGATGGAAGACCCTCCCGCGCACCGAGGCGAAATCATCGCCCAGCATTCCTCGTCCGGAGATGGGTTGTCGTTCGTCGACTTCCCTCCCAGGTACTTGGACTGCGGCACCGGGAAACCTCGCTACGACAGCTTCGGCTCTTTGATGCAACGAGCCAATACTTGGTTGACTTCGCGACCCCATTTGGAAGTTAAAACCTGCGAAAGTTACGAGATGAAATCGGGAAAGGGTATGTTGGACAAGGAGAGCATGATATACCACGAACCGGGAACTTCTTGCACGTACTGCTACCGAGGACTTCGACTGTGGCTGGTTCCGAGACGGGACGACAACAAACAGCCTCAACAACTGGGATTCGTCAACATAGTTCCCAAGACGATGACGGACCACGGAACTCAACCGATATTTGAAAATCTGGATCAAATGGCCCAGCGTTTCAACGTCACCTCCAAGGTCAATCCCATTCCTGGTCGGATTCTAACCATTGAAAGTCAAGATATAATCACCAATAGTGAGTTTAGCGAACGATTAGGCGCAATCTTGTTCCGACTACAACTATACTTTTCGGCTTAAAGGGGAAATATCACCACCCTAAAATTGCTTAAAAACCATGTAAATGAATAGAGGACGTCCGAAAATGGTTATACAAAAAATTTCATCTTCATATTTCCAGTATTTGATTTATTATTAGCAACCAAATTTCGTGTTTTATCCCCCCGACTCGAGAATCTCAGAACCACTTGGTTGAACCTACCTGCAGCGCCATCTCGTGATCGAAATATTATATTCCCCGGTTTTATCGTTTTTCGGTCGGAACTGTCGTCTGCTACGACATTCTCCTTGGCTTTTCAACCGAGTTATACTCGTAGATTGTAGTTTATCGTGTTTTTAAAATGCCGCAATTTCTCAAATTTTTGCCGCTTCATTCTTTTGGCGCTGCACGTAGGTTCAACCGCGATTTCTGAAATTTTTGAAGCCGTTTGATGTAGGTTGCGGAAAAATTAGCGTAACTTTTTAAATACTTTTCCAATAACTATAAAATTTCAGGGACATAGTCATATATATTTTCCATCATTCTGCTAAAAAACCTCGTAAATTTTGGTTTTGGTGACAATTCCCCTTTAAGGTCTTCTTCTCTCTCGTCTAATTAACCAAGTAGTTGCGTAAAATCGATTTACGTTTAGGGTCATGTTTGTACAGAACGAGTTTCGCGCGAACTATAGTCACGTCAATAGCCGCATTTTGCTCTAGATAGTTTAACGCTAAAAGTGGCACTTTTCTAGATTTCGTTCTGATGGATCCGGATGTGTCCTTTTTCGAGGAGCACAGCGGAGCTCCTAGAAACTACCTCATCATCTTGCGCGTATTCTACGAGATCCAAACTCCCAAAATGGAAGAAATTGGACTGTTAGATTTTATACCGACAAAGGCAAGAACTCTATCTTAAAAACACGCTTTCTCGAATTTGAGAAAATATCTTTAAAAAAATAAATATAAAAAATATTCGTTGCAGGCTTCGGGTTCGCGCTCCAAGTCGCAAAATCCGTCCGATTACGAACCCTTCTCTTTCGTGGTACACAGAGCGTCCAGGTGGTGCTCGGAACAACGAAATATCCGCTACACAAACGCCCAATCTCTCGAACTAAAACTCAAAAGCGGGAAATACTTGGACACGAAGAAGATGTCCTACACCGAACACGATAAATCAACGACTAATTACATACGCATCCTAAGAGTGGCTTACGTAAATTGATTTCAGTTTAGCGTCCCGCGGGCGTAATTGCGGAAACAGTTAATATCCGCATTTTGTTCAAATAGGTTTACGCAAAAAGTCCGACCACGTCCGAGTTCGTTCCCACCTTGCAGTTGAGCTGCAAAACGTTCGTGCCTTACCAGGCGACCTCGGGGGTCTTGGAGTTCGAGAGCTTGACCCAGACTAGAAGGAGAATAGAGACGTGGTGTAAAGAGACCAAAGCCAGAGTGGTCAGCTGCGAAACTTCCGCTATGCGCCTGAAAACAGGTGGGTTACTATTTAGAGATTTCTTTTTCTCGTTATTAAAAGAAGTGCAAAGGGTACTTCGGGTTATCATTGCGGTCAGTAATTTAATTTCCACACTTTGCCCAACTTATACTCCAGTATAATATGACTCAGTTGCTTAGCAGAATAATCTTTCCAAAAAACTAGTAGAGACGTGAGGTGGAAGATTGGTTAGCACATTCGCCTCGCAGCAAGAGGAGCTGGCTAAAAACTCGGAACCACTCCTTCCACGTAAAGTTTGTTGAAACTCGGGGGTTCGGTAGACCTTATGGTAGTATGAAAATTGCCTAAGGGAAACGTTGCAATTAGCTTTAGTTTTCCCATGGCAACCGAAAATGTTTTTGACCTCTCAAAACAAAAAAATCTCCATTGAAAATAGCATGGGATTTTCTCGGTTTCACTTAGGTACTTACTTAAAAAAATTGAAAAAATTAAATTTTCGAAACTTACCCAAAAAGATGAATTTGAGCTATTTTGGGTAAAATTGATTAATTTTGGTTAAATTTTAACAAAATTTGGGTAACGGAGAAAATCCCATGCTTTTTTAAATAGAGAGTTCAAAAACATTTTCGGTTGCCATGGGAAAACTAAAGCACATTGCAACTTTGAGAATTTTCATACTACCCCCGAGTTTCAACAAAATCGGTGCTAACCACCTCGGGTAGTCTCCTTGTTAGTAAAACTGTTGTATGTGAAGAATTGGAAGTGTCACACTTATGTAATAATATTATTTACTTATGTTAACAATAACAATAAGCATGACATTCAACACTGAAACTCTTGCCCAGCTCCGGACTTTTGTTTGCAATTGACTTTGAGAAATATACAGGGTGTTTAAATTTGATCGCCTCAGGCATTTTGCTCAAAAACTATATTACCTGGAAATGTGAAATTTTCAGTACGTACAATATCGGGTAAGCTCGTTGTTATTTGTTAATTTTAGCAAAATCGTGACTTTTTTCACGGTTTTGGAATTTTTATTTTATAACGCTAGGTGGTAGACAAAAACTGTCAATTAGAGTATACTCGAAAACCTTAAATTAAATTGGTTTAGTCGGAAAAGGTCAATTTGTCACCGAGATAATATACACTTAGGGCCTAGCTGATTATTATTTTATTAAAGGGGAACGGCCAAGCTTTTCCAAATATCGCCTTATTTGCATATCAAAAGATCAACAAGACGTTCAATATACTTACACGTACCTTATTTTGTCTTGAAAAAATAGTTTTTGGCCTAAAAAGTTGAAACGCAAAATAACGCCAAGTATTTGGGTTTGAATTTTCGCCGCCATCTTAAGGTGTATCGCCAGCGCCAGCAGCACCTTAGTGAGCGAATTGCGAACTATCCTAACTTTTAAAATTGCGCAATTTAGGCTTAGGTCTCGTATAACTGGAACGCGCCGGGCGTGCAAAACAAAACTTTCGCGTCTTCAGCAACGCGCGCTTTTATGTTGTTTTTCTATTTCACCGATTTCTCACCAGGTGTCGCAGCGTACGCGCGTTTTTCAATTTCTCGAAATTTCTTTATTTTATTATAATTAACCACTTAATATTTTTGTACGCGGTTTTCGCCATAAATTTTAGTTTTTAACGGGCTATACGGCTATCTAACTGGTTAAAGCTTGACCGTTCCCTTTTAATAGATGCACCTACAGATTTTTTACCCTAAGAAACTGCTATTTCGTTACACGGCGTCTGAAACGCTGACGATTTTAAACCGAAAACACAAAACTACGCAAGACAGGACATTCGTTTTCATATAAATTCAAATATTGCTCCGAGGGTCGACATTTTTACCCACCTTTTAATAAAGGCCTATACCATCGAACTTTATACTTCCCTTACAAAAATAGTTTTGGCAAATAATGAAATGCATATTGAAAATAACAGGAGGCGAAGCGTCCTTAGGCGTCGAGGCTTCATTCACCTTCAACATCGGCCAGTACGACGAGTATTGGGTCTACGTCGTTCGTCTGTACCTAGACGGCGTGTTCGTCGACCCACCTTGCACACGAAGTTACAGCTCCAGATCCTTGATGGCGCCGCCCATTGTCGAAGAAGAACAATGTTGCGTTTTACTTTAATATACATTATGATAAAATAACTTAAGAATCTCGTCATTGGTCGGGCTTAAATTATCGTTAACGCTTGCTGGTAAGCTTACGGATATTTATTGTATTATACATTTATATTTAAAAAAACGTACCTGTTAAAATCCGCTAACTTTTCTAAATTATACACACTAAAGTTAAACTTTTACTGTTGAAACACAAACGGCCCGGGATCAAATTTATTTTTCACCATGTTTATACATTTATTAAAATCTACTTACAATAACATCATCTATAGAAAATAAAATCGCTAAATTTTTAATTATGAAGTGTGTGTTTTTAATGATTTGGGTACATTTGTTCGAATTTCATTCGTCCGAACGGTGGTACAAATGTCCGAATGATCATTTGTTCGAATGCCGGAAAACAGGATCGTATGTCCGAAAACGTATTTCATTTGCCTGAAAAATTTATCACAACTTTTGTTGGTGATTTAGTCGTTCAATTTATGTTAATTTTACTGGTGAATTTCATTTGTTCGAATAATCGTTTGTCCGTTTTTTCGAACATTAGGTTGTTTTTTTTTAAATATTGTTATTATAAGAAAATAGTAACATTAACGTGAACCTAACCTAACCTAACCTAACCTGAAATATCCACAACATTCAACGCAATTCCCACTTACTAACAAACAACGATATTTACAAAAAAAATTAGTTTTTTATTTTTTATTCTTGCACTAAAAAAAATCCGGACCAAAAAAAAACAGCAATAAGAAATACTAATTTCGCGACAGAATTCGGACAAGTGATGCTACCGATTCGGACGAATGAAACAAATAAGTTGTCCAATTATGAACAATTGAAACATTTGTTATTTCGGAGGTTCGGACGAATGAAATTCGAACATTTGTTCCACCGTTCGGACGAATGAAATTCGAACATTGGTTCCACCGTTCGGACGATTGAAATTCGAACAAATGTACCTAATAAATACTATTTAAAATTCTCGAAGATATAACTGTAAATATGATATTATCACAATGGCTCATTTAGGTTTAAAATGAACTCTAAGACGGACCAGTTTCACTATCTTTCCTCTCTCGATTCACTTTGAGAGTTTTCTTCCACAGAGCTCTCACGACGGATTCCCAGGACATGGTTTCGTTGAGTCCGTACGGAGTGAATTCCTTAATTTCGGCAAACGCGTATGGAAAACCTTTAGTGGCGTTGCCCCGAAGCCAGGAAGACACTCTTCGATGTTCATCCGTGTACCGGACGTTGAAAGGTAAGACGTTACTTCTCGATTTGATCGCGGACACCAACATTCCGGTGACGTAGACGTCATCGACCCAAAATCGAGGAACGTAGTCACTAAGCCTTAGCAAGTTTCTGGACAGCGGGGACCCTATTAAATACGCCATACCCGAACAATACTGAGGGTAAAAGTCGAAAGGGTATTCCCGCGGGGTCACCTTCCGACTTCCGGTCTTCATTGGTAAAGTACCTTCGCTTACTACCGAACACACGATAGTTCTACTCAAGTCGGTCGTTTTAAAGGTATCGGTCAGTAAAGTGGACACTCTGTACGGGTCAGCGAAGACGTCGTCGTCCGTTTTCAGTATTATCTTGACTCCCGGGCAGTACTTGCGAGCCCAATCGAAGCCCATTAGATGTTTGTAAGTTAGATTGCGATAGTGATCGGTGAAATTACCTTGCACCATGTCCCGGTGTTTTCTGGAATCCAGTTCTAATTCCCTTTGCAAAGCGTACGTTCCAACTTGGCCGATAAGGAAGACCAACTTCCAGAATAAACCGGCCACAACGCGTCCCGAGCCCCACGTTTCTCGGATCACTTTCCGGCGGACGAAGTTGTCCGGGGCGGAATGCACCAGTACCAAGACGTCATTCGGTTCTAAGTCGCACGACACGGAAGCCGAGCCTCCCAAACTATAATCGAAGGCGCTCGGAGCGTCAACGTCGTTCTCTTCGGATGCCGGGTTCAGAATTTCTTGCAAATTTAAGTCGGGTGGTTGATATCGCTTCAACTCTGTTAGTTTTGTCAGTTCGGACATGGACGTATTGGCGTTTTCCAGGGGTGACACGGATAAGCTGGAGAACAGGAGGAAAATCGTGGCGAAGGTGCCAGTTAGGTAACACAAGCGTCTGGCGCTCTTCGGCATTGTACGTATCATCCTCGAATCGAACTACATAATGAAAGAAAGGCGGTTAACGCAATGTCTTTAATAACGCTGAGGGAGGTCAAGTTTGCCTATGAACTTCACGCTATGGCTCGAATATTTTACGAATTTTAATAAAATGAGGGGTAAACATGGGCGTAAACAGGGAAGTAGCGAGGGTTCGACCACTTCCGCGAGTGTGATAATTGGTCGTACGATAATGGGTTGGTCGACGTAATAGCTTTGGAAAAACGACTAATTATATTTTAAAATTACGATCGCGTTACGAGCTTCAACACCTAAAACGGAATTGTTCATCCGCGAGATAGCGCGGGTTCGCCCTGTTATAAATTGTTCTTTTACGGAGGCCGCGTAACGAATGACGGGACATACAAAACGCGTTATTCTTCACTTATGAATCGCCTCTTGGTCAAAGAACGCAAAGTCCTCCCACCACCGAGTACTTAAAGACGAATTTTCAAAATCTTTTCTGGAGTATTTTATTTATTCAACTGGCGACCGCACGCTGCTATTCGAGGGCTTTTCCATTCTCTCGCTCCTTCGCGCGTTCGAACGTCGATTACAAAAGATACATCGAAAGAGGGTCATCGAAATGGCCCCTAATATTTGCTTTGCCGGATTAAAGACCTTTAATAAGCGTACTTTGGTAGCTTAAATAAGCCTCTCCGAATGGCTTCACGGTTATTGAAATTCTTTCATTTGAATAGGAGTAGTATTTTTGATTACAACCTTCTTTCACGAGAATGTCCATCTATAACAGTAAATGTCTTTCACGCAAATACATCGATGACCTTCAAATTATTTCACGCAAATACATCGATAACATTAAAAACTATTTCACGCAAATACATCGATAACATTAAAAATTATTTCACGCAAGTACATCGATCACTTTAAAATATTTCAAGCAAGTACATCGATGACCTTCAAATTATTTCACCCAAATACATCGATAACCTTCAAATTATTGCAGGGAAATTCATGGATAACATTAAAATAATTTCACGCAAATACATCGATTACATTAAAAACTATTTCACGTAAATACATCGATGACCTTAAAATTATTTCACGCAAGTAAATCGATAACATTAAAACTATTTCACGCAAATACATCGATAATATTAAAATAATTTCACGCAAGTACATCGATGACTTTAAAATTATTTCACGCAAATATTCATTGTTTATTTGGGTATATCTAGCTATTTTCCTATCAATTGGCAGCATTTCTAGTTTTTGATTGTAGGATTGAGAAGTAAGTCGATTTATGTATTATTTGCGGGTTTCATTTGACCAAGCTATTTTTATATCTTGAAATTAATTTAAGCTTTCAAATAAGTTACCAATTGTAAATTAAAAACATGGGCACTTAATTTTTACGTTACCATTTAGATAAATAGGTAAATTGGATTTATTTCGTGCAAAACAACATAGTTGTACGTTAAGTACTTTTGACGGTCTAACAAGCGTTAATTCGGTTTGAACCTATAGATATGATCCAATATTCATATTTCTATGTTTCGACTTCTCAAACTCTTAATTAATTCTAAATCTAATAAAATTAAGGTGTTCAATAATATTTACATAATATTCCTTTAAGGTAACTATCCATATTCGTAATATCGCCAATGTTATTCGCTTGAACTTTGTCCCGCTGATTTTGCAAAATAAGCTTCCAAAGGAAAAAAGTAGTGCAGAGCTTAATACATCATAAAGTGGCTTACTAACATATGCTTTATAAATAAGTAAGTATCGCTACGCAGTGTAACGTACTCATAAAGGTAGTGATGCGGTCTGGCGGGAATTTCGCGTCCATTGTAAAACTGCATCTAAGGTATTTGATTAATTTTAACGGCTTTAAGTTAAAAATTTAACGTAATTAATGGCCAGCAACCGTTATTCCATATGAGGCGCCTTTTGTTGAGCCAAAAATGCTGGTAATTTTATAGTATTTTTAGTATAGACTAAATTTCTAATTCGTTAGTCGCGACGCCTACTTTACCTCAAAGAAATTTTTTAAATAATTCGCCCGAAACGGTCTGCTTCCGTTTTCATTGACAGTGGAAAGCTTTTTGCAAGGGTATGACAAAAAAAATTTTGGTCCGTTCGAGTGCCAAAGATTCCGAATTCAGCCGGCTATGTAAACTAATTGCCTGTCACTGATAGAGGTCGGCGTTTAAATAAGAAATTATACGATTGTTTATATTTATCCATAACTGAGAATTATTCAGAAATATTCGAAAAAAAATGATTAATTTTGCATGTTAAATCGTTGTTTAATCGTATAATTTATTCGTATAAATCAAATAATACTAATTTTAATATTAATTGAATTTTTGCGGTTAATTTATTTGTTCCGCCGACCTCTAGTCACTGACCTAATCGGCTACTTCTCTTTTAAAATACGCCTATACCTCTAATATTACAAATTTCCCCCCCTAGATACTTAACAATTATGTAACAGATGATTATAGCAACTTACGTGTATTATGGTACCTTTTTCGCCACAGAATCATAGGCTAGATAATCTGGATAATGTTTCTGTAAGCCACTGAGAATCGTAAGTGTGTCCGCAGCTGCCTAGCTACGCTGTCGAAATGATTCTCCGGATCCCAGACCCGCATCTTCCAACGCACTACATAGATCGAAGCGATACAAAACGCACACGCGCTCATTTAGCGAGGCAATCATCATTTGCGTAAGGGAAAAGCCGTTCTAACTTTAACTATGTAGAATCAAGAGGGAGGGAGTGAAATCCCACTCAGAAATCCTCGACCGTTTCCGCCTCCCAACGACCATACTCTTTTCTTTGGCAAAGTGAGAACAATTTTGCGCTCGTTTCGATACAACCCAACGTCTACTCCCACGTTACCAAAACAACCCCTCCTCTTCCCTTTATTGTTGCTTAACAAAGTTTAAACTTAAGGACGCTTGATCCTCCCGTCGTTAGGTTAGCGATCTACTAAACACCGCGTTCAGACTCAATTCATTGCCCGACTTCGAGTTCAACTAGCAGTTCAATTTCAATCGACTATACTACCGCCCTATAACGAGTACGCTGGCTTGTATTTTTATTAAAGGTATATCTTTATAGTCCTATATTTAGTGGGGTGAATATCACACCCTGTCATTCTTTTGAAATTAATAGCCAGGATCTTGGCCGTACTCCGACCTCCTTCCCAATCTATTTCCCGCACGCTGAAGATGTTGCGAAAACTTTAATCGCGTTTCGGCTGAGTCTATAAGAAGTTAAAAAAAAAGTGGCAATTCACCTTTAATATCGCGCGATATTTCGTGGGTTCAGTTTGGGGTACAAAATAGATATCGTCCGGATTGGATTGGGACTACGCGCTCTGCCTCCAAAGGGGCCCCTCCGTTTTACGTTATCCGTACATCTTCAGACACGTCCGGAAGGATGCCCATGCAATAAAGGTTTCTGCCCGACTTCCAAAAAACCTGTTCAAAGGAGCAGAATGACACTTTTTGTAGCTCTAAATAAGGATATCATTTCTATTACTTTAAAGAAGCTCTTCTTTTCGTAATTAAAAGTTTATTATATTATATTGATACTGACCCTTTATTTTCAAATGTTTTCGTATTATAAAAAGTCTTTCCAGTTCAAATTGAACGTCTTTGATTTATTATTTACACCCAAAAACTATATTATCAACTATTTATCTATTGTTTAATATTAATTTTGTTATTTTAGTTGATTAGTTAAGGAGCGGGTCATAATTAATCCACGCTGCTTTTGCGCGAATCCATTTTATTTTATTTCACTATTGATTTTAAAACTGTAAACACTATTTTAGGCACTAGCGAAGAGTGTACTCTATTCGAGAAATTTAGATAAAACCCTAACAACTTGAACTAAAACTTAAACTGATTGTTTAATGCAAAGTTTGGTAAACGCATGATAAAAACAACTGCAAACTTTAAGGACCTTATCGTCGCGAATTATCTAAAATATCTTATAGCTGGGTCAAAATGTACTTCATAGAGCTACTAAAAGCTGGATTTTTTAGCCAATCGTCTCTCAGTTGGCGCCGCCTTCTCTAGAAAAAACGTATCAACCTATAGCTCTTTCGGCCATGTCCGACTAAAAATTAATCAAAATGCCAAACTCTCCGGGACTTACTGCCATTCTTTGAAGTATCTGACTATGTATCTCGGTATTTTCGTGGAAAGCAAAGGGTTAAGACGCGTTTCATCTATCACTCAAAGTCAGCGACGCTTTCGGGTTGGGTAAAAGATTATGTACGTTCGGACGAGGACGCAAAACGGTGGGTGGTTGGTTGGCAGGCCTTTTTACGAATATTGAAATATTTTGACGGAGATCACAGATCTTTCCCATACACACTCTTAATCCTGAAAGAGACGCTAGATTGAGGGCGAACTCTGCCTTCGCCGAAATGTCAGCCATGGACCGTCGCGTCGGTTCGTTCTGGCAGCCGAAGTGTCTGGTCCCTGCACGCCTCATTACCGCGCCAAATCCCGGGCTATCATTTTAAAACAGAGACGAATAATAGAAAAAAATGCACTTTCGAAACACAACGAAGGGGACTCCCCGCCATTAAGGCTCTTTCAATTTTGGACACGACGCTTTCAGGAAGTTGCGAGCGCTGGGATGCCACTCGCGTTACCTGCGTCAGCGTGGAGAACGAAGTAAGGAGTCGTATCATTTTGGAGCACCATCGCGATCCCGAGAAAGGAGACATATCACTATGTATTTGTACCCCGCTGCTCCGCCTAAGCACTCCAGCGGCCTACGAGAATAAGCAGACCGGTACAGAGAAAGGAGACAGACAAAGATGGCGGTAAAGAACCGGGTCGTTTTTTGTCGTGATAGAGCGTCATCGGGAGATTCTGCGGATTTGGCGTCATAACGGTGTCAGCCACATTATCTCAATAGGTCGATTAAAAAAAATTGTGGAAGAAAATTCCCTTCGCCTGATCTTGCTGACATATATCATAATACATGTTATATAGTTAGCTGTTAATACCAGATGGCGATAGTGATCCACTCTAGAAAGAAGTTTCTAGAATGCGCGAGTCACCGATGCCAGAAACGGCAGTATGAGAGTTGCATATTGTCGCGTAATTAATAAGTTTAACAATTTAAGTCTATAATATTGTTTCATAAGTTTGTCACTTTGAGGAATATTTTACTGAGAGCTAGTAGCGGATTGACGTCATCACAAGAAGAAAATCTCCCCCTAGCGAGGCGCTGCAGTCAAAGGCTACGTGTGACGCGTTAGCGAGCGGACGCAAAACGGCGACGAAGCCCGTAATGCAGTCTGTCTTGTGAATAGTTCTCAGTAAAACTTTTGCATGTGGAGAACAGGAAGTGTCACACTTATATAACAATATTATACACACAATGGTTTAACCAAAGAATCGGGAGTTATTATTATAACCTATAGACTAATTATATAGGCAACTATATCATAAGTAACATAATAACTATAAGGAAGACAATTAGCAAAAATATTTTGCCGAACTGATTTTTAGAGCTATTGCGCAATCATGATTACATTCAGTACAGAGCCACCTCGTGTCTAAATATAACTAAGCCGAAATTTACGCCTACCATATTTAACACAATTAAGTGTTTCTCTGTGTAACATTTCCATAAATAAAATTTCAATGAGGCCTTGTTTCACACGGAACTTACAAGTGGACTGAAAAAAGGTTCTTTAAGAAAATTAGCATTAAAACAATTGTCATACTTATTTCATTATAATACTTATGACTTTACTAAAGACATCATAGACTATACAATAAATTTATCGTTTTGGTTTTCCACTTTCCAAATTTAAGGACTACGTTAAAAATATAAATAAATTTCAACCCACTAACTTTCTTAAGCTATTTTTACCATACGACTCCTTAGCATTTCTCCATGCCTGCCATTGGTCATTTTTTTATATTTCGGTATCCGCAATTTTTGAAGGACGCCATATCGAAATCTGTTTTGTGTGATTTTGGGGGATTGCGATATAATAGCCTTTGGCCGAATTCGCGCGCTTAACGATAGAAATTACGACTTAATAACGTAATTTTACAACGATGTTGACCTTCTACCCGCTGAAAAAGTGAAAATTCACGGTTTTGTCTGCAAAGGAATATTTCTATTCTTACAAGCACCTCCTCGCTTGAATTTTCTTCTTTAGAATATAAAGCCACGCGTTTTCTTCTCAATAATACGAATTTATCTATTGATCCAAATCTTTTTCCTCCTTTTGACGTACAAAACAAACTTGGGTAGCTTATGCGTAAGAAAAACGAATGCAATGAGAATAAAGTTGATTTTTATTCACCTTGGAGGTTCATTGAAAAGAAAATGATTGGGAAATAATTTTCGTCAGACAAAGGAATATATTTCGCTTGCAGGCAGACGTTTTTCTCCAACGTAGCGACCACGCTTGAAGTGTGTTTTATTTAAATAAAATGACAATCTTAGCCGCCTTCAAGAAAAATTCGCTTTAAAATCATTATCGCTCCTTTTTCTAAAACTCGTCGAACGAGAAAATAGATTTCCGCGTCGTTCAGAAAATTTCGCCACCTTTGGCACAGTGACGTAGGGGGCACTGAATCAAATCCCTCCTTTTTGATTGGTTCTAAACGCAAAATTTTCGCGTTTATATTACTTAGTCGAAACGTAATTAAATTTAAGTTTTAAAACGATAAAAATTGAGACTGAAGATTTGGAATTTTAGAAATAATAATAATAAATTCATTTTGCGCGTGAAAATGTTAGGGTATAAAAGCTGTGAAATAAGCTTACTACACATCAAAGCGAGGGGTCGGACACTTGCCATTATTTTGTACGGGATTTCGGGATTTGGTAGAGATTTGGCGATTTTATCATTACTTTTTGAAGTGATTTTGGGATTTCAATGTTAATTTACCATAGAGAGAGTTGAAAGATTTTGCGATTTTAGACAAAGTGTACGGGATTTTGGTAAATGTCCGACCCCTCGCCCCACAGGAATCCATACCTCTACTTGGAATGCTTATCGCGGCAGATTTTCGTCTCGATGTGGCTGACGGTTTATTTGACGTCACTATGTTAACTTAACAAACATCTATACGTGAGAGGGGAACGCGCGTAGAGGGGATTTTTTATCTCGTAGGTGGGGCCAAAGCCGTCAGAGTGATCTTACCATACGCGATACGGCAGGATAAGCATTCAAAGTTGAGGTATGAATTCCTGCACCTCATAATTTAGAGGGATTAGAGAGGTTAAGCAGATCGCTATAGAAGTTTGAACGACAACGTCGAGAGTCACAGTCACGTGATTGTTCTCCGTGGTATTTTTTTAGCGTCTATACTTCGGAGTCAGAACCTTTAATAATTTGAAAACGACGTCATATTTCTGTCGAGCTAATGTGACACCTAGGAGCAACAAACACAAGGAGAACCCAGCTAGCCTTTAAACACGCTAACGCACTGTTGTGTACAGTAGCGTAGCCAGGATTTTGTTTCGGGGGGGGGGGGGCACACCATTGAAAAAAAAGTAAAAAAATAAAAATATTTGTACGTACGACCATACGTTTCGGGGGGGGGGGGAATGTGGCCCCTGTGCCCCCCCCCGGCTATGCCACTGGTTGTGTACAACTTTCATTGGACGAACCTTTACGCTGAACGTTTTCCGGGCGGGGGGGAGACAATTTCCGTAATTTCCCCTTCCGACGGCAGCAGGCGCTAAAGCGTCTAACCAATGAAAAATGTACACGAGAAAATGCACGACTTTTGACGGGTTGCGTTCTCCTTGTGTGGGGTGCTGTGTTTGTTGCTCCTAGGTGGCACGTAGTATAATATTTATCGAAATATAATTATGGTAGGCGGTTCCTTTTCTAGCAACGTGCGTTTTAGCAATTGTAAATACTGGTTTAAATTGAAATGCTCCTAAGTTTTGTCTATTATAGGCGAAATTGGACTACGAACACATATAAGGTAAAGCAGGGTACACGAAAACAAATATTTGTCTTTAAACAATGCTAACAGCATACAATTACATAAGGCGCGTTTTAGTATTGGTGCAACACTTTTTTTATTTACATCAAGTACCCGGGCTTAAAAATTATTTCTACATGTAAAATGTGTTAAACTTCTATCGTAACTGTACATGTTCTATTTAGCAGTCAAAGTGAAAGCACTCTTAACTGATTTAAAAAGGAAATAAATTCCTGGACGTCTAGAAGACTCTAGATACTCCCGACGTTGTCGTTCAAACTTCTAGAGCGTCTTGCTTAATCGCTCTATTTTACCGCGCTAGCTCTGGAAGTAGTATTTGAAAATTCCCAGAATATGATTGCCCTGATCTTATGCATTTAAAAATATGAAATCCTCATTAACTTAAATGCATTTAAAAATTACCAAAATGAAAAAATATGAAATCCTCATTAACTTAAATGCATTTAAAAATTACCAAAATGAAAAAATATGAAATCCTCATTAACTTAAATGCATTTAAAAATTACCAAAATGTAAAAATATAAAATCCTCATAGACCTCATTAACTTAAATGCATTTAAAAATTACCAAAATGCAAAAATAAGAAATCCTCATTAACTTAAATACATTTAAAAATTACCAAAATGCAAAAATATGAAATCCTCATTAACTCAAATGCATTTAAAAATTACCAAAATGTAAAAATATAAAATCCTCATAGACCTCATTAACTTAAATGCATTTAAAAATTACCAAAATATAAAAATAAGAAATCCTCATTAACTTAAATGCATTTAAAAATTACCAAAATGCAAAAATATGAAATCCTCATTAACTTAAATACATTTAAAAATTACCAAAATGCAAAAATATGAAATCCTCATTAACTTAAATACATTTAAAAATTACCAAAATGCAAAAATATGAAATTCTCATTAACTTTAATGCATTTAAAAATTACCAAAATATAAAAATAAGAAATCCTCATTAACTCAAATGCATTTAAAAATTACCAAAATGTAAAAATATGAAATCCTCATTAATTCAAATGCATTTATAAATACCCAAAATGTAAAAATATGAAATCCTCATTAACTTAAATGCATTTAAAAATTAAAAAAATGTTAAAATATGAGCTTCTCATACTCAAATGCATTTAAAAATTACCAAAATGTAAAAATATGAAATCAACCGTTGCGGCTCCCCTGCTCAGAAAATAGTTTAGTAATAATTATTATAACCATCGGTACTTGTGTTGTGTCAATTTCAACCGACATTTCTACAGATCACGCGTATCCTTGGGAAGCGGCTACTCTTGGCTGGCGTCGAATCGCGCGTGTTTCGTGTAGAAAGACCATTACCGTGAAAATTTGAGGGAGTTTTCCCTAACTACAATGTAGGCATTCGGTGAGAAACTCGAAACGCGTCAGTTCATAAATTTTAATACAGTTTAGTGTCGGATAAACAATACCCAACCCAGAGTTAGAGAAAACGGCCAAAATCTGGTTACGAATGTTCCTTTAATCTAGGAGCAACAAACACAAGGAGAACGCAGCTAGCCTTTAAACACGCTAAGGCAGTGTTGTGTACAAATTTCATTGGACGAACCTTTACGCTGAACGTTTTATGGGCGGGGGGGGGGGGGGGAGACAATTCCCTGATTTTCCCCGTAGATATAGGAAACGTATATAAAGGTCTAGATAAAATATTTCAAAGGGAGTGAATACGGAGGTAACAGCTAGCAGAAACGCGTAATTTCTGCAGGCTATCCTTATAAGGCGCTATCTATCGGTAAGAAAGCTCGTGCTATCATCGCGAGAGCCATTGTCTCCTGCTTAAAAATTATACTAAAGACTACGGCCTGCGGAAAGGTCAAGCACTTAGTACTAAAATGCTAATAGAGCTCGCGTCTTGGTCACGTGCCTTCCTCGATGTCTGCTAGGTGTCAATTCCGTATTATATGTTAGGCTTAGACGCCCCGAAATTTATCTAGACCTTTATATACATTTCTTATATCTATGATTTTCCCCTTCCGACGGCAGCAGGCGCTAAAGCGTCTAACCAATGAAAAATGTACGCGAAAGAATCCACGACTTTTGACGGGTTGCGTTCTCCTTGTGTGGGGTGCTGTGTTTGTTGCTCCTAGCTTTAATCATCCGATATTCTGGTATCACGACATTGGTAAGGCGATGCCCGCATTTAGGCGATGAAAATTAAGTTTAGCGTACAACAACCTCGATTCTGCGGGTGAAGTTAAAACAAGTTGGCAAGCCAAAATATACCTCTCCTCGGAAGAGTTTTTAATTTTCAGTGAAGCGTAACTGTATCCGTGGTTCTGCGGTAGAACGCTCACCTATCGTGCAAGAGGGCTCGGGTTCGAATCCCGGCCGATTAAAAAATTATACTACACCCAATGACAAAAAGAGGGTGCTTTTGGAAAAACCTTTTCCCTGATTCTAAGAAACTGGGTACGCAGTGATTACCCTTTGCCCCGAAAATGCGAACGCAGGCCTGACAGATAAACCCACCCACAGACAGACAGACAGACACGGTGGTTGTCAAAGTCCCCTCGGAGAGGTAAAAAAGCGACGCAATTATACCGCGAGTTCCATAACTTTTTAAAAAGCACCCGAAATTCGCGTAGGACTAATCATGGGCGGCTGGAATGGTGCTGCAAAAGTCGCTCGTACCTCCCGTTTATCCGTGGGTATTTTGCTTCGAGAATTTATACTGATCCCGGCTCGTGGTTATTATATTATTTTACACCCCGTCGATTCCGGCGAATAAAAGACCAAAATATATAAAAAAGCCCACGGACTGACCGTCAAAACTTTATCCGTTAATCAATCTTATTTCAATAAAAAACTATTTCCCGAACTTTTCTCGCCAATTTTCTTATCATTGAATCTACGAAATTAAATACGCGTCATGTAATTTTTAAATTGATTTTTAGCTTTGGATTTTAATTAATCTATAGATAATTAGTTTAATAATGTATCTTTTACGAGGAAGGATATATATGGGATGTAAAAATGTAACACGCTCCAGTGGCTTAGCCAGAAATCCTTCAAAGGAGGGGTTTAAACTATGTAAAAACCTTAGGGTGGTCGAGAAGGGGGTTAAATTTTAATACAGCCAAAGCTACATCCAAGGGGAAGGGGGTTTGTTTGTTACGGGTTCTGCCTTGTAGAAGGCTACGTGTTACGGGAGTTTCGAAAATTCTCCGTTAACTTCGCCAAAGCGGCGCTGTTGTCGCAAAAGCCATTTGCTTATCAAGTTTTTTTCCAAGTGATATATCCAGATAAGAACTACTATTATTAATCCAAACTTTAGGGATATGCATTTTTTAGCATCCACATGTCCCCATATAATATCTAAAGAAAGGCATAATATACGGTATTTCCAATTTTTTAGCATCCACATGTCCCCATATAATATCTAAAGAAAGGCATAATATACGGTATTTCCAATTTTTCGTCCCAAAAATTATTTTGTAAAATTCGTGGTAGTACGAATGTGGGTGTTTCGAGCGAATAGCTGTAAAGGAGGTGGATACTTATCCCTAAGTTAAATATTATAGATTTCTGATACACGTTAAAATATATTTTTTACTACACATATTTAATTAATCTAGACGTAAATGAACCCGAGAAAAACAGATTCTGATGAAATTTTTTGGTATTATTGGACCTATTTTCTCCCCGCTATCGGTACTTCGCATCAAAGACACTCCAAGACAAAGAGAGAATAAAAAACAACGTGTCCGATTTCTGGAGAAGACGTGTTGTCACTCCAGTAATCGAGCGATTGAGTTTGGTTATCTCGGGGTCACATTTCGAGAGTATTGTTTTAAACGGCGGTTACAAAGCGATAGCAATAATTCTTGATTGTCGCGATTAGAACGAGCTGGTTCTGCTTCGCCATTTTGCGTCTATCGACGACTGGTTTTCGATTTCGCGTTTTCCCTAGACAGCCGCGAAATTAATAAGGTACAACGTCCAAGATTTGATTGAGAAAACAACCTTAGGAACGGAACAGCGTGACCGCGGTTATCGCTATTCTGAGGAATAAGACGCGCTTTCGGTTATAGTCGTCGAGTATTTAACCAGTTGACCGTCCAAATAACAATAGAAAGTTTGAAATCCGTCGGACGATGGCGACTGATCAGAATTTAAACGAGAATAGCAAGAATGGACAGCGATTGTCGTTCAAACAAAGGAAATCTTTAGGTATGGTTGTCAATCACCGAGGGAAGTAAAGTTTTCTTAAATTAATAATTGGATTCGTTTATAGCAAGCCGAAAACAAGAGGTACTTGGTATCATACGCAAATTTCCCAACAAAATTCCGGTTAGTGTGTGTTTCGTCAAGTTAACTAAATCATTTGATAATTTACAACAGAAGAGTACTTAATTAAGAGCGTTAATTAATCGAAGAGGCAATTTAAGAATTATATATATTCTTAGACTCTAAAATCCCTAGTTCTAATTAAGAGGTGGAATTATGCTTTAGTAACATCATGACAATATGACAATTTGCAAAAATTATCACCGAACTGATTTTCAGAGTAATTTTGCGCAATTACGGCTTAGGTAATCACAGAGCCCCCTAGTGTCTAAATATTCCCACGGTGAAAAATACCAAGGATGGTAATTACCTAGAAGTGTGAAATTTTCAGGATGTATACTATCGGGAAAGGTTATTTAAAAAATTACTTTTTTTTCTCAAAATTAACTACCAATAAAAAGAATTAGTTTAAAAAAACGTTCATTTTTAGCAGTCATACAAACATTACAATTTAGTTAGGTTTCTTTTGAAATAAGTTGTGAAAAGGCTTTGGCCACCTACTACCAACTTGTTATTTTTCATGACCTAATATCTCGGTGACAAATTTGACCTATTCCGACCAAACCAATTTCATTTAAGGTTTTAAAGTATGCTCTGCAACTTGTTAATTGGCAGTTTTGTCTACCACCTAGCGTTAAAAAACTAAAAATTCCAAAATTTCTAGGTAATTGAGCCCGAGGCGATAAAATTAAAACACCCTGTATATTACTCAGTCAGTTGCAAACACAAGTCCGGAGCTGGGCAAGAGTGTCGGTGTTAAATTTCATGCTTATTGTTATTGTTACCATAAGTAAATAATATTGTAACATAAGTGTGACACTTCCTATTCTTCACATGCAAACGTTTTACTGAGAGCTATTCACAAGATAGACTGCACTACGGGCTTCGTCTCCGTTTTGCGTCCGCTCGCTCCCGCGTCACACGTAGCCTTTGACTGCAGCGCCTCGCTAGGGGGAGATTTTTTAGTTGTGATGATTTCACTCCGTTACTAGCTCTCACAAGGAGAGTATCCGAGGTGTTTATTGCCGATTTTGTTCAAAGTCGGGCGTAATGTAGACCAATATGAAATTTTCCAAAAGGAGACGTTGCACTACCCATTCGATTTGCTATGGCAACCGAAAATGTTTTTGATCACTTAAAACAATAAAATCTCCATTTAAAAAAGCATGGGATTTTCTCGGTTTCACAGCTACAAAAATTTTGGGTAAAATAAGGAAAAAATCTTATTTTGGTTGTAAGTGGTCAAAAACATTTTCGGTTGCCATGGCAAATCGAATGGGTAGTGCAACGTCTCCTTTTGGGAAATTTCATATCTCATATAGGTCTACATTACGGCCGACTTTGAACTAAATCGGCTATAAACACCTCGGGTACCCTCCTTTGTCAGTACAACATTCCCTAAAGGGACAAACTTATGGAACAAAATTATAGACTTATGTTGTTACCAGTTTTTTAATTATAATTTCTTATGAGCCATTATTTGGATCAGGCTGATGCGCATAAATTTTCCTCTGAACCAGACTAGGCCTACATTTTTGAGACTTAACTGAGATAAGATCAGACCGCAATATCGCAAAAAAATCTGGAACAACTGATTGCGCTATTAATGACGTTATGTTGGAAATAATGGTTTATGAACCGAGATAATTTTATTTAGGTAATCGTCGAGAGATATCACAAAGAGGTTAACCTTCCTCTCCTAGACAAAATGAAATTCCTGGTTCCTCAGGAGTTAACCATGTCTCAGTTTTCAAGCATAATCAGGTATGTGGTAGGACCCATTCCAAGGAAAAAAATAATTACTGATGAAAATTGTTCTTTTTAGAAACCGCACAATGCTAACGAACTCTCAAGCATTTTACCTACTGACGAACAACAAAAGCATCAACAGTTTATCGAAAACGGTCGCGGAAGTCTACCAGGAGAACAAAGATGAAGATGGTTTTCTCTACATAACATACGCGTCCCAAGAAATGTTTGGATAAGAGGAGCCCTATTACTCCCGCCCAGTCTTTGACCGAACTGAATTTCGGCTGTGTGATATAATGTACAAAAATGCCTCCCAAGAAATACAGGATAAATTGTATATAGAACATTTGACTATTCAAACATATATTTTATTTTTTTTTTATTAATTGACTTGATACACGATAATTATCTACTAATTTGTTTAATATTAAACCTCGTGTTCGTTTTGTGTAGTACTTTTAAATAAAATTTTACTTATAGACGCTAATGTAGTTTCAAATTTACCGCCTTAATAAGTTTGCTGTTGCTATTATTTGCTGGTAGATGGCAAGTGTTTCTCTGAATTTAAAAAAGTTTGGAAAATAAACCGATAGATGGCGAGAGCTCATCAAAGAAAGCCTAGTTTTGGGAATATTTTGCCATCTAGGAAGATTATTTCAAACTAGCCGCCGGTTAATTAACAAGTAACTCGTCAAACGCGTAAACGCTTCGGGCCTTTCTAATTTTCAGTATTAACAAAATTAACTCAATATCAATGACTCATTTACATTTTATACGTAGATAAACTAAGGTTATAGCTTTTCAGAATGCCCAAAGTTTCAAAAATTTAGCCTGTTAGTCAGAAACTGGCTATGATGAAATTTATGACTAAGCCTTTGTTTCGTTTTCAAAATAATTTCCCATACGTTTGCGGTTTGTTGAATGTAATTACGTGTTTAAAAACGGCATGATTAAAAGCCAAGGGACTATCTTGTTTAAATAATATCTTGTGGTAAGTATCTAGTTTTCAGTTATTCGTAAATTTTGTAGAAAGCTCGTTTCATTTTCTTAAAATGATATTAACATATCAGAACAAAATGAGTCTACTCTTATCTGACTTGAAACGTTTCTTGTCAGGCATTTAGTTATCAGCACCTTGTAGGTAGGCTCAGATCTGTAATGATTTATTAGCTCTTGAATGAATACAGTAGGGTTGAAATCGCTTTGTACTATTGAGAACTTGGATTAATATCAGTTTAATTGTAAAATTTAGGGTCGTTAAGCGGCATATCTTTAGATACTTTTATCTTATCTGTTTATGAGCCATCAGACCCCTGACTTGGTTTATTGCAGTTTCTAATAAGCCTCTTACTTAACTCGCATAACAGCTACTCTACCTAGTTAATTTAGTATTTTGAGATTTTAAGCTTAAGAATTTGTCTTTGATCATTTCATGTAGGCCAAGATGGATCGACCAACTAAAGTCATCAGAGCGCCAGCTTTGAAAAGGGGCCGTGAAGTTATTTCCTTAAATGAGCGGGTGAGTTAATAGAAACATTTTTTCAATAAACATCAAAACCTTCAACCCTTATTATAACTCTTAAACTCTCTTTAAACAAAATTTTTGGGTAAGAGCCAAAGAAAACAAAAAGGACAGTTGAGTTGATAGTTTTAAAAATTCCATTTATGGACGTAGGCTCATCGCAATGATGGTTAAACCTGAAATATGACACTTAATTACAAATATTTGGGATGCATGATTAGAAATGAGAAATTTCACAAATTGTCATTTTTTTTTATTATCACCAGATGGCGATACTGCCTCTAAACATGTCAGCGGGTAGTTTTTTCCTCCAACCAAATAATGGCCTAATGGTTTGGTATTATTTCTTTAAAAAAAATATAATTGTAAAAATTAAAACTAATTTGTGTGATCAAGTTCTTCTGTACAATTATAAAATGTACGTTTCAGAAAATAATTTATTGTGCTATAACAGCCTTTACCAAACATTTCAGTTAAGTATGAGTTCAAGTATTTCACTAGATAAACTACCACTTCCATTTTAAAAATTAATATTGAAAACCCCCCACCAGAATTTTTAAATGAGATGAGAAATTCGTCTTAGGGCTGGCTTTAACATCCAAGTCCAGATGGAGAGTGTATGGGGAGATGAGTTCTTCCACCGTTTTCATTGTTCTGTTTAAAAGCGCCGATTTACTTGTCCAATTGTCTTTTGTTTCGTCCAAGGTCAATAAACATCCCCCCCCCCCCCCCCCGCGTGAAGCCATAGAGACGTTCCAAACACGCCATAAAATATTTAAAAGTCTAGGAGGAAGGTGGCGTTTGACTTATCTTAAATTGATCGTGTAAACAAAAACCCGAATTTTAATTACACGTTATTTGGAACAGGGTTGCCGCACGCCAGGGAATTGAAAAAGTTAGAATTTTAAGAATTTGGAAAAAGTCAGGAAATTTAGTTTTATCTTGACACTTATACTCTAGTTTATTATTTAGATCTTTGAAAGGTTTTTACGGTTGAAATAACTTTTGTACTGAAATATAAGTTGATAAAATTTATTAATTTCTGATAAATGTAAAAGTTAAAACTGTAATTTTGGCGCTTAAAAGCCAGGAAAAATAACTTAAAATGGTCAGGGAATTTGAATCTGGGAATATTGTGGCAACCCTATGGAACGTCAATTGTAGACAATTATAATGTCTTATTATTTTAGAAAGGCTCTATTGAAAGCTATATTTGCGAGACAAGCATCCGCGAACACTTTGATTTACTTTAAATTGATCCGTATAAGAAAAAAAAATTTAACTTCACAATTTTAAAATTGTTATTGAGAAGGTCAATTGTAGACAGTTATTATATTTTCTTGTTGTGGGTCTATTGAAAGCGATATTTGAATATCGTGACACGCACCTGGCTTCATAAATAAAATTATCGCCCCTAACTAACCTCAATAATTGCCATTCATACATAAACCTTTTTTTATCTAGTGGAACACGAGTTTGACCTTCGCGTGAACTCATTATATCATTTTTAAAGAAAACTCCTACTCTTTCTTTAGTTAGAACCGGGATCTGTTTCGGGTTTTTCTCGTTGAATTGATTAAATTAAGGTCGAAGTTTGAGACAAAACTTGGTTGTATGGGAAATGTATTGTCAACTGTGACTGTCCTTCCACCCCGGGGCCCCCGAGTTGAAGGTATAGACCTAAAAGAACATCTGCTCTTAGGATAATAAGTGTAGCTAGTATAAAGAGATTGGCATTCTAAAACGATTCCAGGTACGCATATTTAATAATTTAATACCGGTATTTTTTACTCAATATATTGTAATAATACGAGATGGGCTAACAGAGGTTAAGCAGAGCACTCTAGAAGTTCGAACCACAACGTCGGGAGTCACGTTAACATTTTAGACGTTTCAGTTTTCCCGTTTGTACTTCGGAGTCGGATATTTAACAACTTCAAAACGACGCCATATTCCTGTCGGGCTTACGTGACACGTCGTAATATATTTCTAGTGTTTAAATAAAAACAAGAATGTATTTATTTATACTCAGGGAGAATGAATATGTCGAGATTATTTTTAGCGTTTCTCCAATTCCACCCGTTGGGGCCCCCGGTATGCTCCTCCGCTTTAATAAAATCAAATAATACTGCAATCTCATTGGTTCTTAAAAATTACGTTTTTCGACGCGATTAACGCTGCTGCGAGGACGCAAAAATAAGACCGCCTCCTTTTTTCCTCCCCCCCCCCCCTTAGCGTGATGGGGTTAGGGCCTCAACGTGTCCGTCGATAGTCTCGACATATTAATTCTCCCTGAGTATAAATAAATACATTCTTGATAAAAATACTGATAATTATAATTTTGAAAGTCAACAAATCGAGGCAGAATTATGACAATATATTTTTTATGTAGCCGCGTACTTGTTAAAAAACGTAAATACTTGTTTGAATTGCAATACGCCTAGACGAGTTGGCGAAATAAATAAATAAATAAGCGGTACACACGGGTACACGAATAAACAAATAACTGTACTTCGACTACACCCATACCTAGTTAGTATTGTTCTAACGACATTTTTAATACTTCGTGTACCCAGGGTTAGCGAAAGGTGTGCGTATTTTAAAAATTCGATTGCAAACGTGCTTGATTGCAGGGTGACTACAGTTCTTATATTTCATATTTTTTCTTATAATTTAACGTCTTCTCTTTTTCTCCTATAATTTCATTACATTTCCAATAATACCCTATATTTTAACTCAAACGTCTGAAGAAATTAAAATAGTTGATATTTTACACTTAGAAGTCTTCATATTGTCCTAGTTTTTTAAGATGCTTATTTCCAACACTGTTTGCCGAAAGTTTACGACTATTTCTATCGGTTATCAACTTTATTTTGAAGGTTATACCCCCTTTACACAATTTTGACAACCGTTTTCTGTTATTGTATAATTAATTTTCTCCTATTTCTAATTTTCTTCCTTTTCCCCCAAATTTTCTACCTCTTTTCACCAATTTTCTTCCTTTTCCCCCCAATTTCCCTATGTTCCCCAAATTTCCTTCCTTTTTCCCCCTAATTTTCTTCCTATTTCCCCCCCCCCAATTTTCTGCCTCTTTTCCCCCCAATTTGCTTCCTTTTTCCCCCCCATTTTCTTTTTTCCCCCAATTTTCTTCCTATATATTTTCCTATATTTCACTGATAAATTTCCTATAATTCCTTTAAAGGAATTAAAAATATTCTGTGGTGACCCTGTGATTGCCAGTGCCGTATTTCCGCCTAGGCCAACCAGTGACCGTAAATACTGTATTCGAAGGGATAAATCTATAATATCAATCGTAATATGTATTGGAGAAATTCCTAGGTAGAAGATTTGGTTTTAAAATTACCAAAATTTCTGCCTGGCAGTTTACGGACGCAGCCTTAAATCGCAATGTTGCATAATTATCGCGTATTTAGTCGACGATTGTTAAGAGCTTTTATTAAGTAATATAACCAGTAGCGGCGCTAAGGTTTTTTCACAGGTGGGCTAATTATTTGGTGACCCCTAAGAATTTTGTGGCCCTTAGCGGGAACCTTGGATTGACCCTACTTCGCAAAAATGGTGAAATCGAAAAATTCCCAGATTTTCCAGGAAGCGAGAAGAGCAAGGTCGTTTTATTGTTGCGGCTGTGCACCACCTACTGACCTTGTATCCGACCTGGAGGGGACACGTGCATGCCTGGGATATTTCCTTAAATTCCCTTAAGCCCTTTTCTTTTCAACTTTCTCTCAATTTCCGCTCCCTACTATCGTTTTGAGTAAACGAATTGATTTTGAGAGATTTTTTCACAGAAAAACGTTTCTTGGCAATAAAACAAATAAAATTCTTAAATTAAAATATGTGGCCTCTTAATTATAAACATGTGGCCCTTTTAATATAAATATGTGGCCCCTCTCAGAAATGCAGGGGGGCTAAAGCCCACTTCAGCCCACCCTTAGCGACGCTACTGAATATAACCGTAGAGCTCAGACTTCTACGCTGAATCAGGGAAAATCAGGCACAGCCTAGTTCCAGGGACAAGAGTAAATGCCCAGACTCCTTATCTGTCTATGGGCCCAGGATCTCTAAGTCCGGCCCTGGTGATTGCGTAATGCGTTAGCCGTCGAACTGAAAGAGGTGCTCCCGACGTTGTTATTAAACCTTCTAGAGCGCTTTGCTTAACCTCTCTAGTCAGCCACGAATATTTTTATGATCCCAAAATGTAAAATTCCTCGAAATTCCTTATAAATACACATTTATAGTACGCTATTCTCGGCCGTAAAATGAGAATTCCTTGGATATTTTCCACGAAAGCGGACCTCTTATCCGAAAGTGTATAAAAGAAACCTGTTTCATTTCCTATTAAGCCATATGTACTCTTCGACTACCTCGCCACTAGGCAAACAACTGAACTTACGGGGGAACAAAATAGTTTTGGAAGCGACTTTAATGATAGGCCAGATAAGTAGCGGCATCATTTGACTAGTTAGGGCCGACCTCGGGGCTGATCAATGAACGGAGGGCCATTTCAATTAGGTTTCTTCGACGCTTTCAATGAAATTCTATTCATTCCAAACAATAACGCGCGGAGAGAAAACCAACGTTATCTCTTCTCCATTTCTTTTCTTCGTATTGTTCGCGACGCCCAGTTCCGCGTCTTTTCGAAAGAGGAAAAATAATCATTCGCGGGGAAGCTTAAACCCAAATTGAACTAAATGATCGATCAAAACATTCTTTGATTTAATTTCCCAAATAAACGATGAAAATACCAATATCAGGGTTCGTACACGACCTAGAAAAGTCAGGGAATTTGAAAATGTTTCCAAAAGGTCAGGGAATTTGAAAATGTTTCCAAAAGGTCAGGGAAAAGTCAGGGAATTTGAAAATGTTTCCAAAAGGTCAGGGTAAAGTCAGGGAATTTGAAAATGTTTCCAAAAGGTCTCGGAAAAGCGAGGGGCTAACCACTCTCTTACAATCTGTACACCGATTACAAATGAGTACAGCCTTTGGTAGTGCTAAATCTGTACTCATTTACGTAATCATTTTAGTGCAGTCAAAGGTACAGGCATGTACACCGATTACGGGGAGTGGTTAGCCCCTCGCGGAAAAGTCAGGGAATTTTAAAAATGTTTCCAAAAGGTTAGTGAAAAGTCAGGGAATTTGAAAATGATTCCAAAATGTTAGGGAAAAGTCAGGGAATTGGAAAATGACCCCAAAAAAATCAGGCAAATAAATTTTTGAAAGAAAATATTTTTCAAGATTTTTACCTCAAACCATTCATTTATTCAACAAAAATGGTCAGGGAAAACCTGGAAATGTCAGGGAATTTAATTCCGAATTTTTTTTGCGAAACCTGAATATTTCTATAGAAAAATAGTTCGATATTGAAGGGAATAAAATTAAAGTGTTTTGAAAGATGAGGCTAGTTATTGTAGATCCAGAAATTTCATTTCAAGTCTCTATTTTGCCCTCGTTAAATCTGCATTCCAGTCTCTTCTTTGAAGTAATTATCTTATACCAAGGCAGTGATGGGCACGGCTCCTCTCATTGTGAGCGCTTTGCTTATTATGAACTAAATTGAGCCAGCGTGGTTCTAGAAAATGATTCTTAGGTGGGCTCATACTTCAGGAAATAATAGGTAGTGGGGGAGGAAATCGTATGGAAATTTATATAAAATCATAAATTTTTGGGTGGGCACGGGCCCACTGGGCCACCCCCTAGAACCGCGCCTGAATTGAGCGGCAAAAGAGCGCGAAACGAAAATGAGAGGAGCACGAATTTCAGCGCTCAAAAAAGAGCGAAAAGAGAGGAGCGCCGATTTTACGAAAGTTCAGCAGTTCAAATCATGAAAAATCTTGGTATAAACAAACACGAAAACAATTATACTTTTATCAGTTTTAAGATAATTGAAATTTATTTCGTTTCAGTCTGCTAGCGCCATCTGGTAAGATTTCGGGTATTTAAAAGTCGTCCTTTATTGGCGTTACCCCTGTAAAAGGGTCTTTTTAGATTGCTACAGGTCAGAAAATTTAAAGAAATTTGTCAGGGAATTTAATTATATTTTGAAACATTTTAGAAGTTAATTTTACTCTAGTTCTGTGACAAATTCTGTGATTATTAATTATTTGAAAGTTCTGATAATTTTTATAAAGTTACAATATAACGCTTTGTTTTGTTAAAGCATATAACATTTATGCTAAAATATAAGTAGAATTATATTTATGATATTCTGATAAAAGTAAAATATGAAGTTAAAATCTTCTAATTTCGGACTTAAAACGGTCAGGGACTTTGAATCTAAAAAACATTGTGACAAGCCTGTATGTTTCATCCTTAAAGCAACTGTCGGCTTTATCATTGCCACCTGTATTATGACAAGGCCCTTGTTATTAGAGATGGCAATGAATCTATCCGATTCTTCGATAAAACGACTTTACTGGAGAGCGTGGTGCCATCTATTAATGACACAGGAAGCTAAAATTCAAAATAGCGAAACGATAATGTCGCTAGAGAACCATTGTAGAGTATTATAATAAGGCAACTTATACTCTACTTAGTGGACTTTAACCTAAATTATATATCCCATATAAAATATATTGTTAAAAATTACTATAATTTAAGTTATTGTTAAATTTGCAAACGAGCCAATCAACGCGAGGGGTACTTTTGTGTCCCGCCTTTTGGGTCAAAATGTAGTTTTAAGTATCTTGTTTTGATTTCGACGCTAGATATATCTGTTAAAAGAAATAGCTAGTAAACGTGGAGTCGACACTGTCTTGCTGTAAAGTCAATGAACGGCGCTCCCAGCGGCCAAAACATGAACTTCGTTGACCCAGCATAGAACGCTCTACTTTATACTCCAGGGTTGCCACGGTACCTGGAAAGCTTTAGTCCCATTCGACCGAAGGCGGTTTTTGAGGTGTCCCATTCGACCGAATTCCGCCAAAACGTGCGGTTTTTATGTGTCCCATTCGACCGAACGCTTTTAAGTGTCCCATTCGACCGAACGCTGCTATATAAATTGGCTTTTGCTATGTTTTCAATTTAGTTACTGAAGTCGTTGGCAATGGAGCGGAAAATAAAATGGAATGAGCATGAATTATATTTTTATCTTCACCTAGTCAAGAAAAGTAACTGAACCAAAACTGAAATAGTAAACTTAACCAACTCTAACCTAACGTAACCTAACCTAACCTAACCTAAACATGGATCTTCGATAGTACATACCTTATAAATAAAATACCAAATCACCCCGCCAATTGGGCTACATTTTAAAATTCTTTCGGTCGAATGGGAATAAACGACCTGGAAAACCTGGAATTCCTGGAAAAGTCGGGGAGTTTGAATATGGGTATAAAAATCAGGGAAAAGTCGGGGAATTTGAATATGATGTATAAAAATCAGGGGAAAGTCGGGGAATTTGAATATGGGTATAAAAATCAGGGGAAAGTCGGGGAATTTGAATATGGGTATAAAAATCAGGGGAAAGTCAGGAAAAGTCGGAGAATTTGAATATTGGTATAAAATCAAGGAAAAGTCGGGGAATTTGAATATGGGTATAAAAATCAGGGAAAAGTCGGGGAATTTGAATATGGGTATAAAAATCAGGGAAAAGTCAGGGAATTTGAATATGGGTATAAAAAATCAGGGAAAAGTCGGGGAATTTGAATATGGGTATAAAAATCAGGGAAAAGTCGGGGAATTTGAATATGGGTAGGCCTATAAAAATCAGGGAATTTTAAAAAATAGTTTAAATATCAGGGAATTTAATTTCGGTTGAAATAGGAAACTTTTACTAAAATATAGGTTAAAAATTACAAAACCTTGGCACCAAATAAGTCAGGGAAAATCTCCGGAGATGGTCAGGCTGCAAAAGTCAGGGAATTTGATTGTGAAAAAAATGTGGCAACCCTGTACTCCCTTTAAAGCCAATACTAAACTATCCGTAATCGTACTGACCGAATATCTTTCGGAATCTTTCGATCACGTTCGCGAGTCTCGCTATTCAAAAATCGTGTACTATTAGTAGTACCATTAGTTTCGTCGCTTTCAAGAATTTACGAGCGCGCTTTGAGCTCTGTACGTCGTGACCACGGAAAGTATTTAAATTAGAATGTCCGACGTGCCAAATTACGCAGTTGTAAAAGCGAAAACGTCTTCGACTTTGTTCCTGTTTTTCTTTTTCGATATTTAATTCTATGGTTCTGCTCGTGAAGTAGCTACTCTGTTCCGAAACATTTTTGAGTGCTTTGCTGACGTGGGCTTCACAAAATATATTTGAAATCCTTAAAAATATACAGGGTGTTTCAAAAGGTTATGCAAAGATTTGAAGGAGTTTTAGGGGGTGAGTTGAGAAGTACGCTTGTTTTTTCCCCATTTTCCTACGATGAGTTAAAAGAGCGCCAGAGAGTTTCAAAGGCAGGCCTACTAGCCCCTGGGAGTAGGCTGCAACAAGCGCCAAACCAAGCAGCGGGGAAACGCGAACATTAAGGTTTGGGTACGTGTGATTGACAAAAAAGGACTTGGTAAACAAATCGAGGTAACCAGCGTAAAAAAAAAGTAAACTTAAGCTGGTTTCACACTCGACGGAAAATATGCCGGAAATACGATAATAAACGCTTAGCTGAAAATTGATTCCCATTCGATATACCGCTAACGTTCAACTTTACGCTGCTAATTTTCCGTCAAGTGTGAAACCAGCTTTAAACAGTATTTAAAGTCCCTGCTGCTTGGTTTTGCGCTTGTTGCAGCCTACTTCCAGGCCACACTTTGAAGCTCTCTGGCGCTCTTTTGACTCATCGTAGGAAAATGGGGGAAAAACAGGCATACTTCTCAACTCACCCCCTACAACTCCTTAAAATTTTTGCATAACCTTTTAAAACACCCGGTATATATTCTAGATTGTGGCGGTTTTGCTACGATTCGTTGTGGTTTGTTATCGCCGCGGGTTTATATTTTCTTTTTATGATCCTTCCTTTTCTTTTAAGTACTTGACAAGGACATTTGAGCGATTTCATTACGACATTTAAACAACGAGGAATTTTGAACCTCAAATTTTCCGCGGCAGATTTGATGGTTCGCCCCATTTCGGGCTCGCGTATCAAGATTACACTCTTTTTACACGCCATGCTTCCTACGCGGCACGTTCATTTCCGAGGTTTTTACCTCGAGTTTAGCTTATATTCGGTCACGTTAGTTACGGATAAAACCCAAGAATTCCGTAGATTTTACAACAAGCCGTTTTAGGAAATTTTTTAAAAATGCCGGTTTGTTTATCTTGGCAATTTCCAATTACATTTCATTCCCAACGCTTTCGAGGGTGTTTTACTGGAATGAATTTTCTTTATGGGAGAATATTCGCCCGAAAACTGGCGAAAACAAAAAGTCAGGCCCGGCCCCCGGCAAAGGAAAAAAACAATATCTGTATACAATTTGCGGGCCCCCTTAAACTCCCCCATCCTTATTTGGGGGAGATTTCCATCTGGGATTTCCGTTAAGAATGATCTCTCGTGTTTTTGCCGCCGGAGAAGGAAATTTCGTCTGATATCCATCGATCCGATTCGCCCGAAAGTTCGGTTTCGAGATGATGGGGCTATTAGGTTGCGGCCGAGGTCTAGCCGATACGCGTTTGTCAAAGGAGAAGACCCTTTCACGGGCGTAGCGCCACTAGAGGCCCATTTTTTAAATACCCTAAATCTTATTAGATGGCGCCAGCAGTCTGAAACGTAGAAATTTCCAACTCTCTTTAAACCGTGAAATGTATTCAGTTTTTCGTGGTTTTTATTCCATTTTTTCCCTGAGTTATGGAGTTGAACCCTTTTATATATCCAAGATTGTATTTATTTATATTTAGGACGAATGACTTGTTTTGAGAAGTGGTGTAGTCCTAAAAAAGAACCGGGGCGCTACCTGGGTACAGCCATCTTTGATTTCGCGCGTAATCGAAGTTGGCTGTACCGGCCGCTCTAAATGTACGTCCAACTTCGATTTTTAGCGTGATCGAAGCTGGCCGTACCTAGGTAACTATTTGAAATTGTTATGGTATTTTCCTGCGGGCAAAATTTATAATAAATTCACACACGAGAAAAATGATTTACGAAATAGAAGCAAGGCGCGCCCTGGCAAAATGGAAAAACCAAGGCGGGGCGGCGCCCTGCCTTTGAAAAAAGCACCGGGGTGACACACTGGCCCGACTACACCACTGGTTTTGAGACGACCATGGGGTTTTTGGAAGACCCTTTCAATTTTTCAAATTTATCTGTACAGTGGCGCCAAACATTTAAAGCCAAGGCAAGAGCGGCCAGAGCTGCAAACGTTGGTGTTCCACACCAAATACCTGATGTTATATTCCCTTTAACGGGATTTTAACCCGCAAAGCAATCTTTATGGAAGACCCCTTAAATTTTCCAAATTTCCCTGTGCAGTGGCGCCCATCATTTTTAATGCCTAGGCAAGAGCTGCAAACGTTGGTGTTCCACACCAAATACCCGAGGTTATATTCCCTTTAAAATAGTGTTAGAAGTATACGTTTTTGGAATAAATCAGTAAGTATTTATCCCCTTCCGCGACGAAAAGTTTTTATTTGGCGCCATCTAGTATGAATAATAGCGTTAAAACCCTCCCTCTAAGGGCTTCACTCTTAAATGTTTGCTTCCCCGTAAGCAATTTGTGAATCGGTCTATTAAGTTTGGCTTCCCCGCCCTCGAAGCGTACCTGCGTTTGCTCTTCGCATTTACATCCGCACTCTGACTCTCTCTCTCCCGAATTTGCCCGTGTCTTATTTTTCCTTTAAAGCCTAAAGCTAGACGCCCATTGGCTCTCCGTTTCGTCACCGTCCTGCCTTCCACGAGGCATTGTCTCCGTTACGTAGCAAAGCCTCTTTAAAGGTAGAACGGAGACGTTACGAAGAGCAGTGAGCGCCTGGCTTAAAGAGAGCCGTAAAACGGCGCGGCTCAAGATTTACTCGGTCAACGCGGAGTTTTCGCTTATTTGGTATTACGAGGCCTCCGGTTGGTACCTGGCTAGTTTGTTCACTGAGAAATATATATATTCCGGAGGAAACTGCTGTGATTTCCACGAGGGGTCTGACACTTGCCATTATTTTGTACGGGATTTCGTAGACATTTTGGCGATTTTATCATTACTTTTTGAAGTGATTGTGGGATTTCGTAGAGATTTTGGCGATTTTACCATTACTTTTTGAAGTGATTGTGGGATTTCGTAGAGATTTTGGCAATTTTATCATTAGTTTTTGAAGTGATTGTGGGATTTCGTAGAGATTTTGGCGATTTTATCATTAGTTTTTGAAGTGATTGTGGGATTTCGTAGAGATTTTGGCGATTTTATCATTACTTTTTGAAGTGATTGTGGGATTTCGTAGAGATTTTGGCGATTTTATCATTACTTTTTGAAGTGATTGTGGGATTTCGTAGAGATTTTGGCAATTTTATCATTAGTTTTTGAAGTGATTGTGGGATTTCGTAGAGATTTTGGCGATTTTATCATTACTTTTTGAAGTGATTGTGGGATTTCGTAGAGATTTTGGCGATTTTATCATTAGTTTTTGAAGTGATTGTGGGATTTCGTAGAGATTTTGGCGATTTTACCATTACTTTTTGAAGTGATTGTGGGATTTCGTAGAGATTTTGGCAATTTTATCATTAGTTTTTGAAGTGATTGTGGGATTTCGTAGAGATTTTGGCGATTTTATCATTACTTTTTGAAGTGATTGTGGGATTTCGTAGAGATTTTGGCGATTTTATCATTACTTTTTGAAGTGATTGTGGGATTTCGTAGAGATTTTGGCGATTTTATCATTACTTTTTGAAGTGATTGTGGGATTTCGTAGAGATTTTGGCGATTTTACCATTACTTTTTGAAGTGATTGTGGGATTTCGTAGAGATTTTGGCGATTTTATCATTACTTTTTGAAGTGATTGTGGGATTTCGTAGAGATTTTGGCGATTTTATCATTAGTTTTTGAAGTGATTGTGGGATTTCGTAGAGATTTTGGCGATTTTACCATTACTTTTTGAAGTGATTGTGGGATTTCGTAGAGATTTTGGCAATTTTATCATTAGTTTTTGAAGTGATTGTGGGATTTCGTAGAGATTTTGGCGATTTTATCATTACTTTTTGAAGTGATTGTGGGATTTCGTAGAGATTTTGGCGATTTTATCATTACTTTTTGAAGTGATTGTGGGATTTCGTAGAGATTTTGGCGATTTTATCATTAGTTTTTGAAGTGATTGTGGGATTTCGTAGAGATTTTGGCGATTTTATCATTACTTTTTGAAGTGATTGTGGGATTTCGTAGAGATTTTGGCGATTTTATCATTACTTTTTGAAGTGATTGTGGGATTTCGTAGAGATTTTGGCGATTTTATCATTAGTTTTTGAAGTGATTGTGGGATTTCGTAGAGATTTTGGCGATTTTACCATTACTTTTTGAAGTGATTGTGGGATTTCGTAGAGATTTTGGCGATTTTATCATTACTTTTTGAAGTGATTGTGGGATTTCGTAGAGATTTTGGCGATTTTATCATTAGTTTTTGAAGTGATTGTGGGATTTCGTAGAGATTTTGGCGATTTTATCATTAGTTTTTGAAGTGATTGTGGGATTTCGTAGAGATTTTGGCGATTTTATCATTACTTTTTGAAGTGATTGTGGGATTTCGTAGAGATTTTGGCGATTTTATCATTACTTTTTGAAGTGATTGTGGGATTTCGTAGAGATTTTGGCGATTTTATCATTAGTTTTTGAAGTGATTGTGGGATTTCGTAGAGATTTTGGCGATTTTATCATTACTTTTTGAAGTGATTGTGGGATTTCGTAGAGATTTTGGCGATTTTATCATTACTTTTTGAAGTGATTGTGGGATTTCGTAGAGATTTTGGCGATTTTATCATTACTTTTTGAAGTGATTGTGGGATTTCGTAGAGATTTTGGCGATTTTATCATTACTTTTTGAAGTGATTGTGGGATTTCGTAGAGATTTTGGCGATTTTATCATTACTTTTTGAAGTGATTGTGGGATTTCGTAGAGATTTTGGCGATTTTATCATTACTTTTTGAAGTGATTGTGGGATTTCGTAGAGATTTTGGCGATTTTATCATTACTTTTTGAAGTGATTGTGGGATTTCGTAGAGATTTTGGAGATTTTATCATTACTTTTTGAAGTGATTGTGGGATTTCGTAGAGATTTTGGCGATTTTATCATTACTTTTTGAAGTGATTGTGGGATTTCGTAGAGATTTTGGCGATTTTATCATTACTTTTTGAAGTGATTGTGGGATTTCGTAGAGATTTTGCAGATTTTATCATTACTTTTTGAAGTGATTGTGGGATTTCGTAGAGATTTTGGCGATTTTATCATTACTTTTTGAAGTGATTGTGGGATTTCGTAGAGATTTTGCCGATTTTATCATTACTTTTTGAAGTGATTGTGGGATTTCGTAGAGATTTTGCCGATTTTATCATTACTTTTTGAAGTGATTGTGGGATTTCGTAGAGATTTTGGCGATTTTATCATTACTTTTTGAAGTGATTGTGGGATTTCGTAGAGATTTTGGCGATTTTATCATTACTTTTTGAAGTGATTGTGGGATTTCGTAGAGATTTTGCCGATTTTATCATTACTTTTTGAAGTGATTGTGGGATTTCGTAGAGATTTTGGCGATTTTATCATTACTTTTTGAAGTGATTGTGGGATTTCGTAGAGATTTTGGCGATTTTATCATTACTTTTTGAAGTGATTGTGGGATTTCGTAGAGATTTTGGCGATTTTATCATTACTTTTTGAAGTGATTTTGGGATTTCGTAGAGATTTTGGCGATTTTATCATTACTTTTTGAAGTGATTGTGGGATTTCGTAGAGATTTTGGCGATTTTATCATTACTTTTTGAAGTGATTGTGGGATTTCGTAGAGATTTTGGCGATTTTATCATTACTTTTTGAAGTGATTGTGGGATTTCGTAGAGATTTTGCCGATTTTATCATTACTTTTTGAAGTGATTGTGGGATTTCGTAGAGATTTTGGCGATTTTATCATTACTTTTTGAAGTGATTGTGGGATTTCGTAGAGATTTTGGCGATTTTATCATTACTTTTTGAAGTGATTGTGGGATTTCGTAGAGATTTTGGCGATTTTATCATTACTTTTTGAAGTGATTGTGGGATTTCGTAGAGATTTTGGCGATTTTATCATTACTTTTTGAAGTGATTGTGGGATTTCGTAGAGATTTTGCCGATTTTATCATTACTTTTTGAAGTGATTGTGGGATTTCGTAGAGATTTTGGCGATTTTATCATTACTTTTTGAAGTGATTGTGGGATTTCGTAGAGATTTTGGCGATTTTATCATTACTTTTTGAAGTGATTGTGGGATTTCGTAGAGATTTTGGCGATTTTATCATTACTTTTTGAAGTGATTGTGGGATTTCGTAGAGATTTTGGCGATTTTATCATTACTTTTTGAAGTGATTTTGGGATTTCAATGTTAATTTACCATAGAGAGAGTTAAAAGATTTTGCGATTCTAGACAAAGTGTACGGGATTTTGGTAAATGTCCAACCCCTCGGATTTCCAGTATGAACGCGCCGCTTTGATCTCGTATATAGGACAAATTTGAACCCATAAATATAAGGGGACCGATAAAACAAAAGTTGAGACTCCAGTCATAAATAACAAAGTTTATTTTTCTACCAACTGGAATGGGTTCGTCGACAGTGCGTAGAACTAAAAACTAAAATATTTTATAAAAATCTAGAGATCGAAAAGCATCTTCAACGGAGAAGAGAGTCGAGTTATCGTCGAAATGTTTTCTTTTGTCGTTTCGTCTTGTTCGCCAGCAACTCCGAAAAGGAAAGTTTCGAAAATCGAAGCTCGCAGTGGTGGGCATTTTGGAAAATTTTGTGATAACTCTCACTTCATTCCCGTTTCTAAAAATTTTAAATTCAAACTCACCTCCTTTCACCACCGCAAACCAGTGTTGGGAAAAAAACCCTGTTTTTTCATAAAAACCTTAAAAACCGGTTTATTTGGTTTAAACCAGGTTTGTTGGGTTTAAATCAGGTTTTTATTAAAAACTGCTTTATTTTACTCTTAATCTATTTTTTGCTTTTGTTTCACCGTGCATTTTAAGAGTATTATTACAAGTCTCACGTGACCAGAACAAAGTTTTAGTTTTAGTTTCGTTTCTTACAAGTCTCACCAGAACGAAGTTTTAGTTATAGTTTCATTTTTGATTTTGTATAAATGCCGGGTGACCAGGAAAATGCCTCAAAAATGTTATTGAAGAAATAGCTAATTTTCAAGTGAATTAAAGGAAAATATAGGAAAAACCCTAAGCAAAAATAAGGATTCTTATCGAGAAACAGTAGATAAAATTAAGTAAAATATAGGATGAAGAAGGGTACACGACTATATTATATACTACACGAGAAAACCTAAGGGGTGAATAGGAAGGTATTGAAAATATGGGAAATGTGGTCACCTTGTACATTTTTTAGAAATGTAATCAATCATTTTGATAAGAAAATGTACAAACATTTTGAAATAATTTTTAGTTAATTAAAAAAACCAAATTATTATAAAAACCATTGGTTTTTTTTTAAATCACTTGGGTTAAACCATGATTTAAACCAAGGTTTAAACCAGCCAACCCTGCCGCAAACTAACTTTTTAGCTGATCTCCTCTCTACGCATTTCACTAATTAAATTAACCTCGATCACACTCCAAATACATTCTTTCAAAAATATAATTTCCTCTCACTCTCCTCTCACTTAAATTCGTAGCTTGGAAACTCATCTTATTCTCCTCTCCGTTAGATGCTTATAGCATCTCACCACCTCTCAATTGCTCTCACTGATCTCACGGTGAGAGGAGAGTGCCCATCACTGCGCGGTAGACTCCTTACTGCGGGCATCGTTCCGCTGTTGACGTTCCAAATAGCGCTGTCAGAGTCGTCCGCCGGGAATCCCTCCGAAATAAAAAGAATAAGGGAATATCTTTTTGTCGTTCCAGACATTGATCCAGAAAGGGAAAGAACATTAACATTTTTGACAAATTCCTCTCGCTCTTTTCTCGTGAATCTCGAGCGCACGCGATGCCCACAACGTGGAAAAGATCACGTTGTTCAATACCATTTTCGTCTATACAGGGTGTTTCAAAAGGTTGTGCAAAAATTTTAAGGAGTTGTAGGGGGTGAGTTGAGAAGTATGCCTGTTTTTTTTCATTTTCCTGCGATGAGTTAAAAGAGCGCCAGATAGCTTCAAAGTGTGGTCTACTAGCCCCTGGAAGTAGGATGCAACCAGCGCAAAACCAAGCAGCAGGGACTTTAAATACTGTTTAAGTTAACGTTTTTACACTGGTTACCTCGATTTGTTTTCAAGGTCCTTTTTTACCTATCACACGAGCCCAAACCTTAATGTGCGCTTGTTGCAGCCTACTTCCAGGGGCTAGTAGGGCACACTTTGAAGCTCTCTGTAGCTCTTTTAACTCATCGTAGGAAAATGGGAAAAAACAGGCGTACTTCTCAACTCACCCCCTACATACAACTCCTTAATATTTTTGCATAACCTTCTGAAACACCCTGTATACTAAATATCGTTCCCTTTAGAAATAATTTCATTTACTCATAAAATGTATCTTCAAGGGTTGGCATGGAACCAGCCATACCGGTTATAACCACCTGGTTAAACACGGTTATAGCCGCTTGAAAAAATCCTTAATTTTTTGGCTTTTTTTTTAATTAAAAAAATTTACAATATTTTACTAAAATTTTAGCTTTTATTTAGTTTATCATTTGTTTCATATCTAAACAAATTGGGGTGAGCTCAAATTATCCCCTAATTGAGGGGGACGGGGGTAGGTTTAAAATTCAAAACATAAACAAAAACTATAGGGAAATCAAAAGAATTTTATTATTTAATCAGGGTTGTTGATTTTTTTGATTTTTTTTAAAAAAATCAAAAGCATCGATTTTTTTTATTTTAATCAGATTTTTTTGATTTTAATCGATTTTTTTATTTTTTATTAATTTTTAGATTTTTGTCACTTATTAAAAGCAATATATAAGCTTATTGATATAATTATTATTTTTGTATAAATAATATTCAATAGTAGACAGTTTTATCATGTCAAAAAATATTTATCCCAAGAAATAAGTATATTTGTATCACAGGAGTAAACTTGAAGTAAAACTAAACAGTGTGAGAAATAAGGCACTATCACAGGCCAATCGCCAGTTCAAAAATTAAATGCCTGGGGTGTTAGTGGCCCTGGTGAAAACTTAATCCATTCAAAGTTTTTCCCTTCAAGATTTATAGTTCTTTATTTAACACTCCAAAATTTTGAAATACCCATAATAACTAACCTATTAAGCCTATGCCCTAGCACATATTGTCAAGAGTAGATAATTTGACCATAAATTATGAAAGCCGGATTTTAAAGGTTAAAAATGGTAAATGGCCAGAGGCCAGTTTTTTAATTAAACTACCTAGGCTCTACTGGCCACAGGTCCAGTTTAAAACAATTCCTTATTTCTCAGCCTGGGAGAGTCCATAATTTTCAAAGAACCAAAAATGAGGTGGGGAAGGGATCGTGGTAGTGATAGGTAATAGTGTAATATAATGACAAAATTGGTCTAAAATATAATAATTCAATAGTAAATCTCTCATTTATGGAAAGTTAATAACTTTTAAACAATCTTTTATAGGAACAGATTTAAATCAACGATTTAAAAAAAAAATCATTTGATTAAAATCGCGATTTAAATCGCTGATTTAAATCGACTTGATTTTAATCAAACAACCCTGTATTTAATATGGTTATTTTGCTTACTTCGTTTAGTTTCTAATTTAAAACTATGACAGCCGACAATTTCCTACTTAGAAAGTGAATGGCACAAGTAAAAGAGGCTGTTTACATTTTAGCCGGCTTTAACCGAAACAAAACCGGTTATAACCAGTTAAAACCACTGATCTGGTTTATTTCAATAAAATCCGGCTTTTTTCAGGGTTCGTACACGACCTGGAAAACGTGGAAAAGTCAGGGAATTTTAATATGATTCCAAAAAGTCAGGGAATTTTAAAATGATTCCAAAAGGTCAGGGAAAAGTCAGGGAATTTGAAAATGACCCCAAAAAAGTAAGGGAATTTTAAAATGGTCCAAAAAGGTAAGGGAATTTTAAAAGGACCCCAAAAAAATCCGGCGAATAAATTTTTGAAAGATGTATTAAAAATACAGAATAAATATTTTTCATGATTTTACCTCAAAATATAAATTAATTCTACAAAAATGGTCATTGAAATTTTGCAATTTGGTCAGGGAAAACCTGGAAATGTCAGGGAATTTAATTCCGGTAATTTTGTACGAACCCTGTTTTTCCAACCCTGAATTCTTCAGTTACATTATTTAGTCCACTATCTAACCTGACAGTTCGTTTAAGGTCTACGAAAGGCGCTTGACTATGACAATTCCACTCAAGTTAGTGCGCAAAGATATATTTCCCGGGCGAATGTCGGAGGACTGTATCGTTGAACCCGCTTCAGAAACGCGGTTCGTGATTCACTGTCACGTCTTATCACGTATGCCCTTCTCTCACGGATGACTAATCCGAGCCGCAGGTAGACCCCTGTAAAAGAGACTCACCCGCAATGCAGTCTACACTTTGAGTCTGAGACAGAGGGATAGATACTATCCTTTCCGAGAATGCACGAAACCATATTCTCGCCTTTATTTTCTTAGTGCGCCGCGTCGTAGATGGCGCCCGATTTATACTCTGGGAAATGGACCAATTTAATAAATTTTGTTATGGTTGACCCTAACATTAAAGGTATACAGGGTGTTTCAAATGATTTTGCAAAAATTTGAAGGAGTTGTAGGGGTGAGTTGAGAAGTATGCCTATTTTTCCCCCTTTTCCTACGATGAGTTAAAAGAGCGCCAGAGAGCTTCAAAGTGTGGCCTACTAGCCCCTGGAAGTAGGCTGCAACAAGCGCAAAACCAGGGAGCAGGGAAACGCGAACATTAAGGTTTGGGTTCATGTGATAGGTAAAAAAGGACTTTGTAAACAAATCGAGCTTTGGTCCCATTCGACCGAAATCCCATTCGTTCGAAAACGATTTAACATTGAGTCCCAATCGATCGAAAATACCCCAATTGTGCGGTTTACAGCCCAATTTTGCACGTTTATATTATTTTTTATAGTACATCAAATTTCGTTTTTATGAGACGTTTTTTAAATCGGTTTACTTGTTATATAAATAAGTGTTGATAGTCTTATTGGAGGCAGTTAGCTAAAATGGAGAAAATAGCTCACAAACGAGGGTTCGAATGAAGAAGTCGCGTTAGCCTTACTCGACGCAATTGCTACAAACTTAACCATTCACATTAAAAAATGAAATTGTTCGAATTATTGTATTCTTGATATAAATAAAAAGTTCAAAGCATAAATATATTTATCAAAGCGCGCCACCCTAGGGAAGTGAGAGACTAACCTAACCTAACCTAACCTTACCGTTAGTACACCTGTAGCAATTTTGTTTAGGTATAACGTTTTTTGCGTACCCTGCTATATCTCGGGGCAGAAGTAAAAAACAAAACAAAAGGTCCCAATGAACCGAATCCGCCTTTTGGGCTATATTTCGGAAACATATTGAATTCGGTCGAATGGGATTTCGATCGAATGGGAATATACCCAAATCGAGGTAACCAGCGTAAAAAAGTACACTTAAACAGTATTTAAAGTCCCTAAGTCCTAAGTCATCTAGCGACTGTTATACGGAGCTAACAGTTCTACGTCACACTTCGTCTCCCATGCTTTTTCCTATTGAAAAAAGTTCTACCCAAAATGGCGGCTACAGCCAAAGCTACGGAGTGTTAGTACCCTATTGCCTTTAATACGGGTGGTTATGTCCAAAACTGGGTCCCAGAGTATTGAGGGATAGTATATCGAGGGCTTTTCGATTCACTTCGTCGTTGTCTGTAGTGAGGCTGATAGTTAAACTCAAAATAATAAATTTTGAATTAAATTAATGTTTAAATATGATTTCCACGTTTTTCTCGATACACAGAATTTGGAGGGTAGGGCTAGGCAATCACTGATTCACGTGACAAAAGGGGAGGATCTATCGCAAATGCGGCCAGACAGCAGGGTGACAACAGTTCCTATTTCCTATTTTTTCCTATAATTTAAAGGGGATCGGCCAATCTTTTCCAAATATGGCCTTATTTCCGTATCAAAAGATTAACAAGACTTTCAATATACTAACACGTACCTTTAGTTTTTTTGTCTTGAAAAAATAGCTTTTGGCCCAAAACGTTTAAACGAAAAATAACGCCAGGTGTTTGGGTTCGAATTTTCGCCGCCATCTTAGGGGCTGCCGCCAGCGCCCCTAACCCCGTATGAACGATTTGCGAACTATCCTAACTTTTAAAATCGCGCAATTTAGGCTTAGGTCTCTTACAACTGGAACGCGCCGCGCGTGCAAAACAATTTTGTGCGCTTTTACGTGGTTTTTCTGTCTCACCGACTTCTCACCAGGTGTCGCGGCGGACGCGCGCTTTTCGATTTCCCGAAATTTCTTTATTTTATTAAAAATTAACCACTCAATAGTTTTTGATGCGGTTTTCGCCATAAATTTTAGTTTTTAATGGGCTATAGGGCTATCTAACTGGTTAAAGCGTGACCGTTCCCCTTTAACGTCATTTCTTATTTTTTTCCTATTATTTCATTAAATTTCCTATAATACCCTATATTTTAACTCAAAAGTCTGAAGAAATTAAAATAGTTAAACGTCTTAGTTTTTAAAGATGCTTATTTCCAACACTTGTCCCCGATATTATCTCCGAGGGGCTAACCACTCTTAGAAAGTCTGTACACCGGATTACGCTTAGATTAGCACTGCCAAAGGCAGGGACTTAAAAGATTACGCGTAATCCCATTAGTACAGTCAAAGGTACGGCTCTGTACACCGATTACGCGGAGTGATCAGCCCCTCGGTTATCTCTTGATGGTTCCTACTTTTAATTTTTTTTTTTTAGGTTATCAACTTTATTTTGAAGGTTATACCCCCCTGGTAATTTTTAAATGGGTCTAAAAAGTCTGGTAAAGGTCAGGGAATTTTAAGAATTTGTAAAAAAAGGTCAGGGAATTCAATCTTATCTTAGCCACTTTTTGAAGGTAATTTTACTCTATATCTATGACAAATTCCATGATTATCATTTATTTCTTTGAAAGTTTGGCTAATTTTTTCAACATTGCAATAACCTTTTTACATTTACTAACTCCTGATAGAAGTAAAATATAACATAACATGAAAATTTTGGCCTTAAATAAGTCAGGGAAAATCTCTTTTAGGCCGAGAACAGAGATTATATTTTCTCGTGCTCGAATTTTGACCCCCCCCCCCCATATCTGAACTTGTTAATTTCTTGAGGAGTGACAGCTTGAACGACGGCTCAGACTGTTTGACAATATCCAGAATTGTCCAAGTGGTCAGAGCTGCCAATCAATTTGTCATAGAGGTCAGTTAATCTGTCACTCGTCACAACATCGAGTACATGATTAGAGGGCTAGAAAATCGCCCTGTTCTCGGTCTTTAAAATGGTCAGGGAATTTTAAACTCAAAATTTGTTAACACCCCTGACCCCCTTTCAACAATTTAACAACCGTTCTTTTATTGTATAATGAATTTCCTCCTAATTTTTTCAGTTTCCTCCCAATTTTCTTCCTATATTTCACTGATAAATTTCCTATGATTCCTTTAAATAATTTTAAAATATTCTGTGGTCAGCCAGAGACTGTTTTTGAACGATAGTGGTTTTCCACCCTTAAAGCGCCGAACTGTATTTTTTTCGTTTTATCAGCTCTCTCGTCTCCGCACGCGATGTTACTCGGCACTATGTGTCACGTTTGAAGGTATAGGAATTAACTATTCATTTTTACGGCTAGTTACCCAAGACGAACGTTTTCGGGATATTGACAAATCTGTCTGTTGGTTGACGACAAACCACATTTGTTTTTATTTTTTCTGTAGTTATTGCGTCATTCGATATCTGTAGATTTGGTCGATGGGTGGGACGGGGCCCCATTTTAGGATTAAAAATGAACTCTCGTTGTCTACCTACACGCGTGAATTTCGAACGGACCATTGGCCATAATGGCAATCTCGATGGCATTCCGAACACCTACCTCCGATTTCTAGCCCCCCAAACGACGTGCCCGTGCGCCATATACGAGTCGCTGCGCCTAGAACTTTCCATCTATTTTGTATTTGCTTCGGCGGCTTTCCCGTTCGAGGAACAGCAGGTGGGTTGCGCATACCCACTTGAAACTTTTATTCGCGTTCTTTTCCCGCGTCTGCACTTTTCCCCGTTTTATACAAATCCTTATCTGATAACGTAATTAGGGAAAACCACGTAACTCGATATACGATAATTTGCCTTACACATTTCGCCCGATTACGGTTAAGTAATTGATCTTCAAAGTTTGTGATATAAATCTCTTACGAAAGACGTAGTTTCATATGGGCGAGTATTTCCCGCTAGTTGAAGTATGCGGATAAATACGCGAAAAGTTAAAAACGTCCATAATAAAAAGCTAAATACTATCAAAGGACATCGCGCTTCTTCTATGGGATTTGGCTTTCGACAGATGTTTTTGAAATTGAAACATGTTGTTAAGCTTGATCAAAGAAGCAAATTTGTCCGTTTTAAGTAACAGCGGTAAAAGTGGACAGAACTTACAAGGAGACGACCCGAGGTGATATTCACCGATTTTGTTCAAAGTCGGGTATAATGTACAGCTCCGTGTAACTTAAATAATCTGCAAGGGAAAAGTTGCAACGGGCTTTCGTTTTGCCATGGCAACCGAAAACGTTTTTGACAACATGATTTGGAATTATTTCCATTGAAAATAACATGGGACTCTGAAGTATTTTAAGGGTCCACCAATTGACCAAATTGCATTTAAACTTGATTAAATTAAATTTTTAAAATCGATTTTTTTTTTTAACGTTTTTGAAATTTTCAATTTTTTAAAGGTTTCACAGGGGTGGGGGGACTGACTTGGGATATTTACTTATATAAAAACCATATTTCCAAAGCTAGTACTTCATATATTTAACACTGTACTAAATTGTTTTAAACAATCAACGGGAGCATGCGAAGTCACATGTTTCTTTGTCGTGAGAGAGATAAGTTTTATGTATCGAACTTGTAAAAAGTATAACCAGAAGTATATAATATATATCGTACGAGAGAAGTATTCACCGCTTTATATGCTAATACTATTCGTTTCATTTTGCAATACATCATATAGTGATTTACTAAAACTATTACATCGGGACCTATTTTTAGCTTAGTATTTTATATTTGACCATTTTCGGAATTAAATTATTTTTAAATTAACTATAATACTGTTAAATAGCCTCCGGTGTATAAGATAATTAAAATTTACTTAAATTACTCAGAGAAAATAATATTACAGCAAAATTTAAAATGATCACTGAAGTCGTTTTTAAAATGTCTTTGGAATTTATTTTAAATAAATATACTATTATAAAAACACCGGTGCTATGTAAAATATAAAAATTGTATTTTCCCTGAAACCGGCTCGCAGAGTGCACTAACCCTTTTTATTTCAATCGCAAACAGTTTGATTTACGAAATTATAATTAAAAACAAACACGTGTGCGATAATAATTAACGAAATATATAATCGCGACGTTCCTTATCAAAACAGATAAGCAATATTTTTCTTGTTTTATCTCGCTCCCCCCTTGCAGCCCCCCAGCATCCCGTCATCCGCCTGAGAAAAATCGTGCTTTCATTCAAATTTATTGTCTAAAGGCCAGTTTATAAAAAAGGATTGTGATCAACTGAAAACGAAAAAATTTATCCCACATTGGTTTGCGGGGGTATAGAAACGATTAAAAAATGTATAAAAAGGGAAAAGCTAGTTTTGAAAATGTGGAGCGTGGGACGGGACTTATTCTCCGTCCCTCTTATCAGCGATTATACGCAATTCAATAATATCGAAATATTTTATAAGTTATGATTGCGATCGTGGGCCTCAAAGATTATCTTCATTGATACAGGGAACTACTCGCTTTACAAATAACATGGTGACCACAGTTCGTATATTTCCTATTTTTTCCTATTATTTAACGTCCTTCCTTTTTTCTCCTATAATTACATATATTTAACCCAAAAGTCTGAAGAAATTAATTTTACCTTAAGATATTTACTTTTTCGAAAAAAAGTGAAATTTTGAATTAATAATATTATAATAAAGATGCTTCTTAATTTCATTAAATTTCCTATATTTTAACCCAAAAGTCTGAAGAAATTAAAATAATGGATATTATTTTACCTTAAAATATTTTATTTTTTTCAAAAAAGTGATATTTTTAATCAATAATATAATAATAAAGATGCTTCTTAACTTCATTAAATTTCCTATATTTTAACCCAAAAGTCTGAAGAAATTAAAATAATGGATATTATTTTACCTTAAAATATTTTATTTTTTTCAAAAAAGTGATATTTTTAATCAATAATATAATAATAAAGATGCTTCTTAACTTCATTAAATTTCCTATATTTTAACCCAAAAGTCTGAAGAAATTAATTTTACCTTAAGATATTTACTTTTTTCGAAAAAAAGTGATATTTTTAATTAATAATATAATAATAAAGTCTGAAGAAATGAAAATAATGGATATTATTTTACCTTAAAATATTTTATTTTTTTCAAAAAAGTGATATTTTTAATCAATAATATTATAATAAAGATGCTTCTTAATTTCATTAAATTTCCTATATTTTAACCCAAAAGTCTGAAGAAATTAAAATAATGGATATTATTTTACCTTAAAATATTTTATTTTTTTCAAAAAAGTGATATTTTTAATCAATAATATAATAATAAAGATGCTTCTTAACTTCATTAAATTTCCTATATTTTAACCCAAAAGTCTGAAGAAATTAATTTTACCTTAAGATATTTACTTTTTTCGAAAAAAAGTGATATTTTTAATTAATAATATAATAATAAAGTCTGAAGAAATGAAAATAATGGATATTATTTTACCTTAAAATATTTTATTTTTTTCAAAAAAGTGATATTTTTAATCAATAATATTATAATAAAGATGCTTCTTAATTTCATTAAATTTCCTATATTTTAACCCAAAAGTCTGAAGAAATTAAAATAATTGATATTATTTTACCTTAAAATATTTTATTTTTTTCAAAAAAGTGATATTTTTAATCAATAATATAATAATAAAGATGCTTCTTAACTTCATTAAATTTCCTATATTTTAACCCAAAAGTCTGAAGAAATTAATTTTACCTTAAGATATTTACTTTTTTCGAAAAAAAGTGATATTTTTAATTAATAATATAATAATAAAGTCTGAAGAAATGAAAATAATGGATATTATTTTACCTTAAAATATTTTATTTTTTTCAAAAAAGTGATATTTTTAATCAATAATATTATAATAAAGATGCTTCTTAATTTCATTAAATTTCCTATATTTTAACCCAAAAGTCTGAAGAAATTAAAATAATGGATATTATTTTACCTTAAAATATTTTATTTTTTTCAAAAAAGTGATATTTTTAATCAATAATATAATAATAAAGATGCTTCTTAACTTCATTAAATTTCCTATATTTTAACCCAAAAGTCTGAAGAAATTAATTTTACCTTAAGATATTTACTTTTTTCGAAAAAAAGTGATATTTTTAATTAATAATATAATAATAAAGTCTGAAGAAATGAAAATAATGGATATTATTTTACCTTAAAATATTTTATTTTTTTCAAAAAAGTGATATTTTTAATCAATAATATTATAATAAAGATGCTTCTTAATTTCATTAAATTTCCTATATTTTAACCCAAAAGTCTGAAGAAATTAAAATAATTGATATTATTTTACCTTAAAATATTTTATTTTTTTCAAAAAAGTGATATTTTTAATCAATAATATAATAATAAAGATGCTTCTTAACTTCATTAAATTTCCTATATTTTAACCCAAAAGTCTGAAGAAATTAATTTTACCTTAAGATATTTACTTTTTTCGAAAAAAAGTGATATTTTTAATTAATAATATAATAATAAAGTCTGAAGAAATGAAAATAGTTGATATTATTTTACCTTAAAATATTTAATTTTTTTCGAAAAAGTTATATTTTTAATTAATATTATAATAATGAAGATGCTTCTTAACTTCATTAAATTTCCTATATTTTAACCCAAAAGTCTGAAGAAATTAAAATAGTTGATTTTTTACCTTAAGATATATTCATTTTTCAAAAAAGTTATTTTTAATCATTATTGTTATAATAAAGATGGTTCTTACTTTTAATTTATTTGTTTCTGTTATAAACTTTTTTTTAAGGCTATACCCCCTTTAAACAATATTGACAATCGTTTTCTCTTATTGTAGAATTTTCTCCCATTTTCCCCCCCAATTTTATTCCTATATTTCACTGATAAATTTCGTATAATTATTTTTAAGGACTTTAAAATATTCTGTAGTTATAAAATAAGTCAAATCTTCATAACAGATGTTTCTATATAATAAAACGAATAAAATAGAATATGTTGCCTTTTACGTCACCGCCTTTTACTTTAATTTACAAGTCTACTAGGGCGCGCTACAGTCGCGAGGAATATAATTTTTTCGAGCGCGCGCCAGGGTTGTTGATTTTTTTGATTTTTTTTTTAAATTTTAATCGATTTTTTTATTTTTCATTAATTTTTAGGTTTTTGTCACTTTTTAAAAGCAATATATAAGCTTATTGATATAATTATTTTTGTATCAATTATATTCAATAGTAGACAGTTTTATCATGTCAAAAATATTTATTCGAAGAAATAAGTATGTTTGTATCACAGGAGTAACCTTGAAAAGTAAAACTACACTGTGTAAGAAATAAGGCACTATCACAGGCCAATCGCCAGTTTAAAAATTAGCTGGGACAGTTTAAAAATTAATTGCCTGGGGTGTTAGTGGCCCTGGTGACCACTTAATTAATTCAAAGTTTTTCCCTTTAAGATTTATAGTTCTTTATTTAACACTCCAAAATTTTGAAATACCCATAATAACTAACCCACTAAGCCTATGCCCTAGCACATATTGTCAAGACTCAAGAGTAGATAATTTGACCATAAATGATGAAAGCCTGATTTTGAAGGTTAAAAATGGTAAGTGGCCAGTTTTTTTAATTAAACTACCTAGGCTCTACTGGCCACAGGTCCAGTTTAAAACAATTTCTTATTTCTCAGCCTGGGAGAGTCCATTATTTTCAAAGAACCAAAAATGAGGTGAGGAAGGGATCGTGATAGTGATAGGTAATAGTGTAATATTATGACAAAATTGGTCTAAAATATAATAATTCAATAGTAAATCTCTCATTTATGGAAATTTAATACCTTTTAAACAATCTTTTATAGAAACAGATTTAAATCAACGATTTTTTAAAAAAAATCATTTGATTAAAATCGCGATTTAAATCGCTGATTTAAATCAACTTGATTTAAATCAAACAACCCTGGCGCGCGCGCGAAGAATATGTTTTGTGACGTAAGAGCAACGTATTCTATTTTTTTACTTTTTATTAATTTGATTTTATAGAAACATCTATTGAAGTGTCTCATCGGCTATTAGGCGCTTAATGCGGAAAGGAACATTTTTGCCGCGCGTGACGCGCACTTTACCTTTCTCCCGCTTTCTAGCGAACTAAAGTCTCGTCCTTGGCTAAAGGGTTAGATTCTGCACGGTTGTCGACTGATCGCTTAGAATTAAGTAGGCCTGCAATGAATAACCTCGATGACTTTTACAACGCCTTGATCGTTGTACATTTGTGGGAGGGGATTATTTTTTGCTTTAGTAATGGCTCCGTGTCATTCTCGGTTAGCTACGAACGCAAATCTAAATAGGGTTTATGATATTTTTTGGCCACATAATTCGAGTTATGGTAAAGGTTATATTATGAATAACGTAGTAATAGAAGGAATTATATTATTTCATAGAAACGGTATGCAAATTCCTGGAAATTGTTGGTTGACTCACAAGGGGGAGTACCCGAGGTGTTTATTGCCGATTTTGCTGAAAGTCGGGCGTAATGTAGACCTATTTCAGATATGAAATTTCCCAAAACGAGACGTTGCACTATACCCATTCGATTTGCAAGGCAACCGAAATTTTTTTTGACCACTCTAAACAAAAAAATCAACATTTCCTTATTTTACCCCAAAACGTGTTAGAATTTTACCCCAAAACGTGTTAGAATTTTACCCCAAAACGTGTTAGAATTTTACCCCAAAACGTGTTAGAATTTTACCCCAAAACGTGTTAGAATTTTACCCCAAAACGTGTTAGAATTTTACCCCAAAACGTGTTAGAATTTTACCCCAAAACGTGTTAGAATTTTACCCCAAAACGTGTTAGAATTTTACCCCAAAACTTGTTAGAATTTTACCCCAAAACTTGTTAGAATTTTACCCCAAAACTTGTTAGAATTTTACCCCAAAACGTGTTACAATTTTACCCCAAAACGTGTTACAATTTTACCCCAAAACGTGTTACAATTTTACCCCAAAACTTGTTGCAATTTTACCCAAACACTTGTTGCAATTTTACCCCAAAACGTGTTAGAATTTTACCCCAAAACGTTTTAGAATTTTACCCCAAAACGTGTTAGAATTTTACCCCAAAACGTGTTAGAATTTTACCCCAAAACGTGTTAGAATTTTACCCCAAAACGTGTTAGAATTTTACCCCAAAACGTGTTAGAATTTTACCCCAAAACGTGTTAGAATTTTACCCCAAAACTTGTTAGAATTTTACCCCAAAACTTGTTAGAATTTTACCCCAAAACTTGTTACAATTTTACCCCAAAACGTGTTACAATTTTACCCCAAAACGTGTTACAATTTTACCCCAAAACGTGTTACAATTTTACCCCAAAACGTGTTACAATTTTACCCCAAAACGTGTTACAATTTTACCCCAAAACGTGTTACAATTTTACCCCAAAACGTGTTACAATTTTACCCCAAAACTTGTTGCAATTTTACCCCAAAACGTGTTGCAATTTTACCCCAAAACGTGTTGCAATTTTACCCCAAAACGTGTTGCAATTTTACCCCAAAACGTGTTGCAATTTTACCCCAAAACGTGTTGCAATTTTACCCCAAAACGTGTTGCAATTTTACCCCAAAACGTGGTAGAATTTTACCCCAAAACTTGTTAGAATTTTACCCCAAAACTTGTTACAATTTTACCCCAAAACGTGTTACAATTTTACCCCAAAACGTGTTACAATTTTACCCCAAAAATTGTTACAATGGACGCTTCAATAAAAGATACTCGGTTTTTACTCCAATCTCCAAATTCATCTGGGAAGGAACTATTTCCGGTCGGTCGGTTAAACGGTTAGAATGGCTAGCCAAAAAGTCATATTTAAGCCAATTGGAGACGCGTTTTTGCCGTCATGAGAATTTTGTGTCAGATAAGAAATGCGTCGGCTCACGTGTATAACGAACATACTATACTAATTTTAATTTTCGATAATATATTTTAAGGTGAAATGTATAATGTTACTAAAACTAACTATAAAAAGATAATATTATTATTATTATCATCCTCTTATGGTGTAAATAATTAAAATTATACGGAATATTTTTATATTACCGGGCATTTTTAAAGCTTCTCATGTAGGCCGAGTTAATTCATTTCGTATAAAATTATAATAATAATAATAATCAGCTAGGCTAATACCCAAGGCACCACCTTAGGCCTAAGTCGTCAAGCGACGTTTGAAGCCTTAATTCAGGTGGCCGGGTTACAATGCGTAGGAGGGTGGTGGCAAGCCCTGCATGCCACGCGATCGAGCCAACAGCTCCCTATACTCACTATTACCGTTAACCTCAACAAGTTTTTATGGAAGGGGAAACCGAAGAACTCGGGGGAAAACCCCTTAAACCAGTGGGGAGAGAACTTGCAAACTCAACGCAGAAGGAGTTGTTCCGAGTTTTCACCCAGTGCCACAAGCTGGGATCGAACCCGCTCCTCTAGCTGCGAGGCGAAAGTGCTAACCACTCTGCCACCCCACTATTGGAAAAAGATGAAAACTCATTCATTTAGAACTAAACATATTACTTTTGCAGTACGGTATGCAACAAGTGTTTCCTTTTAACCAGGTAACTTTTTTGGCATGTTACGTTCTAGAAAGTTTCCAGCTTTCTAATATTTCAACAAGCACTATATAAATAGTAACTTATGAGTCCTGGCTGTCGGAAATATTACTTCTTGGCAATTTCTGGGAAGATGTTTTATTTAAGCGCCTATTTACCCATTTCGTAATTAAAAAAAAATAAAAATTTTCACGGTGAAACCGAGAAAATCCCTTGCTTTTTTAAATGGATATTTTTTGGGTTTTAAATGGTCAAAAACATTTTCGGTTGCCATGGCAAATCGAATGGGTAGTGCAACGTCTCCTTTTGGGAAATTTCATATCTCGCATAGGTCTACATAACGCCCGACTTTCAACAAAATCGGCAATTAACACCTCGGGTACTCCCCTTGTCAGTTACAATACCAAGTTAATCGACTTAGATCTCTTCGTGTTTGCCATTTTTGACGTTTTTCGAAAGAACATTTTAACTTTCATTAAGTTAATTCATACCAAAATATTTCAGTGTCAAAATGGTTAAAAAAAATTGGGATTTTTTACGAATTATAAAACATTGTGTTACAACAAATCATTAAAGCCTTAAAACATTGTGTAATACCAAGTTTCATATATTAATATATAACTAAGGTATCTATTGGCTTTTTTCGCCCGATCAGATATTTAAATTTTTGATTTTTTAAAGAAATCTAAAAATTCGATTTATTTCATTTTAATCGGATCACTTATTGATTTTTTTTAAGGATTTAGGCCCATTTTTCTTGAAATTGTTCAGCAGTAAAATTAAATTAATATTAATTATCAATTTAAAATTAAATTTAATTGAGTTTGCACTGAATTGAAATGTTCAGCGGTAAAATAAAATGTAAATTAATACGTTCAGAGGTAATGTAAAATAAAATTTAAATTAATATTAATTATCAATTTAAAAATTAAATTTAATTGAGTTTGCACTGAATTGACATGCTCAGTGGTAATGTAAAACTAAATTAATATGTTCAGAGGTAATGTAAAATAAAATTTAAATTCATGTTAATTATCAATTTAAAATTAAATTTAATTGAGTTTGCTCTGAATTGACATTCTAAGAGAACCTACGTCCCTACATTTTCATAAATACATTGAATAAATGAATTTTTTTAAATGACTTGATGGCACTTTCAAACACCGGGTAATGGTCATTGATGTCCATTTGTATTGACCTGGAATATTGTTAAATGATATTATGATATAGAAGATTTTCACTTTGGCTAACTAACGGATGCGAATGGTCCCATACAAATAGACACGGTTCTCTTTTGACTAATACGAAATAAATTAGGCCTGTTCGTTCCGACGGGTCCGATACCCCGGGCTACGCTTCGGCGCTTGATTGCTGATTGTATCGCGTTGCGTGCGCCGCTCACGACAGATTCGTTTCCGTTTTCGAGACCCTCTAATGGATCGCGCTTTCGAAAGCGACTTATAAGTCCTTTGCTCCCTGTCCGTCCGTACGCCGAACCGGGTTGCTCGATAATTATCAAATTAAAAAAAAATTAAAATTAAATGAAGTTGGCGACATTTGAGGGGCAGGTCACTTCCTTGATTAACGACGCACCCCTCGAAAGATTAAATCCGATTTAATCGTGATTATTTTGATTAAATCATGTTTAATCAATTAATATAATGTTTAAATCTGATTTAATCATGATTAAATCCTGATTGAAATGATTAAATCGCGATTAGAACGAGAATCAGAATGATTATATTGGTGATTGGAATGATTATAAATGTGCGTGATTAGAACCTGCTGATTAGAATAATTTAATATTTGATTAGAATTATTATTTCGTATTTACCGCGCTCGATAAAATCTCGATTCGACCGATTATATTGATTAAATTGTGATTAAAATGATTAAATATGATTAAAATGTTTAAATTGTGATTAAAATGATTAATAATTAAATCGTTGTTAGAGTTATTAAATCGTGATTACCCTGAGTTAATCATTTTACTATGATTAAGACGCACCCAAAATGGAAGTGACCTGCCCCTCGGCGACAAATGTTGAGCTGGATTTTTCAGTACGAGTTTCATTTCAAAGCAATACTTACGACTGTAAGCAGTATGTACAGCAGTATTTATATTTACAACTATCCAAATGGAATTTTATCAAATTTTAGTTGTTTTCTATGTAATTTGTCTCATTTCAGAGTGAAGGATAGATAAGAGTTCAAAGTGTCATTTTTATTAATAGAGAGAAACAAAAGTATCGTTTTACTGCACATAGAAATTTGACGACTCAAATCTTACATAAATGCGGTTAAAAAGGCGCCGATTTGTTATTTTTTTTTAAAAATCGGATAATTATAAAAAAATCGGATAATTATAAATATCGGATAGTTATCAATAAATCGGATAATATCAATAAATCGGATAACATAAAAAAATCGGATAGTTATCAATAAATCGGATAGTTATCAATAAATCGGATAGTCATCGAAACATCGGATAGTCATCGAAACATCGGATAGTTATCGAAACATCGGATAGTTATCGAAACATCGGATAGTTATCGAAACATCGGATAGTTATCGAAACATCGGATAGTTATCGAAACATCGGATAGTTATCGAAACATCGGATAGTTATCGAAACATCGGAGTTATCAAAAAAATCGGATAGTTATCAAAAAAATCGGATAGTTATCAAAAAAATCGGATAGTTATCAAAAAAATCGGATAGTTATCAAAAAAATCGGATAGTTATCAAAAAAATCGGATAGTTATCAAAAAAATCGGATAGTTATCAAAAAAATCGGATAGTTATCAAAAAAATCGGATAGTTATCAAAAAAAATCGGATAGTTATCAAAAAAATCGGATAGTTATCAAAAAAATCGGATAGTTATCAAAAAAATCGGATAGTTATCAAAAAAATCGGATAGTTATCAAAAAAATCGGATAGTTATCAAAAAAATCGGATAGTTATCAAAAAAATCGGATAGTTATCAAAAAAATCGGATAGTTATCAAAAAAATCGGATAGTTATCAAAAAAATCGGATAGTTATCAAAAAAATCGGATAGTTATCAAAAAAATCGGATAGTTAACAAAACATCGGATAATTATCGTATAAATCGGATTTTTTTCCGAAACAAATCCGATTTTTTGTCAACCCTGACACCGAATAGTCACCGAGATTGGACGGGCTACGTTACTAATCCGTACGCGACTACTCGTTTAGATCCGCCATAAAAATAGAAGGGTGTCTGTACAAGTAACGACAACCCTATAAATGAACATGTGCGCCGGACTAGAAGAGTGTCCAAGAATGAATTGCCTTTGTTTAGAACTTTTTAGAAACTCGCAGCTGCAATTTTTAATCATGATATTTAGCGAGGAAAAAATGCGATTTTTATGCTAAAAAGAATTCTTTTTTCAGTGTAATAGAATTTTTTTTTAGTTTTTTTTTCTGGGACGAGAAATTTTGGCAACTTTGTTCCTCTATTGATTTTATGATTTCCCGAGGGAGCATTTTTTCTTTCTGTCTGGCCCTATTGTAGTACCCGAAACAACCGCGTAATGGGCGTTGTCGGAAAACATTACCTTGTTGACTACACGTGTTTTTTAGCTTCATTAATCCAATAAGGAGGCAGATTTGGAAGTATTTTTAATTATTATTTTTCGCCGTGACAGTGTCCTAAATATATCGGATCGCGTTTTATGAATAGCTTCCTTCTACGGTATCGCGTTAAGTGGTAAGATGGCCGTCTTTATGGACTGGGTACACGTCAGGGAATTTAAAATGATAAATGTTGAAAGATTTATTAGAGTCCATGGAAAATAATAATTTAAAAAAATTTTAACGGAGGAAACACATGGATGTAAAAATTGTTTTATTTCAATTTTTAAGACATTAAAAATTAAACCTATGAATGGGTTAGTTTTTATTAATTTTTAATGTCTTAAAAATTGAAATAAAACAATTTTTACATCCATGTGTTTCCTCCGTTAAAATTTTAAAAAAAATTAAAATGGGCCTAAAAAGTCAGGGAATTTTACGAATTTATAAAAATTCAGGGGATTCAATTTTATCTGGACACTTTTTGAAGGGAATTTTAAGAATTTATAAAATAATCAAGGAATTCAATTTTATTTGGACACTTTGTTGAAGGTAATTTTACTCTAGATATATTACAAATTCTATGATTATCATTTATTTCCTTGAAAGTTTGGCTAATTTTTTCCACATTGCAATAACCTTTTTACTGTAATATAAGTCCCATTTAAATTTATTAACTTCTGAAACAATTTTTCTTTAAAGTGGTCAGGGAATAGTCCAGGGTTGCCACGGTACCTGGAAAACCTGGAATTCCTGGAAAAGTCAGGGAATTTGATTTTGGTTGCAAATAGGAAACTTTTTCTAAAATAAAGGTGAAAAAAATACAAAATCTTGGCACAAAATGCGTCAGGGTAAATCTCCGGAGATGGTCAGGGAAAACCTGGAAAAGTCGGGGAATTTGATTGTGAAAAAACTGTGGCAACCCTATAGTCAGGGAATTGACATTACGTAACGCTTATCTTCGCGAAATAACGAAAGCCCGCAATAAGAACGCGCCGAAATCGGCGTGGCCCCTGTTGAAATATATTCTCGCTGGGCCCACCGTTTCCTCCGTCGATGAATATATTTGTCTCTCTCCATCCGACTTCTACCGTTAATAATTCAGAAACGGGAGACGCGCGACAGGTGTGTCAAAAGTATAGGTACGCCTCTGGGGGACTGCCTCCCCGTACCGAGCTATAACGTACGCTCTGACAGACAGCGAGTGGGAATTCCATCGGGCGCGGTCGTAAATTTTCTAAAGCGGACCCATTTTTGCCATTTTTAATTTTTTTTTTATTGGCCCAAGAATAATATGAATTTGCGCGCCTGTAATCGAAATTGTACCCTTTTTTCCACAGACTTTATATTAAGACAGTTTCAGCAAATGGAAGAAATTGGGTAAGCGCGAACGTATATGTCGGTAAAAGAAGTAGACGTTCGCGTTTACTCATCTTCCTTAGCAGCCGAAATTGTCTTAATATAAAGTCTGTGGAAAAATGTAACGCCCTGGCGATCTTGTTAATATATTTTCGCGGGGAAGTCGGCAACCTCCGCAACCTGTTTGTCAGCAGGGGTGAAGGTTTTCACCCCTCTCTCTTTCCGCGGCGGGCTTCACCCTGTGCGCCCCCTTCTCCTCCCCCCTCTAGCCGCCGCGCGTTTTTTGAGCGAGCATCATCATCTCAGCATCCCCCTCCGCCGCCGCGTCAAACTTCCCCGCAGCCCCGGTTCTTGCTTTTTTATCGCGGAGGAGCTCGTCGGCATCGGCGCGCCAGTCGGCTTCGAGAACACGCTTCGGTTCGGTTGAATTGTCGCGTCTCTTTCGGCCGCTTACCTGAGATTCCGCTGGTTTTCTTCTGCCCCGCGTGTCGCGCCCATTCTCCGAAGGAATAACAACGGCCACTTGGAATGCGCGCGTGAAAATAATTAGTTATCTCGTGTCGTGCCATTTGTTCCACGTATAATTTGGGATTAATCGCCATGGATGGTTCCGACGTGGACAACTCGAATCTACCGGTATTAACGTCCTCTTATTTTTCGGAGGTGAGTGGAAGCCACACCGACTTGTTTTCATGCCAACTTGGCATTGGGAAAAAATCGGGGGGGGGGAATAGCCGGCGACATTTTTTGACTGTCCTTTTTTACGGATGGGACGTTGCCTTTCTATTATGGTAATTGGTAACGCGGTCGAAGGTGTGGTTGTTTCGTTAAGCCTGTTTGTTCTAGGTGACTTAAGATATAGTTTTGTTTCAACTTTTTTTCGTACAGATGACTTATTTCTCTTTAATTTCGAAAAGCCTGTGCGATTGGCGGAATTTGATGTTAATGATCCCCAAAACAGGGTTGCCGCGGTACCTGGAAAACCTGAAAAAGTCGGGGAATTTAAAAACGAGCTCTCGAAAAGTCGGGCAATTATAAGCACTAGTAATAAAAAGGCGCCGAATTCTAATATCTTCGGGTTTTATTGTAGTTTATTATTTATATTCTATTTCTAAGACGTTTTATAGATAATATAACTCATTTTGAATCGTAAAATGTTGACTTTAATTAGTAAATTGGTCGTGGAAACCCTGAAAAAGTTGGGGAATTTAAAAATGTAAAAATATGGCAACCCTGCGAAATCCATTTTCCCTTTCAATCTCTCTCGAGAACAATGCTTTATATTAATTAGGGTGCTAATTTGCCTTCAAATATTCTGGAATTACGCCAAATAATTGATGCGTAAAGGAGAAACACGCTTACGTTACCGGTACCTATTTCGCGTACGTGATGGACAACGTACGTAGAAATATATTTGCGAGAGCTGAGTTCATCAACGTGGGTTGGCTATGACATAAGTTCTTTAAATTCAAACCATTTTAGCGCCCTAGCCCTCCTCCAAAATGTAGACTTCTCAGGGTCGCGGTTTCTATTTTGTATCTCGGCGTACCGGTATTCAAATTACCGCGCGAATAAACTCCACGGCGTTGCCGGAATTTAAAATGCAAATTTGATTTTCTCGACGCGATGGTGGAACGTCTCGGGATGGTGTCGCTAACCGTGACCAAGAATAAGGCAGGAAAATAAATTTTAATTCTTTTAAAAATTTAATATTTTCCCCGTATTTCCGTAATGTAAAGGTCGCTATATTAACGAATAGGAACAGCTGATAATTTGAAAGTTGAACCCCGCCGTATTTCCGGTATAGAGGTCAAAATAGGGTGTAGTAACCTCTCTCTCAGAATTTAATTAAAACCCCTATGTGGGTGCCTCTATATAGTAACTTGAATTCGTTTCCACGTACTCGGAAAAAAATTAGGATGTTTTTTTAACGTTTGTTTATTATAGGTCCTTTAATTTAAATGGAGTTGCGGACTTTACTCCATTCACGTATTTATTGTAACTTCGCGTTAGGTGCGTTAGAGGCAAATTACCTTAGTGCCTTATGAATTTTGATATTTCGTCTGTCAAAACTTTTTTTTTGTAATAATTTCATAATTTGGCTTTTAAGGCGTACGTTTATACCATTATAATGGTAAATTCGTTGGTGTCAGCATTTAATTCTTGTCCACGATATGCAGTTAAATGTCTTATGACCGTAAACCCGAGGCGTACCGTTTAATTGTATCGATACGATTAGAAATTTGCAAATTTGCTTTTTGAAATTTGATTAGTGCAACCATTATTCGGCGTTCTTTCCCCCCGAAGGTTTTCAGATAAATCAGGGTTCGTACACGACCTGGAAAAGTCAGGGAATTTTAAAAGGTTTCCAAAATGTCAGGGAAAAGTCGGGTAATTTGAAAATGTTTCCAAAAAGTCAGGGAATTTTAAAAGTTTCCAAAAGGTCAGGAAATTTTAAAATGTTTCAAAAATGTCAGGGAAAAGTCAAGTAATTTGAAAATGGTCCCAGAAAGTAAGGGAATTTTAAAATGACCCCAAAAAAATCAGGCAGATAAATTTTTAAAAGAAAATATTTTTCAAGATTTTTTCCTTAAACCATTCATTTATTCTACAAAAATGGTCAGGGAAAATTTGGCAATTTGGTCAGAGAAAACTTGAAAATGCCAGGGAATTTAACTGTGGAAATTTTGTACGAACCCTGTAAATGTAAAAATGACAAAACTTTCTAAAAGCGCAACCAATATCGTTCTCCACGGATGATCGATTGTTGACGCCTAAAAATTTAAAACGAAAAATTCGCTTATCTCTTTGTTTAGGTGAAAATCGTGAAAAATCGATTCTAAAAAAAGCGTTACACCGTTTCAAAACATTGGGAATTTCATTTTTGAAGTGCTCAAGGTTTTGGTTCTTGGCTCTAGCTAGATAGGGCTTCGCTCTTCTTTAAATACTAGTCCCCTCTCGAAAGGCCTTTATTTAACAGTCCTTTATACTTCTTGGCTTCGCTTACGAAAACTGGATCAACTAGTTTTCTATTCTATTCTTCCGCGAGATGATACTAAACGGGAAGTGAAATGTTGTTGTAGCCCGCGATATTTGGAAGAAGAATAGCTAAAACTGTGTCATGTTGGGTTATGAGAAAATAATACACGCCAATGGATAGGCATCTTGAATATTAAAATAGTTGGTATTTTCCCTCCCTCGAGTTTGACCTTAACCCATTTTCACGTGCTCTACCAGTATAAAACGGATAAGATCATATTACGGAATTAGTATATGATACGGGGTATCTAAAACAGTTTAAAGGCTTTTATTATTTTTTTTTGTTGTGACAATAATTTGGGGCTTTAAAAGAATGTCCTTCCTCGCCATCCAACTGTTATTTTGATCGCTGTCACTCTTAATCTGATATTATCGAATAGAGGAGGAGTGGTTTGACTGTCATCTTAAAGGGGCGGCTACGCACCCCTTGCGTAATTGCGCGATGATGAAAACAGAATGGAAGCCGACTGCGCGCTCTCCCTAAAAGGAGTTTCCCCATTATTTATCCAACTACTACCGCGTCACGTGGTTCTCTCTCGAAGCGTATAATAAAGTTAGCCCTACTTAAATTTGTTGAAATTGAGCGGACTCACGTAGGCATCAATAATACTTTCTTTTGAGAAAGTGCTGAAAAAATAGAAAGAAAACGCTTTCTCGGAAGCGAGGTCGAAATAAGGACGTTTTTGTTTTAAGGCACACTCCTTTTTCATTCTTTAAGCGAACCCAGGCTTATAATTGGCCATTTTGACACTTAGTAACTCGATATAGGTCGGAGGAAACGCTTTCTTTTCCTTTCTCATAATTGGGATGTGATAGGTCAAAAATAGACCTACGCCTTTAGAAGTGTTCCAACAGCAATAACCCAATCATGGTGGTTCATTTATTGAGTCGTTAGGCACCCTGATAGGCCCAAAAAATTATATCGTTGAATCCGATGGTAATTTATATGGAAAACTACATCCTGTTTATTTGTAATTCAAATTTTGTTTCTATAAACTTTTGGTTACATTAATAAGTAATGTCTTAGTTTGGCACCAGACCTAAGATTTAGTTACTCAATAAATTCCCAAAAGTTAATAGTAGACTTGTTTCTTATATATTTTTCTTTCTTTTGTAATTTTTTTTTTAACATCTTGGGTGGTAATTTGCTTTTGTTCCAGGTGAGATTGGAGAAGGTGCTTGGCTTGACAGTTTCCAGTAATGCTTCTTTTGACTGTGATCCCAGTACAAGCGTGGTGGCATATCCTGCGGGGTATGTGTCAAGGATGTGTTCTATCACCCTTCAAAACGCAAAATTTATTTACTAATGAAGGGGGAAAAGGCATTACAGAGCTACATAGTTTTTACGTGAATAATTATAATTATTCTTATTTTAATTCTTACTGTTCCACATGGAGTGGGTAGTTTTTTTATGCGTATTAATGCTTTAAAATAATAAATGCCTTTTTTTCTTGCATATTTAAAAATATAAGTGGCATTTAAAATACATTAATAATAAACAAATTACTATTTTTAGGTGCGTTCTTGTGCTCTATAATGTTCGAAAAAACAAACAGAATCATATCATTAGTTCTTCTCGAAAGACAATCACCTCTCTAGCTTTTTCCTTTGATGGGAAATATTTAGCTACTGGAGAGGTAATAAAAATAACCACGGAATATTTCAAAGGTTAACGTAATACAATAAATTTAAATACTTGTATAGTGTGGCCATCAACCTCATGTCAGAGTTTGGGATGCCCATGAAAAAGTCCAAATAGGAGAGTTTTCTGGCCACAAATTTGGAATAAATTGCGTGGTAGGGACATTTTCCACAATAAATTAAAAATTTGATATTAAAAAGAATTATTCACAGGCTTTTTCACCAAATCTAAAATACGTTGTTTCAATCGGTAGTCAACATGATATGATTGTAAATGTGTGGGACTGGAAAAATAACATTAAAGTAGCTTCGAATAAGGTCTCTTGTAAGGTATGGATAGAAGAATTATGAAATGTCATATTTAAAATCTATAATTTTTCATCTGTTATGAAATTTTATAAGGTTAAAGCAGTTTCTTTTGCTTCTGGTGGAAACTACTTTGTAACTGTGGGAAATAGACACGTTAAGTTCTGGTATTTGGAGTATTCTAGAACCACTAAGGTATATTTGACAAACTAATCAAAAGATTAAACAAAAAAATGCATGAGTATGATGAAATTATTATTTTTAGTACAAACTAGAACCAGTTCCTTTGATGGGTCGATCTGCAATATTAGGGGACCTAAGAAACAATTACTTCTGTGATGTCGCTTGTGGGAAAAATAACATGGCAGATAGCACATACGCTATCACCAAATCGGGACTGCTTTGCGAGTTTAACAGTCGCCGCTTGCTGGACAAGTGGGTGGAGCTTAGAGTGAGATATTTTTTCTTTATTTTTAGAGTATTACTATTCTAGATTGAATACAATTAATGGTTATTATTTTTCAACAGACAACTAGTGCTAATAGCTTATGTGTTGGGCAAGAATTTATTTTTATCGGCTGTGCCGATGGCCTGGTCAGGTGCTTTAGTCCTTTTAACCTTAATTTTATATGCACTCTACCAAGACCTCATTACTTGGGTGTTGATGTTGCGAAGGGATTGACTGGCAGGTATGCTATTCTTATTGAACAACGTTATTCATGATATGTTTATATTTATTTTAAAAAACATTATCTTAGCCACGCTGGCAGTCATCCAAAAGGAGCCAAATACCCTGATACTATCGCAGTTACGTTTGATGAGACTTCCAAAAAAGTGACCTGTGTTTACAACGATCATAGTATGTACACTTGGGATATTAAAGACGTCAAGAAAGTTGGCAAATCTCATTCCTTTTTATACCACAGTGCCTGCATTTGGGGTGTTGAGGTATGACATTTATACTAAGTTAGCTTAGCGATTAGTTACCTAACTTTTTTTTGTCATTTCCAGACTTATCCTTCACCTTCAGATGGTCTTCAAAGTGTTCTTCCTCCAGGAACGTTCTTGACTTGTTCAAGTGATGATACGATCAGAGTTTGGAACTTGGAGCCTAATATGAGTCAAAATACAGCATATCATCGAAATATTTATAGTACTGTAAGTTTAGCTGGTATATTTCTGTTGTGATGAGTCATTTTCTCACGTTTGATTTTCATTAGGAAACTTTAAAAATTCTCTACATGGATAGCGAGCTGTCCTATTTATGTGATGTAGATGTCAATGCTAGTGGTAGCAATGATAAAGTTGATACAACCTACGATGGCAAAAATGGTGTTAGGTGTTTAAAAATAAGCCCAGAAGGTCGTCATTTAGCAGCCGGTGATAGGTCTGGAAATATTCGAATCTGTGATTTGGAATTTATGGATGAGTTGTGTAAAATTGAAGCTCATGATTCCGAAGTTTTGTGCCTGGAGTATTCCAAAGACAATAATAGTGAGACTAATTTAATTAGCGAAAATATGAAAGAAATGTTTCTTATAAAAACAATATAAAATTCTTTTCAGGTAAACAATTTTTGGCATCTGCTAGCCGCGATCGACTTATCCATATTTTTAACGTGAATCAAGACTATTCATTCCAACAAACCCTCGATGATCATTCCTCTTCCATTACTGCCGTTCGGTTTGTTCAGCAGGGACCAAAACTTCAAATGATCTCTTGCGGAGCTGATAAATCTATTATTTTTAGGAAAGCCCAATTTGTAAGCTAAATTTAATACTTTCATTCTCAAAACTTGGCTAATGATAATACCCCTGTAGACTCCTCATTTAAATTTGCTCCGAGAACACCATGTGGTGGGTAAAACTACCCTGTATGATATGGAAGTTGACCCTCAGCAAGAACACGTATTAACAGCTTGTCAAGATAGAAATATTAGAATATACAATTGTCAGACTGGAAAGAGTGTTAGATCTTTTAGGGGTTCGCAAGGAGATGATGGCACTTTGATCAAGGTTTTAATTTCTTTATTTTATGTCTGATTGTATTTAAATGGCGATAGTACTAAAATTACCGCATTGTTTTTAGGTTGTTTTGGATACGAATGGTAGCTTAGTTGCTACAAGCTGCACGGATAAAACGCTTTATATTTATGATTACTCAACTGGGGAGTGTATGGCTTCGATGTCTGGCCATTCTGAGCTTGTGACTGGTCTGAAATTTACTAACAATGGAAAGCATCTAATTTCGGTCTCGGGTGATGGGTAAGATGCTTTTTAAATTTATAAGTTGCAATAGCTTACTAGATCTTTATGGCCGCTCCTTTTTTGTAGTTGTATCTTTGTTTGGAAATTGCCTCCAGAATTCAATCACATGAATGAAAACAGACTTTCTCAACCAGAAAGCATTTTGCCTACAATATGGCAAGATGGTGGAAGGTAGTAGAAAATTTACTAATGACCGAAGAAACGTTTTTTAATGATAACTGTCTGTACTAGGAGTGTCGGTGTTACAAAGCCTATGCAAGCAGTTGTTGAAAGTGATAAGGGTAATAAAAACAATGCAAAATCCCCAGAAGGAGAAGAAACTAATGGACCAGCTTATCGATTCAGTGTTGGGCAGCTACCTTTGTGGGCTAAAAAACAGGTTGGTGTTCGTCGAAGCTTTTAATTACTTTGTCAGTATATGATGGCGTATCTTTTATCTGAATAGATGTTTGAAGACCTTAGTCAAAGTAAATCTGAGAAAGCATCTGCCCCTGTGCAACCTAGAGGCAGGTGGGCCCAAAGAATTGAAGGACAAGGACTCGTTGTGAAATCTTATTTAGAAACAGATTCCGTTATTCCGTTCCCAAATAATAACCAAAGTAAGTAAACTAATAGTTTTAATGGCTTTACAGTTTAAAATTTTTTTGTCTATTATTACTATTAGATCAGAAAGATAGTGGTGGACTGAAAGAATTCCAAAAAGTGAGAGAAAGCATTTTGCAATCGTATCAGGTAGTTGTTTTGTGAATGTATTGAAATGTGCGCTCAGAAATGTTTCCTCTTGTTTTTTTTGCTGTAAATCTGTTGTGTTTATTACCATACCCGTTATCAACCAGTTAAGTAACATACAACACCTCTCTTTACTATGTAGAATAAGTCAGAGGCTAATGTTTCTGATGATAGCTCAAAAGAATCTGGAAAACATGTAAATGTTTATCCTTTGTTGATAAAAGGGGTGCCTTATTAATTATCATAAATTTTTGTTTTTAGGGTAGCCCAAGTAAAGCAACCTTAAGGCAAGGCGTTGACAGAGCCAAATCTCCACCCGAAATAAAACGTATTAGACACCCAACTGACTCCAGTAGCGCCGGCAGTTTGAAACTCGAAGATGTTGATGCTGAAGATGAATGTTCTGAAAATGAAAATACCTTATACTTTCCACCTTCTGATGATGAATCTGATCATGGTGATGGGTCTTCATACAAAGTTTGCGCTACAAATGAAGACGAAATGAGGGCAACGAGGAAAAAGTTGAGAAGATCCAGACCTGACAGGCTAAGGGAGTTTTCATCTCTGAGTACGCCAGATTCTGGAGAGTTAAATAGTGAGGATGAAGATGCATCAACTCCAGTTGAGAGTGAACCGTCTTTCTTGGGCAACTTTAGTGTTAGTACAGAAAATCTTGAGAGACTAGGTCAAAGAGAGAAGTTTATGAAGAGTAACTATGAGAGCCTGGAAATGGGTGGTAAAGGAGGAATGGATGGTATGCATTACTCTAGGGCTTCCATTTCTGCTAAGTTCTTGGCTAAAAGCAGCCATGGATTTCTCGCTAGGTAAATAATAACTGCTTGACCATTTTTGTACCCAATGGTAATTGACTTGTTTCATGTAGACACGATTCTGGTAGCAGTGGAAGTGAAAAAAAGTCTCAGGTAAAGAAATATTATTTCTATAATAGAGAGGGATTAAATAACCAAACTCTATATCCTTTTAAGATTAATATAGCTCATTCAAAAAAGCGAGAAGAACTTACTAAAGCTTTGAATGAGGCTAAGAAAAAACTGGAAACAGTAAGAGAGCAAAATGTTTGAATTTTTTCTTGTTTCGGTAGTCCTCCCTCTCCCTTTTAGTGTAGGTAGTTACGTTCTTTTTCTTATTTATTAGCTTGGCTGGAAGGGTGGTTTAAGTAGCAGTAAAAGCATAGGGGACCTTCACAGCCTGCCTGATAAGGATATCTCATACACTCGCAAGGAATCCACACCTAATGACATCAGAAGAACTTCCTCTTTGAGTGACCTCTCATTTTCGGGGCCTAGAAGAATATTACAACCATCACCGGCTCCGCAAGGTAATTGTTAGTGGTTTTGGTCTTTAAATTTATAAAAATAATAAAGAAGGGATTTTAATGAAATGTGTTTTATCTAGACACCAATGTTTCTGCTCCACTTTGGAAACAAGCGACTCCAGTAACAACTCCCATAAAAAAGTCTTCTCTAAGGCACCAACCCGCAGTATCCGTAGTAGCTCCTTCACCATCAGGCAGGAACTCATTACCTAGGAGTATCAGTATGGGTTCCCTACGTGGTGACCCTAATCATACTCCCCAAAAAGTACCTTCAGTGCATACATTAGGCAGAGTTTCAGCATCACCTAGGTTATTATATCAGTCTATACCTTTCTAACAAGATGAAGTCTAAAATAAGTGTTTTTATGCATTTAGACGGTCTTCCGCTATTACTCCGTTAACAAAGGCCGCTTCCTCCTCCACAATGAATTATTTGGGTCGAAACTCTGAATCGCCATCTCATAGATACTCCATTGCTAACATAGACATTCAAAGGCTTCACTCTGATGATAGCTCCTCGGATACATCGCCTACGGAACCCCACAAACCTTTACCCTTATCCAAGAGTTTCACATTTTCTCAAAGTAAAAGTCCAGATCCCAATTCATTGAATCAACCGCACTATCCTCGAAGGCCAAACACTCTTATGGTTGGAAGAAGGGAGTGGAAAAATGATCCTTCTAGGTCTAAGAGCGAGAAAGATTTGAGAGGAGTTGGACGCGATTCAACTTCCAATGACCTCAGAGTTCAAACCCTCAGCAGAAATATGCCTTTACCCGATTTATGGAGCAAAGAAATAAGCAATGGATCAGCGTTTTCTGGACCACGAATTGATCTTCCTGATAACCCTTCTCAAGCAGAATGTAATTATATACATTTGAAATGTCCTTAAAAACCTTAAAGAATATGATTTAACTTTTGATATCTTAAATAGTAACGCAAGAACTTTGTGACTCTGTTGCTGATGAACTGAAGAGAGTTACTTCTTACGCTATGCAAATATTTCAAAGGGTAAACTTAACTTTTCAATAGTTTTATTTTAGACCAAGCACCTCTGCAAACTTTCTGGATCTAATAGCGAGCAATATTTTCTATATTAGGTAACATTAAGTACGGAGCTTAGGCCATCTGAAAAATCGTACATGACAACAGCTTTAGCTCAAGGTGTATTACAAGCTCAACAAACACTGCGACCTGCCGTTCCTCCCATGTACCCAAGTGGTAGCAGTGAGAACTTTGTTAATAGTAAAAGGCCCTCTGTCAGTGATATATTGCCCTCATCCGGGGTGAAAGGGGACCCCAATACGATAGCCTTGCTTCAACAGTACTCCGATAGGCTTTTCAATTTAATTGAGCAACGATTTACTAAAACCCAAGATGGTAGCAAGCAGCAGCAAAGTGACTAAAGTATTTATTTTTTATTAACGTAATTTGAAATGAGAGTATATATGGTTTTTTAAGCTTTTTAATTTCTAAACTCTCTACTGTTTGTGGTTAGAAAAGGTTTATTTTCTGGCCACAGATTTATTTTAAAAAAATATTTGTATTACATTTTAAACTCTTCAAATTTACCTCTTATAAAAAGGCATACAAACCCTGCCATATATTTTAAATTAAACACCTAAACATATCCTCAGTATCTACAGATTATTTAAATATAATTTTATTGTATACAATTAGAGGAGGACCAAAGGAGAGGGAATTTCTACGTGTTCATTATTCATGCAGGTTAATTTAAATTTAGAAATATATAATGCTTACGACAACTGCGTGCATTTTAATGTGTAGAGAAAATTTCTCGCTCAATCTACCAAACATTCCACCAGATTTGGGAACAAATACATGTGTTATAGCTTAATTGACTGTGATACATGTTATTAATAGGTCAGCACCTCTTAATACATTAAAACGGAGCCTATTGGCCTTCATATTTAACTGAAATCTTCTAAATTAAAAAATTGTACCAAAATTCTGTATTTTTAAAAAAAAAAAAGCTGCCAAATTATTTAAAGTTATATTTTTCTCGCGTCTTCCAGTTTTTACAAACTGATGTAAATATTGTAATAATGTGTGTACTTATACTTCCTATTTTTAAATGGTGTCAATCTCCGATTAACTGAAGTTTTGTACATAAACTGCATGACGTGAAGCATTTTGTCAAATTTTTTCATAACAAAAAACACCAATACACAAATACTGAACTTTTTATTTTGAATAAACAAATCTGTACATTGAGCCAAATTCAGCCTATGTTATATGTTCCAAGATACCTAAACGAATTAGTTTTTCACATTGGTCTCTCTTTAAAAGGTGCTAAAACAATTGGAAGATTAGTTTCAAATCTTTTCAAACATTGTCCACATAACTTACAGTCGTATTTTTACTCAAAGTTACTGTGGATCCATCATCTAGGGTTAGATCACCATAATCTACTAAACATCGAACCTAGACAATTATTGGAAAGATATTTCATTTGTTTTCCTCTTCAATTTTAACCTAACTGTACTTGAATGCAAAGAGATTTGGGTGGACAGGTATTTTGCATCAAATCCATGCCAATTGTTGCCATATATTTTGCCAAACATTTATTGTAGTTGTTGAACCAAACAGACTCTGGGTCAGACATGCATTCTTTTATATCTGGAGGTAATATACTCCCAAAAGCCCATCTCATATTCTTTAGATCACCTATGCGATTATACAGATAGGCTAGAAGACATCTTTTATTGTGTAGTATAATTTTGTGACGAAGTTGAATTGCTGCATGATAGTTTGCACTTTCACTCATTATGAGACCTCTGAAAGATTTTTAGTTAGAATTGTTTAGGGTAAATCATTTTCCATAATATTACACGTCTCTCTGATTTTCTTCGTATAAAATGTTACTTTCTTCAATAACTTGTCGTATTCCATCTTCCTGAAATCGTATATTGGTTTTAGTCAACACTACTCTCTATTTCTTTCAAAGAAAGGGGAATTGTTACCTACATTTAAAGGTTTTAAATTACTTGAATCTCGGGTTCTGTGATACTCCTTTACAAGTTCTAACGCTCTAGCTCCAAACATAATTATTTATATATTATACTATATTTTAAATTAATTTAATTTACAAAACAAAGAAGCAAAAATAAACGGCCGCTAACGATTTGCAAACAAAACTCCCGCAATTTATTACTAAATACTAAAGTTCAACAATAGGTGGCGTTAAAACACAATTTGGAATTTCTGTGATTCTGTCGCATTTGCAAATCAACGAAACCTCCTCGAAGGAGGCTTGAAAATCTGTTAGTTTGATCAGTATTTGAAAATTAAATATGGTATTTTATTTTTTTCATGAAAATATATATTAACCTAGTACGTATTGAATTTTTTTGTCCAAGTTTCAATATCGATTTAAATATAATTTAAAATTATTATTATTGATTATTAAGCCTGTGCTGAAATCCTGTTGCGGTTTCCTGGGGAGGGGGAAGAAAATCTGCTTGCTTTAGTACATTTACTAAATTTACATAGGTCGTTCAATCAGTGTAGTGTTCAAATATCTTCTTCAGAAATATAAATTGATAATGGCCAATGTGAGTTTAATTTTAATGTGATTTCATATTACAACCAAAAATATTTAACATTCAAACAAATTATATTTCAGGCATTTGGATCAATGACAAAAGAGGAGAAAGATGAAATGATTACAAAGAAAATGGAAGATATGAAGAAAAAAAGTGAAGAAATTCTCAAAAGACATTTGGTACCTTCTTCCCCTTTACCTATATTTGTATTAAAGTTGTCAGTTAAATTACTCTTTTAATTTCAAAGCAAATAGAAGCTGACAAACGGAATGCAGATGCCTATAGTAAAGCTGTGATTGAAAGGAAAAAGAACAATCCAACTCCAGTAACATTCAAATTAGTAAATGTTTTCTACGTTAAATGCATTTTACAGTAAATTTTGCTCTTATCATATAGGAAGTTCCAAAAGAAAGACGATTACCAAATCGTGTAAGCAGCAGGCATCAGCTTGTTAAAAGAACAGATAGCAAGGTAAATCTTTCTTTAATAAGTGTTAAAACAAATTATAGTTTTAATTATTTGTTTAGGAAGTAGAGGAAAAGAGGAAACAGCGCCTTAGTGATGTATATTGCGATGATCTACGATTAAAGTCATATTTTCAGTTATTTCAAATAATAATGTTTAAAGGGAGATGCGCCGCCGCCTGATCCAAATTTTAACTTCCTATCTGATCCTCTGAGACATAATGATGAGTTGTTGAATCAGTCAGAGCCAGAGCGAAAAGAATCTGGCTTTAGACATAAAAATAATTTTGGTGGGGAAAACTTTCAGAATGTAAAAGGCTCTATTAAACAGCAAAGGAACTACGCAAAAGTATAAATTTCAATTTTGAGGTATAATTTCAATTATATACTCCTACAATTTTATCTTTAGGATCATCCCATGAGTCCTCCCAAAAATAAAATGGAAATGGCTTTAATTATGACAGGGAAGGAAAGGCGAGATTATGAAAATTGGCGAAAAGAAAGAGATCTAATCGACAGAGAGAGAATTGCCCGTCAAAAAACCTCGGAAGGAACCTGGAAGAGAGAGTGGGATAATGACAAACTTTCTCAAATGTAATTTTCTTGGACTTTTTAAAATTAATTAATTAAATATAAGTTATACAGTATGATTATTTTCTTTCAGGAATGATTCAACGCCTAGCAGAAAACCAAATGAATTTTACAAATCTCCCCAGTGGAATGAAGAGCCTGATCAAACTGGTAGCTATAATTTAAACAATAACGGGGTGGTTATATTTGGGCACTTTAAAATGGACAAGTTTTGTTGTGTTTAGGAGGGCGTGGTATTAAAGCTAGAATTACATTTTCTAGAGGAAGAGGTTGGTGGATAGGTTACTATTTCGGCATGTTCTACTTGTGTGCAGATTTAGCATGACTTTGTAGCTAGATTGTGCCCTCTGCAAATAATTCATTTTTAACGTAATTATGGAGGGTGTAAAGACAGCACCTTAGTTTTACCTCTTTTCCTATAATATTTGGTTTTGCAAGTAACTTATTCTTAAGGATGTGTGGATAATGTATTTTGGTACCGGTTCGGATATCTAATAACAGTTAAGTTTCAAATTATAGTTCGGTTATCGCTTTATGGAAACTTGGAAATCCGTTATCGGCTTAAATTTTTAGAAATTTTGATTTCCTAATCAATTAATCGTTTTTTTTTTTTCAAATACAAATTGATTAATGGTTTTTATTAGAATACTAAACAATTAACTAATAACCTAATTATCAGCTGAGGTTTCATCTGACATCATAACTGAAAGACTAAAAAATAGGTTTCTTCAAACAAAGAAATAAGCATTAGCCTAATATAAAAGTTTTAGGGAGATGGATTGATAAAAAGGTAGTTTCGGTCTGTGCGGAACTGCTGAGAGAGGAGAAACTAAAACTTATCTCAAACACACGGCATCTCCCTATAATCGGACGGCTTTTTTTCTTCCAAAGTGGCCACCCAACGTGTTTTTAAAAACCTCTAACGTCACTTTGGATGGGCTCCTTCTCTACCTCTCGGCTCCCCCCTATCCCACTCCTATTTTCAGTTGAAAATCTGCTTCAGATGTTAAAATAACTCAGATACTCTATATTTTCTTTTTATTCTTTTATTAAGAAATTCAAATAATGAGTAAATAAACTGTGAAATTGATTAATTAAATTTAAAAAAAATTAAAGAGTAATAAATCGATAACCGAAATTATGGAATACTTTATAAGCCCCCAAAACGATATCCGAAAATTTGGTTCGATTAACCTAACTGAAAACCGGACCAATAAGCCTTGGTAAACGGTTATCCACACATCCTTACTTATTATAGAAATAGATGACTTTATCATTTTATTAGAAGTTTTAAAAATTTTTCATACATAACAAAAAATTAATACAATGTTCCTGTTAATATGAAGGGAACAGTGGTAGGTTCAGAAATCGGGAAGCCGAATGGGAAAATGAAAGTGCCAAACCCAACAGATTTGACGGAGATACAAGAAACTTTAATAGCAGGTTAAATAAACAGTCAAATTCCAGTGGGAGCTTCGAACGCAGCTCCAACTCCAGCAAAACTCCACTTTACCCTGGCTGGGAACCAAAAAGAAATTTTGAACATTTTTCAAAATCCAGTGGTTTTAAAAAATGGAATGACAGAGATTCGGGCAGAGGATGCGATGCTCCATCTTGGCGTACTGGAATGGGAGTGCCAAATACGTCTAGTATCCAAAGCTTTCCAGAAAAGGATGGAAAAGCTAAAGATTCTAATGATCAGTCTAGTGGATGGAACGTTCCCAGTGATGGTGCAGGGCAAGATGAATTTTGGGATGATGTCATTGATGAAAGTAACACTAAAGATGTCCAAAGCAATGAGGATTTAGATACTGATGAAAAAGGAATCAACTTGGGGGCAGTTGAAAACATCATCATTCAATGCAGTGGCCAAAATCGTAAAGTAGAAATTGAAGATTCTTCCAAGAGCGAAGGAAGTTTAGAAAAAGATGGAAATGACGAGTGGGAAGATGTCAGTGGGGAAGAAGACGAAATTGTCGAAGATAAAGAGAAAAATAATGATTTGTCTTATGAAAGATTAAGAACAGCTCTCAATGAAGAAGTTCGAAAGGCTGAAAAAATGTTGAACAAATCATCTAATCAGAATTAAATAATAAAACACTCAAGGCAGTCTAATTTGACAAATTAGGTTTTTCACATAACCATACTGCCATATTGAACTGTTGTTAAATTAAATAATTTAGTTTTAATCTATCCAACAATAGTGTTATTTATAGTGATTTTTCATAATATACATGTAATTTCCGTCTTTTTAGTATTTTATTCCAGTATAAAACAGGATCTACTAGCCTTGAATAAAATTTAGTAGGATTTTTAAATAAAATTGTGGGTATTTTTCGTTGCACTACAAACACTTATTTCAAAATACCAAGCTGATTGTTCGCTACTTAGATTATTTGGTAGTAGAAATACTACTGTGAGCTAATATGAAATCATGGAGCTCCATGATGAAATTAAGATTTTAGTCCCATGATTTGCAGCAGAAAAAGGCGGTGCAACGTTTATCAAGGACTAATATACAAATAACGACTAATTTAAAAGACGATACGACCACCACAACTAGCTGTTGAATGCTGTAGATGACGATTCACAATTTATAAAAAAAAAGTTCAAGGCAAAGCCGCCCATCACGCGAATGGTGGTGGATAACAAGCTTAGAGCACTTAATAATTATCAGCTAGGCTAATACCTAAGGCACCACCTTAAGCCCAAGTCATCTAATACCTTAGACAAGTGGGGGGGGCTACTGTAACAATGCGTAGGAGGGTGGTGGCAAGCCCTTCATGCCACGCGAGCTAACAGCTCCCTACACTAAATTAACTATTACCGTTAACCTCTACAAGTTTTTATGGAAAAGGGAAACCCCCTTTAACCAGTGGGAAGAGAACTTACAAACTCTACGCCGAAGGAATGGTTTCGAGTTTTCACCCAGTACCACAAGCTGTAATCGAATCCGGATCCAATTTGCTGCGAGGCGAAAGTGCTAACCACTCCGCCACCCCACTTCAGGGGATCCCTCACTCACAACAGGGGAAGGCATAGGGGTCACAAAAAAACCGGTTTTGAAGCACACTGCAAGACAGTCTGGATTTTATGTTACCCCTATGCCTCCCCCTGTTGTGAGTGATGGATCCCTTTAAGGTGATTCGGAAGCGAATTCCAGTCTCGAAAAGAAGGTGGTACGAAGAGTTCCACCGTAGCTTGGTCCTCATAAAAGGGAGGGCATAAGAAGTACCGCTTCTTGAACTACGGTGGGGGATCGCGCCCATGACGCGATTGTGTTTGCTCTGGGAGAGCATTCCATTGCCTTTGTGTATGATAAAGTTTACGGTCATGAGGCGCTTGATACGACGACGTGACACACTTGCGAATTCCTTGACATTTCGAAGTACGCGTGTGATGCTGACATGATACTTGTGGAGAACCAGACCAACAAGTAATACTCCAAGATAGGCCCGACATGAAGTGCCGACGAAGGAAGCCAAGAGTTCGAGGAACCTGGGAAAAAATCCTCAAGATATGTGTACATCTTAGAGAAGTGAGCTAGTGCCCATATAGCAAAAAACAGTAGGGGGGACAGATCGGGACACGGTCAGGTGTTATGTCAACCAACACCACTTTTCCATTCGGGATGTCCTACCATAAAAGCAGTCGGCCATGTTATATGAAGGAAACTAACTACAGTTTCCTTGGTTATATTTAGTCTTACTGCTGGCCGACTGATAAATTGCGTCTTGCCTGACTTATAAACAAATAAATTTCCAAAGATTTTATAGTCGGTCCTGCAGTCGGTATGCATGATGTTTTCAGTTCGGAAAATAACCGCAGGTATTTGGTGTAGAACACCAACACTTCCAATATTGGCCGCTCCATTATATTGCTTTAGATATTTCTGGCGCTAGTTAGCATTGATGCGTTAAGGTTATATTCCCTTTAAAACATAACTTTTCCCAACTATCGATTGATATGTCGGACAACAGTACTATTAAATAAGCCGTTTTGTTGTCGGCCCTGCAGTCGGATAGATAGCCTAAAAATAATCCAAATGCGATAATCCGCTTATCAGACTTTTGATGAAACCTAAATCAATACCCCATTTTAAACATTCAATGTAGTGTCGGCATAGCATTACCAATTAGCGTAAGTTTATTATTAAATATTATTATTATATTAGCGTATGTATAGTATATTATCCTTGAGAACGAACGAATTAATGTGTTTAGTCTGTATGCGCGACCATAGTTTGACTAGAGTATTGCTTAGCCGTAATTCAGTATTTTGCAACGAAATCTTTAATTTTTTAACTTCAGGTCGGTATTTAATTAACGCTAAAATTAGTGCTGGTAAACAGTCTGTAAAATAGAACTATTTCAAAGTTGAGTGTCGGAAAGCCCGACTCATTAATACAATTTTTTTTTTATATTTTATACGTCGGGCTAGAGTCGTCAACAGTTGGGAAAGCTAACATGACTCTTAACCGACTATCATACCCTTAACTTGCTACAAACCGACTGTGCTTTGCTACATGGGTGAGAGCATAAGCCTATCAACCCTAAGTTTGAATCGAAAGGCAGTGTTGGTTCAAGCAAACGACTGGCGAAAGTACAGCGCTAAATCCACCCGGTGGCGGAAAAGAGAAATGTAACGCGTCTCGCAATGCATGATGCCAGCTGCTTTAGTAAGAGATAATTGCGTAGAGAGAGAAAGGGGGAAGGAAGAAGCTTCAATTTATCTCTACCAGGTGCCGATAATATCGCCTGATTTCTTCTTTTTCGCCCGTCTCAAACTTAGAGGTTATAGGCTTATGGTGAGAGTGATACCGAGGTACTTGAACACTTGATCAAGGTGTACGTCAGTGACCTTGTAACTATAAGTATTGGGTTTGATTCCTGTACCTTCATTTGTAAAAGTTCAGTAAGCTCAATAAACGCTTCAATAAATCATCCTCCCAAGAAATCGCCAAGAAGTAATATTTTCGAGAGTCAGGACCTGCAAGTCACTGTTTATATAGTGCTTGTTAAAATAATGGAAATTTTTAACCTATACGGCAGCAACAAGCGTTCCCCATGGCGTTCCTTTTTAATCAGGTAGCTTTTTTGACATATTAAGGCTTGGCAAAAACACGACGTTCTGTTTACAGGTGAAAAGTTTCCAATATTTCCACAAGCACTTTATAAACAATACCTTTCGGGCCCGGGTTTTGGAAATATTACTTCTTGGCGATTTCCTGGGAGGATGATTTATTTAAGCGCCTATTGAAATTTTCAGCAGGAACTCCAGGATACTATTCGGTACACATGTAACATAATCCCTCAAAAGGATGCCTCTGTATAACATTTTCATAGCAAAAAATTCAACGGGACCTTGTTTCCTACGGAACATACAAACATAAATGGAAGGTTGCTAGAAGCTCTGTGCTTTTGAAAATATTACCATGCAAACGTAATCTCATGATCGACAGCACGAGCTAAAATATATTGTCAAAGTCAGAAACGCAATAAATGCCGCTCTCTTTTTCTTTCCCTCCGTACGCGCATGTGCGCGAGTCACTGAATAAAATAGTCACGTGTTTATGTTAGTTTTATTTGTAGGCTAAAGTTGATAGTCCACGCCTACTTTTTCATTCAGGTTGCGCGTGCGAAAATGAACGAGCAGTTCTACAGGGTGTCTCAATTTGCTCGATCAGGCCATTTTTCTCAAAATGTATTTATGCTAGGGTTCTGAAATTTTCAGGGTTTATTTGTTAGGTATGGAAGGCTTTGGTTACTAAATTTCAGAAAATTGAACGATTTTGTGCCGTTTTGGAAAATTTATTTTTCACCGGTAGGTGTCACGCAAAATGTTTCAATAGAAAAGTTGTAGGGCATAGTCGAAAGTGTAAAAATAATTTTGGTTCGGTTGAAAAAGACCTATTTTTCACTTAGTTTGGAGGTCGGGGGAAAAAACAAGTTGTGCTAGCAGGCAATAGCCTTTAACGTAAACAATCGTACATAATCACAACACACATGTACATTTATTTTAGGGAACTTATGCTTTCAGCTATGTAGTTAATAATCAGATCTGCAAAAAGTTATTGTTAAAGAAAATTATTACGTTCAACACCTAATTAGACAAAGTAGACAAAGACCGCGTCTACCATTTCGACGTGGTTACGAGTAAGATCATCAAACAAAGATTTGTAGACCAAAAATTACGCTTATTTTTCTTTTGTTGTTTTTTAACGTGAAATATCAATTGTCCGAGTAGTATTTAAAGCGTTTACATTTCAAAGTTAAAACATTATCTCAGCTTGGCCGATTGTTGTCCAGTATGCCTTTTTACACTCGAGATCAGCGTGCTCATATGCTAGAATTATTTTACGGAGAAGGTCGTCGTAATGCTACTCTAGTAAGTCAGTTATTTAGACGAAGATTTCCCAATTGCAGACCAAGTCATACGACGGTTCTTAGAGTGGTCCGCGACTTCGACAACTGGGGTAATATCAATCCGAGGTTTCGTGGTCGTGGTCTCCAGGACATCGACATGGAAAACACCATACTTTGCCTACTTCGTCGCCTATCCTCGAGCGAGCGTCAGGACTGCCAGCTTTGACTTAGGGTTGGATCGAAACTACGTTTGGAGAACACTCAAAAGACACCATTTTCATCCTTATCGAGCGACACTTCACCAAGGACTGCATGACGGTGATAGACAGCGCTGACTCGACTTTTGCAATTGGTTTTGCCTCATGGCTGACGCACACCAGGATTTTCACGATCAACTACTGATGTCCGACGAATGTTCATTCGGAAGAGATGGGCCTTTCAACCGTCAAAACCAACATATGTGGGACTACGAGAATCCACACTGGGGATTTCCTCACCGCCACCAAGTGCAGTTTCGCTTAAATGTGTGGGCTGGTCTGTTAGGTGACAGAATTATTGGCCCGTTCTTCCTGCCAAATCGTCTGAACGGTCAAAACTACTTGGAGTTTCTTCAAAATGAAATATCCAACGTGTTGGACGATATTCCTCTGGCCGAGTACAGACGCATCTGGTTCCAGCAAGATGGGGCGCCACCTCACCAATATCATGACGTGGTTCCATATCTAAACGACTAGTTTCCTGGAAGATGGATCGGAAGAACTGGTCCTGTTCGTTGGCCTGCAAGATACCCTGATCTAACACCACTCGACTTTTTTCTTTGGGGATTCGTAAAGGACTACGTATACCAAACACCTGTGACGAGCGTTGAAGATTTACGACAAAGAATCATCGAAGCATGTCGCCGGGTGACTCCAGAAATGGTTCGGGGAGCATTTCGCAATATGCAACATCGTGCATATTTGTGCATTGCATCAGAAGGTGGCATTTTTGAAAACATTTTGTAGAAGTCATTCAAAAACATTTGTCACTTGGGCTAATTATTATTTGTTTATTTTTCGAAATATTATAAAAATAAATTTTCCAAAACGACACAAAATCGTTCGATTTTTCTGAAGTTTAGTAACCAAGGCCTTCCATACCTAACAAATAAACCCTGAAAATTTCAGAACCCTAGCATAAATACTTTTTGAGAAAAATGGCCTGATCGAGCAAATTGAGACACCCTGTATATGGAAATATTAAGCAGGGCCCGCTTTAAAATATAACGCTTTTACAAGTATGTCCTGGCTCTCTGTATTACTATTTCTAGGCAAATCGCTGAACAGGTTTCATTTAAGGCGTCTATTCTACAGTTTTCAAAATCAGCTTAACTGTAACTTCCTTTTCGCATCTATAAAGTTGATGATACATTTTACGTCAAGGCCTTCGATGTGACATAATTTAAGTCGTTGAACGTAAAGAAAATGTTTATGAGTAATTATGTTACATGGATGGTCAGTATGAGATATCGTTATACGTATAAGACTAACAAGGCCCCCCTAATGAACTTATAAAGTTACAGTCGCGTTGATTTTAGAAACACTATGGTGTTAATATATTGGAAATATACTGTATTATACGGTTATTGCTCGTGTATTAAGCGTAGTGATGAAAATTCCCGGGTATTTATAACGCAGGGTAAATACCTTGGGTACTTACCCGGGTAAATACCCAAAATACATAAATACCCAGGTGTTTATAAACACCTTTAATTTCTTTGTTAAATATTTTTTAATTTATTCAATTAAGAATATGGTAATTGAAAAACCCACAAACACATCAAGTTATTCACATATTAAATATTAATTATGGTTTTTTCACTTTTTTGGCAAATTTTACATAGTAACATTACATATGAGATAACTATTAAATATTATTTATTCATTATCGGGATGATCACTTGAAAGTTCAGTCTCTGCTGCCCCTGGCTCTCCTCAGACTCCTCATCATGACTATTTTATTACCAGGCTTAACACTAACAGTAACATGAGCAATTAAGGATTTTATTCATTTCATGTGGGCCATTAAAACATTTCCTGATATACTTTGTCATTTTGTTGACATTAGAATGTTTGTATTCCTTACAGCAATATACATATGAAAGCAACACCTTTATTTTTATCTTTGAATAACTCCCAGGCTAGAAATAAAATTGACTAATATAAAACTGCTTTTAAAAATGTAGTTTGCCCAAATTGCCCTACCTAATAAGCCCAAACCAAGCAAAAGATGTAGACAAGGAGGATAACAGATAGCTCCACTCGACCCGATACTAACTAACGCCCTAATCATAAAAACCCTAGTTTTGGGTATTTACCCGTGCATGGGGTAAATACCCGGGTAAATACCTATTTAAAAATACCCTACCCACTGGGTATTTACCCGACTTACATCACTAATTAAGCGGTAATATTTTGAGTACTAAGCGCTTATTGAGAGGGGTCGGACATCGCAAAATCTTTTAGCTCTCTCTATGGTAAATTAACATTGAAATCCCAAAATCACTTCAAAAAGTAATGATAAAATTGCCAAAATCTCTCCGAAATCGCGTACAAAATAATGGTAAGTGTCCGACCCCTCGGCTTATTGCTTGTACATTAAGCGGTTATATTTGAGTACTAAGCGCTTATTGCTTGTGCATTAAGCGGTTATATTTGAGTACTAAGCGCTTATTGCTTGTGCATTAAGCGGTTATATTTGAGTACTAAGCGCTTATTGCTTGTGCATTAAGCGGTTATATTGGAGTACTAAGCGCTTATTGTTTGTGCATTAAGCGGTTATATTTGAGTACTAAGCGCTTATTGTTTGTGTATTAAGCGGTTATATTTGAGTACTAAGCGCTTATTGCTTGTGCATTAAGCGGTTATATTTTGAGTACTAAGCGCTTATTGTTTGTGCATTAAGGGGTTATATTTGAGTACTAAGCGCTTATTGTTTGTGCATTAAGCGGTTATATTTGAGTAATAAGCGCTTATTGTTTGTGTATTAAGCGGTTATATTATGAGTACTGAGCGCTTATTGTTTGTGCATTAAGCGGTTATATTTTGAGTACTGAGCGCTTATTGTTTGTGCATTAAGCGGTTATATTTTGAGTAATATTTGCCGATTTTCAACTCAAAATATTAATTTTTTTTTAAATTAGGACCGACTTGGTTGAAAATTATAATTTTAGTTAGTGCTGATCATTTCTGTACTATATATACGGTGGTATAAATAATTTTTTATTTAATTTAGATTTATGGTCAATTCGCGGGATCCCACAACCTGCGTTCTGCGTAGGCACTATTGTCATTTCTTAAGTTCTTAAGTTCTTTTTATTGCCCAACAAAAGGTCGAAACCCATCACGTCAAGACACAGTAATACAAACAATAGGTATATACAAGAATCACTATACCGAATGCATAAGAGAAGCTCGAAAAAAAAAATATATATATATAAGCAGAAAGACATAATTTAACAAGTTGGCAAGCCAAAATATACCTCTCCTCGGAAGAATTGTCCCTAGTGGTATTAATTTCTCGAGATAACCCTTAAAGATATATCTCCGCAATTTAGAGTTATTTGTTAAAAATATTAACCCATTTCTATCCCGCCCGGTATAAAATTTTATTTATAATTAAAATAATTGAGACGAAACGACCAATTTTAATTTATTCAGAATATCATAAGTTAAGTAGTTACAACAGTAAGTTAGACGTACTATAACAATGCACAATTGAATTAAACCCTTTTACAGAACAAGTTTATCAGTTAAATATAATACGAAGCAAATTTTAATGAAATAAATATCTACAGAGGCTTTTTGGAATTACTCGCTTACGAAATACTTGCCGCATCTTTAACGCTCATTTTATTTCAACACTCGCCCTTGATGAAGATACCGTAGATATCTGGTAGTGGACGACTCGTTCACTTCCTGTTGACGTTGTGACACATACCACATGAAAAAGACCAATGCCGTCCAATTTCCAATATCATATAATGACTCGCACACCCAAGAAATCATTGACTGCGTTAGAAATCGTAGATATCCAAATATCCACACCAAATGTATTTACAAGAAGCAAAAACCTTACCATCAACAAAGGCACAGAGAGCCACTTGACTAACCGCCAGCTGTTAAAGCAATTAACGTTAAATTATCTCCTTTGAATTAACAGAACTATATATAGGTTGTTAAGAAAGTGGACCACCCACAGGGTCTACCCTTTAACCCTCTAATCTCGGCTGACTGCGCTAAAACAAGATTTAACCTTTAAAAAATACCAGATTAGGCCTTCATAAATTCATTAATAAAAAAAGACTTTATTACCTATTATGCTTACGATGCCTGTCTTAATTTCAGTGAATCTAAGCAGCTATCGGTGGTTCTGTGGTAGAGCGCTCGACTGCCAAGCCGAATGGTCTGGGTTCGAAACCTGGGTGGCGCATTTGTTTTTAATCAATAGAGAAACGCTAAATTAGAATTTCTTCGATGCAATAATTTCAATTTCAATTCTATTTCAATTAAACCAAAATTTCGTACTGAAGGTCTAATTTTCAATAAGGCGTAACAAGTGTCGGTGGTTCTGTGGTAGAACGTCCGCCTGTCAATCAGGAGGTCTCGGGTTCAAATCCCGCCCGATGCGATCGCAAATTGATACTAAGACGAATACCGTGTACAACTGGTGGAAACCCTGCCATTGGACGTTGAGAGGTAGCATTACACTCAGCACTCGGTCCGTCCCAAAGTCATTAAGAAGAAGTTGGAGAGAAAACGCCCGTATAAACACAACAGACTCAACATGCACAACCATCAGAACACAAACACAACAAATTCAACACTCACAACCTACGCATAAAAACGTAACACACCAAACCGTCACGGCGGTGCGCGAAAAAACACCATCCAAACCAAACCGCAAATGCGTCCGTTAACGCTCACCGTCACACGGTGGTTTTACCAACCCTTTGAGAAACTGCTTACGCAGTGATTACACTTTGCACCGAAAATGCGAACACGTTCGCAGGCCTGACAGACAGACAGACCCACCCACAGACCCACCCACAGACCCACAGACAGACACGGTCGTTGTATAACCCCTCCTAGGGGACTTTGTCCCCTCGGAGAGGTAAAAACCGCATAAATATGAAACATAGATATATGGAATTAGAATATAAACAGGAACGCTATACAGTGTACCAATAAAGAGCCGCTAGAGACTAGACAAAGAGGTCTAGGTAAGTCGTAAGGGCCTTCCTGAATTGTTTGGGACTAGGTACGACTTTGAGAAAGTCAGGGAGAGAGTTCCAATCGCGGAGAGAAGACGGGAGAAAGGAATGTTTCCTGACGGAGAGGCGAAGGCCAGGAAGGATGAACGAAACTGCTTTTTCACCCCGGGGGGGGGGGGGGGGGCGGCGCCATGCCGAGATGGCAGAGGTTAGTGGGGCCAGGGCTATTCACTAGGGTGAGGCGTTTCACCCGACGACGACAAGCCAACGTATCCCACCGAAAGTTTTTCATAACCCTGGTCATGCTCACACTCCAGGAAAACCCGACGTTGACCGCGAAACGGAGAGCGCGCCGCTGAATGCGCGTGCGTGCTGCTCGCAGTGTGCTGTGACCAAACCGGGGAGCAATACTCGAGGATGGGCAGGACGTAAGTTTTTATAGCCAAGGCTTTGGTGGAGAAGGAGCAGTGCGAGAGATGCCTGGGCATAAATCCGAGAGCCCGCGCAGCTCGAGATGTGTGAATTGGTGATCGTGACTCCTAGGTACTTATGCGTGGTGACGCATTCAGTGGGAGCTTCCATTGGTCACTCCAGTCCTGAATGCGGTTGAGGTCCTCCTGTATAAGTGTCACGTCGAGAGTGGTATAAATAGTTCTGGATAGGGCCACATCGTCAGCGAAGATAAACAAAGTTGAGGCGACATTGTCCCCAATGTCGTTAATATATACCACAAATAGGAGTGGGCCAAGGACCGAGCCCTGGGGGACACCCGATGGAGCAGGAAGCCACTCGGAAGTAACGCCCGGAATTACTACTCGGAACCGGCGGGTCTCCAGGTGCGCGGCCAGCCAGTTTAATGTCTTGCCCCTTATGCCGTAGGAGTGAAGTTTCGTCTTGAGGAGTTCGTGGGGCACAGAGTCGAAGGCTTTCCGGAAATCCAAGAATATGACATCGACTCTGCCAGAGTTTTCGAGGCCAGCAGACCATTCCTCCATACAGCAGAGGAGTTGGGATTCCGTACTGTACGCCCTCCTGAAACCATGTTGGTACTGCTTCAGGACCTCGTTAGTGGCGAGGTGGGCTGTGATGTCGGAGGTAACGATATGTTCATCTAGCTTAAGCACCTGCGAGAGAAGTGCAATAGGGCGATACTCCGAAGGGTCTGATTTGTCGCCTCCCTTCGGTACTGGAGTGATGTTAGCCGAACTCCAGTCGTCAGGGATAATCCCCTCATCACAGGACAGTTGGAAGAGGTAAGTTAGGGGGGCGGCTAGGACCTCGGCACAGTTTTTCAACACTATCGCCGGAACACAGTCAGGGTCAGCCGCTTTAAATGGCTTTACCTTCAGCAGCAGCCTCTTGACACCAGGTTCAGAGAAGATAATAGGTGCCATTGTAGGAGCCCTCTGAGGTAGGAGGGGGACCGATGAGAGGTGGTGAACTGGGAAGGTTCGTTGGAAGGTGACAGCCAGTAGGCTCGCCTTCTCCGCTGGTCGAGAGATGACCTTGTCTTTGTAGGTGAGATCGGGAATCCCGGAGGACTTAGATTTTTGGGCCACAAGTTGGTAAAATTGGTGCCTGTTTTGTGAGAGGTCGGAGGCAACACAGTCCATGTGGTGCGTGCGGGCAGCCCGGATGGCGTATTTTATGATCGCGCGGTGGCTAATGAATATCCTTTGGTTGGTCGCCGAGGGATGGAGACGGGCACGATTATAGCGGCGCTTGGTCATACGGATGAGACGTTTGAGGGACTGTCCCACCCAAGGAAGGTTCCGCCTTGAGGAGAGTTTCTTCTTGGGGACGTGATCTGTTACTACCTTTTCAATCGCGCCTTTGATGACGTCCCACACACCGCGAACGGAGATGACATCGGGGGGAGCGATTAGGGACAGCTCCGCCGAAAGGACAGCAAAATCGGGCTTGTTGAAATTCGGTACGATACGCGAAGTAGAGCGGTGTTGGGGACGCACCCGCCGCACGGTGAACAGGAGGAAGTCATGGTCCACGAGGCCAGGCAGATGATTGATTGGGCCAATAACGTCAGTATCATAAACAAGGACAAGATTGAGCAAATTCCCACCCTCAGTAGTGTCCCTAGTTGTGCCCTCAACGCATTGCGTGAGGCTTGCAGCGAGCGTGGCGTGGATGAAGGCCGATGCCACAGAGGAGGGGCTGGTAAGGGAGCCCCAGTTGATGCTAGGGAAGTTGAAGTATTCCAATAGTAGAAGGTCAGACGAGATGGAGGCCAGTCGAGTGATTAGTGCATTAAGTTTTTTGGCGGATGCGGCCGTCACCGTGGGGGGTCGGTAGACACAGCAGATACACAGACAGGAGGAGCCAATATTTACTCTCACCGCTACCGCCTCGACAGTGGTGTTTAGGTCCAGTGGAAAGGACTTGTAGTCGTTGTCAATGGCAAGGCAGACACCCCCTCCGTGCTTGTTTCTGTCTTTACGATAGACGGTAAAGTTTAGGCCAAATAGTTCGGAAGAGGATATAGAGGCATCAGCCTTGGTCTCGGAGATTGCAATCACGAATGGTCTGTGAGTGTCAACATAGGCCCGGAGGGCGTGGATCTTGTTGCATATTGAGTTCAGATTCAAGTATAGGATCCGCCGGCCACTCAGATCACGTCAGACCGCAGTTGGGTCAGGAGTGGTGGTGAGAGCCAGGGTAGTAGGTGTAGCGCCGCAGTGATGCCTTTCGCCCAGAAAGCAGGTTGGAAAGCCTGGCGAGCTTGGTGCCCAGGGAGATCAACTTTGTAGGAAGTGAAGCCACAGCGGTTCTCGCGGGGGATTTCCACCACAGCCAAGGGATGAAGACCGGCCTTACAAAGATGGGCCTCCACCTGGGAAGCTGTCGTTGCCCTGTCCAAACGAGACACTATGAGGCTAGTTTCAACCCTAGCGGCAAGATGGGTGAATGCGAGCTCTGTGCTTGTTCCCCACAGGGCCGGGACACGTCCAGCCGCAGATCGGTGCCCTCGGGAGAGTACAATACCCTCAGGCCAGTTAGCAGGATCGAGGGCCGTACCTTCCACCAAAGAGATGAAATCAAAAAATCCCGTTTGGAAGGTCTGGTTTCGTAACGATAGGAGACGCAGGCTGTAGGAGGGGACTCCGAAACCAGTAATGTGTTTCTCGAGGTCAGTCTTTGACAGCTGCGGGTGCAAACGCGATACGTAAATAGTAGTCATGGTAGGAGCAGCCTGAAGGCTATCCGCAGTTGATGCTATGGCCTCTCCGTGCACTTGCCGCGATCGGCGCTTGTTGGGTGGACTAAGGCCCCCTTTAGTCGGCGGTCTAGGGCCCCCTTTTGACTTTTTACGGACAATAGTCACCCAGGAGTTTTCCGTGGGTTTCGGAGCAGGCTTTGGTAATATTGCCGGGCCCTGGGGAACCACATAAGGGTGGCTCTGGATACTCAAGCCCAGTGTAGGCGGGGGAGCGGCAGAGCTAGCAAGTGAAGCAGCTGAAAACCGGCGGTTGAGATCCGCGTTTTCAGCTTCAAGGGTCTTGATGCGATTTAATGCTTTAGCCAGGTCTTTCTCAACAGCATATAACTTCTTGGAAAACAGTGCTGGAAATTCCGCGCAATTTTTGCAGGCCCATAAGAAAATGAGTTTAGTATTTACGGGAATCTTGCAGCACGCGAGGTGGAACCAACGGCGGCAGTTGGCACAAGCTATCATACGCCCGGCAGTGTCATTTTGGCGACCAGTTTCGCAATCCACATAGCAGTGATTTGTGTCGGTGGAAGCGATAGAAGGTGGAGTAATCAAGGTCGGATCTCCCGGAGAGGAGACGTTCGTAGTGGCGCCATCCGGCAATGGAGGATTGACGGGTGACATAACAGAGGGGGAGGGGGGGGGAAACAGCCCCGGCGGAGGAAGCCAACAGAGTTAAACAAAGGAAAAAGTCCTAGGTCTTAGCGGCCTCATTGGTTGGGTTATATCCAATAAAATATAGTACAAAATGCATGAATGGTATTGAAATTATTAATAATTAAATCAATAATCAAATAACTACTGACAAAGCGCAAGAGCTTGATTCGAGAAAATTGTGCAAAAAAGAAAAGCTGGACCAATGAGGTGCCAGTGATAAACAAACTACGTTAAGGGTTATAAAAATTGTCACAAAGTTACAAACGACAAAACAAAAAAATTAATAGTATTACAAAATAATCTGAGCGGACGGACACGGTGCACATATAGTCGCGTTGCACAAATAGCCGAAAAAAATTGCCAAATCCCAAGCAAATTATAATAAAAAATGCACTCTTGTAAACTTAAACACCGAAACCGGCGGCACTACACAGTAAATGGAACCCTATAAGAGTCAATAAACAACCGTCAATAATCAGGGAGATGAATTAAATTATGTACACTAAAGTCGAAGAATATTAAATTAACAGCAAAGCACTAAAATTGGGCGATAAACAAATTAGGAAAAAGTCGGATCTTTGACATCTTGTTTTAGGATATATTACCTCTTAATGAATATCAAAAACAAATAACAAAAAAACATACAACAAAAAAGCACGGTATTTAATTGTTTCCAAAAAATTTTATATCGCAACTTTACACGTTTGAACGACGTATTTATTTTACTCAACACAGAATATAAACGATGAATTCTAAATAGCAAACTAATTAATATACACGTGCTCGTGCTACCTGGGTAGGCAGTTTGGCCTAACGTGAAAATCCCATTCGTTTCAATCTTATGGGGTCCTTGATATCGTTATGGTATACGTACACTGTTATCTCTAATAAAATGAATAAGTGTAAACTTTATTTTCCTGTTTAATAAACTTTATTATTATATGAAAACCCAGCCTAAATGTCATAGCACTGAAAGGAAAAAACCATTAATTGCCAATAAAAACTGCGCTTTATGAAAAACAATAGGGGCTTGAGAGGGTGGGGCGTAATTGTTACAAATGGCCAGGGACTCAAGGCGATAGTGGGGGATTGTTAGATCCTGGTACGATTGCCAATTTCATATAAAAAGTGTTTCCCAAAAATTTAATTTAAATTCTCGCAGATTTTAACGTAACACGGCGTGAGCGAAAATATCGGCTGTAAAAACACCCATTTCTATGAATATTATCAGAGCCACCATAGTCTTCCTAAGACATTCCAAGTGTATTCATATATAATTTCCTGGTGTAACCAATTGTATTCTTCGCTAGTCCAATCTTCGCCCCTAGCCAAAACCCTATAAAACCCTAATTTAACCGCCATAGAGCACGTCCAATAGTCTTGGTCGATAGCTAGGCCGCAAAATATTTGTTTTGAAAAAGAAAACATTTGAGAGAGTTGTCCGTTTTCGGTCTATCGAAATCTGGCAGCCTTGCCTGCCTTCCGGCCTGTATCTACATACCGAAAATGGCCGACGATTACGCCACCGATAATATTTTACTAAACTCATCGGCGGCGTTTTTGACCGTTATTTATTATTATCGATTAAGACTATATTTTTAATAATAATCAGCTAGGTTAATATCAAAGGCACCACCTTAGGCTCACAGTTCCGTCCTAAACTAACTATTACCGTTAATAAGTTTTTCTAGGATGGAGAAACCGAAGATCTCCCAGAAAAATCAGTGGGGAGAGAATTGACGGATTTTGAAATGCACACAGCCTTCTTTGCGTGCTTTTTTGACCATAACATGTAGAGGTATTTTCACGCGCAAAATGAATTTTAAAAGTCGTCAATTTGCAAACTCAACGCAGAAGGAGTTGTTCCAAGTTTTTACCCAGTGCCACAACCTGGGATAAAACCCAGTTCATCTTGCTGCCAGGTGAAAGTGCTAACCACTTCGCCACCCCGCCACTGTTCAAGTGTAGTGAAAATTCTTAAAGCCAAAGAATTAAGTTAAAATGTTTTGCTCCATTAATCGCACAGAGATTAGGATGAAGAATTGTCATTGCCGAATTAAAAAAAAACATTAGATAATGGAGAATGTATAAATCTGCTGGCCCATCCTAGTTCCACAATCACACTGTACTACTTGAATGTCCTGCATATTAATTTTTGTTCCTTGGACAAATAACTCGAATTTTGCGGCCTAAGCAGTTAACACATATTCCCCCAGTTCCTTTAACGAAAGCTCATAACAGAGTTACTATGTCATCAGAGGATGTAAATAAGCCCTAACGTTATCCAAGTTTGAAATGTGTGGTCGGGATTGTTTGTAATTGACCCCTCTATAGACGCATTCACATATTGCCTACAGGGAAATATGCAAAAAGGGGAGAAATCCAACGGAGGTACCTTCCTATTTAAAAATGTTTGAGGTAGATGGCGACACTATAAAGTTTATGAAAAATAAACTTTTTTTAAAAGTTATTATTTAAATACTAAATTATAGTAATTTAAATTCTTATTAAAAAAATTTAATTTTTGTTATTTAAATTAACAATTAATTTTAATAGTAGTTAAAACTCTCCGCCATAGAGGGCACTATAATACAATTTTAAACTATCCAATCAGGGAAGAGAATTTTGCATTGTAAATCTCGACAAAACCGTTCTCCACAAAAAAACTGAAAACTTTCAACCAATCGTTGAAAATCAAAATTATGACGTCATGTTGCTATCAGAGCGCCATCTACTAACAAATAACGCCATCACCACATTACCTCGGATTAATTTTACCCCTTTAAAGTCGTCTTTGCCCTTTAAAAATTGTAAATCGATCTGGTATTAGCCTAGCCTAGCTAGCCTAGCTGATCCTCTACTTCCAGACCAAGGTGCCATGGCGTCATGGTTATTAAACCAACGATTGAAACTAAAGTATCTAATTTGTGGGTTAAATTCCTAGAATTGTGCGAATAGTGAATTTCCAAACCGATTCGAATATTAAAACCCAACTCGAAAACCGAATCAGTTATTCGAAAAACCGGTTATTATTAGTTTCCCAAAAAAATTATTCGAAAATTTTGTTTTTCAAAACGATTATTCGGCTTAAACGGCGTAAAAAACTCTTCAAAAGGATTCCACCTGCTATGAGGGAGGGGGGTTCAACAGACAAAACAACCACATATGGAGCGATGAAAATTCCTCTCACAACTGGGAGTATTATAGGGGAGTTAAAAAGAGGGTAACCTGGTAAAATATTATCACCTAAGCAGAAGATAGTACTGTTTGGCGCCCTCTATCCAAACAAAGTGAATAGTTCTTTTTATAAAATAACCTTGGCCATCTTGTTGAAATGTTGCCTCCCCGCTTCAGCTGTGGATCCGTTTTCTCTCCCACTAAAGAGTTTATGAACTCATTCTTAGGCATTGGCTGAACTATTCCAGGGCAACATTTCAACAAGTGGGGCCAGCGTAAAGACATTTTATAAAATCAACTATTTATAAAGTTTTATCACAGTTGCGGAAATTTCTTTCTCCATGATGGGAAGGAACGGTCCAGTTCGATGGCCTCCTAGGTTCCCAGATCTGACACAGCTCGACTTTTTCCTGTGGGGATTCGTAAAGGAGCAAGTTTATCAGACGCCAGTCACTAGCGAAGAAGACAAGATTATTATTGCAGCGTTCCAAATGTTGATTATTAACATAGCTAGGTTTATTTTGTAATTCGCTTGGACAAGTATTGCCACCTACTACGAACTTGAGTTTTGCTATGACCTAACGTCTCCGTGAAAAGTTGGCCTTTTTCGACTGAACCAACTTTATTTTAAGGTTGTGAGTACGCCCTACAACTTTTTCATCGAAAGTTTTCGTGTACCATCTGTGACTTATCGGGGAAAAAAATTATTACTCCAAAACCGTGAAAAATTCCACAATTTTTCTTAAATTTACTGAAAATTTAACATTTTTCAGATAATATAGTTTTTGAGAAAATACTTGGGGCTATCAAATAAAAAAACCCTGTGTATTAGTTTAAAATGAAATTGGCAAGGATACTGAGTAAATGTTATAAATGTATTATTATTTATATGAAAAATACTACGGAAAGTTATAATTCATGATTTTTTTAGCCTTTTCTACAATTTTGTTTATCTTTGATTATTCTTTTAATTGTAATTAAAAAAGGGCTAGATTAACTACAAAATGACTTAGAATCAAAGTTTTAGATGATAGAATAACGAACCATTTGCGCTATAGCAAATAGGATGGTATTATCATGAGCTATTAGGTTTTTATAATAATTGGTCGTCCATTTTACCATAGACGATTTTACTAGATGTTGGATTTTAATAAAACGGTTGATTGGGTGAGATTGCACCACATGGAACAACGCCTCAATATAGAAATTCCGAGTGTCGTAAAGAAAAGTCTATGTTTTGGACAAAGACTAGATTGCATTTACACTCTGTTTAAAAAGTCTTCGACAGGTGAAATTTATGCCCTCCTTTTTAATTCTGCTAGAAAACTATAATAGATAGATCGATGAAACCAATTGCAACTATTATTTATTTTCCAATATCTTTCGTTATTTATCGGTTTCGTCCGCCAAAAATTAATAGTTTGGCGGGAACCGTCAAAACTCATTTTTGACAACTTTTTAAATATTGGTTCTATGGCACTGACTCACGCGTTTTTGAATTCACAATGGTCGGTTCATATTTAGAAAGTGGAAAAATTATCCCTCTACAACCAACGGTTGAGATGTTATCGCGTTTACAAACTTTCGTCGAAACTAGGAAACACGATTATTAATAACGTAACTTCGACAGCGATTAATAAATTTAATTAATATATCCACGGTCACACATATATACATATTTACACTTATTTGTTACTTCTAGTCATACTTTGAAAGCATCGAAGATTCCTTCGATCAGTGTCACTTTTATTTTTTACTTCTGATCACACTTATATGTTACTACTAGTCAGCCGTTGAGTGTCACACTTATTTCTTCTAGTAATTTTTTAGTTACTTCTGATCACGAACATTGGGGTCCGGTAAATAACCCCGAAAACTATGCTTAAATTTAATATTTACTGATATAACCGAAGTTGTAGTTTAACTGAATCCTAACCTATCCAATAATATTTTTTTTAACGTTATCGGACTTAATTTTAAAGAAAATATCTACCACATAAAGGAAATCACCGAAAATAGTAAATTGGGCAAATGCCCAACTTCTTGGGCTCCGATTTGAAAACTTTATGAAAGGCTATCAATGGCGATGTCTGTACATTCGAACGAGATATCATTGACTCTTCTAGCCCTAACCCTTGAAGAGGTATGCGTGACACGGCGCCATCGGCGGCATCGGCGGCATCGGCAACGGCTACACTGTACGTGAGACTAATACACACAAATCCTTAGGATTGTGTGTAAAAACCACTTCGTCGTCGTCGTCGTTCGAGCTTTTGGTTAGTCACTAGTCAGTAAGGAAGGCGAAGGCCGGCTGGCGAGGAAAAAGCGACCCGCCGAACATAAGTATATGTATTTGTACCCCGCTGCTCCGCCTTAAGCACTACAGCGGCCACCAAAACAACCAGCCCCGGACAAAAGTGCGCTTTGCGAAACAACGTTCGGCCAGTGAGACAGCCATTTTGACCGCCTCACATATAGCAAACAAACGCCCTCATCACGGCCCAACAAAAGGCGACACCATGGGCTGCCCGAGACCCACCCTCGCACAGCTGAGGACTAGAGTGGCTTCCTCTTCCACTGCAAACTACCCTCCTTAGTAGGTCACAGAATGACGAGTGTGGAACACCCATGAGGTTCCAGTGACCCAGCGCCCCGATCACATGACCTTGAGAGCCGGGTATGGAGCCCCCCACAGGCTCCAGTGACCCCATCACACCACTAGATAGGGACAGTGGGACCCGCCGAACAGAGGGAAACCGAGACTGCCTTTCGCTTCGTTACTGAGGTGGTTCGACTATCTATTTTCTCAAAATCTGTTGCCCCTGAGAGTTGGGCCGTGTTCGTCCCAACCCGCAATACACCCGAAATTTTCACTCTTTCCGCCGCGAATTTCGGAGGGGGGGGGGTGTCGTATGGGGTACTTTCAAAAGTCCCGTGGCTCTCTCGGTCTCGGCGTACGTTAGTCCCGTGGCCTTTATGCATCAGCCATTGGATACAGGGGGTTTAAAGGGATACAAGGGGGTTTAAAGGGATACAGGGGGTTTAAAGGGATACAAGGGGGTTTAAAGGGATACAGGGGGTTTAAAGGGATACAAGGGGGTTTAAAGGGATACAGGGGGGTTTGGTACGACTGCGAGTTTGAGTTATTTTTGCCGGGAAAAGGGTACCACGGAAATTCTCGCATTGGAAAAGGGGAGGGGAGTACTACGGAAATTCTCGCATGGAGAAAAGGGGAGGGGGCCTTACGGGGGGAGGTCGACTATGGGGTTAAGGGTACCATGGAAATTATCGCATGGGAAAAAGGGAGTGGGCCTTACTGCGGTGGTTCGACTATGGGGAAAAGGGTACCACGGTAATTATCACAAGGGGAAAAAGGGTGAGGTGGGTACCACGGTAATTATCACATGGGAAAAAGGGGGAGGTGGGTACCACGGTAATTATCACATGGGAAAAAGGGGGAGGTGGGTACCACGGTAATTATCACACGGGAAAAGGGGAAGGTGGGTACCACGGTAATTACCACATGGGAAAAATGGGGAGGGGATACCCCGGTAATTATCACATGGGGAAAAGGGAAAGGAGGGGCCTTACTGGGGGTACCCCGAAAAGGGGAGGAAGGGCCTTACTGGGGTGGTTCTACTTTGGGGAAAAGGGTACCATGGAAATTATCGCATGGGAAAAGGGGGAGGGGGCCTTACTGCGGTGGTTCGACTATGGGGAAAAGGGTGCCACGGAAATTCTCGCATGGGTAAAAGGGGGAGGGTACCTTACTGCGGTGGTTCGACTATGGGGAAAAGGGTGGCACGGAAATTATCCCATGGGAAAAAGGGGTTGGGGGAACGTACTGGGTTGGAGTGCCTCGAAACACACAAATAGCTGAGGGCCCGCCTGTAAGGCGGGCTTCTCGGCTAGTCTATTAATATAATATCGCGTTGGTAAGCATTTATTTTTGTTAACACCTGTAGATCAGTTCTCGGGCAAATTACATATACCGTTTGCAACCCAAGGTTTGAAGTTCAAATTTTCGAAGCGGAATCTAGGGTAATAAAGAAACGCGTACAGAATTTTGATGCAATTAATTAACGATGCTAACCGTATCATATGGTGTAGAAATATGGAATGAAAAATTTTAGGTAATATCCAAGAGTCTTGATGGAGTTCATTAAAGTAAGCTGATTTAACATTAATACTCATAGTATTGTATGTATATAATTAAGTTATTATGAAGAGATTTTTTGGGCTTTCTTGCCCTTAGAAAAACTAAGAACTACATTAATGTTACTTTATAGAATAGGGAGTTTACAGTATGACGTGCCACTACGTCACCCGTGCTTTTTCCTATTGATAAAAAATTTCACCCCACAATGGCAGCTATGCTCAAAGCTACGGAGTGATATTTCCCTATAGGGACTTGGCAGAATGACGTAACGAACCTTTGGCTATGGCCGCCATGCTGGTATGCTTTTTTAGATGAGTGGGTGACGTATTATCTACGTCATGCTACCTTGGATTAATAATCTGTTACTCCAAGATGCTACCAAGTCCCTATTGCTTAACGTTAGACTAAGGCCTAACTGTTCCTTGTTAGATTTACTTTTCAAAAGTATAAATAATTGGTTTTCTTTAATACAGTGAAAATTTTAATTGGCGATATAAGATTTACAACGACAAATATTTAATACACAGAGAAAATGCAATAAGCCAAACTATAAAAACTAGAGAGAAAAATGCGCACAAGTTTATTTGCCACTTTTCAATAAGATCTTCGTCATTGTTTTGTTTTTTCGAATGCCTTTCGCTCTTGTTATTTAGTTCACACGCGTTTTTAGCTGCCTCGAAACCATCGTTACACTTTTTTACATCACAAAAAATTACGATAATTTAGTATTCGCGAAGGTACTGTTTAATAATGTTTACTTACCGATCCATAAAATTGGGTATTCGCGTAGTGCTGAATACTATTTTCCGAAGAATTACAAAACTTTGTTAAAATAGTTTCGGACATTTTACAAAAAATCGTACACTTCTACGCTACAGAAATGCCGTTTTTAATTTATCGCATTATTTCATTTAAATCGAGAAGGCGATACGTGTAAACGCTTCAAACTTTAACTTCTCGTTAATAACGGGAGGCACGTTTCGTAACTGTTTGACTGCGAATTTCAGCAGGTGTTGAAATAAGAAAATACAGTACATTATTTCCGCGTATAGCGCGTCTGTTTTATGCACCTTATTGGCTATCCTGTATTTACGTGCCAGAATCTGCATTTCAAGCTATAGAGTGTTGTCGTCTGAAACCCTGCGACGTCATCATTGTAATTTGCCTATTGATAAAAAACGGTAACTGTCATGGCGGCCACTATTAACACTACAGCTGTGACGTTACAAGTTTTCAAAATCGTATCAGACGACAACACTCTATAATCAAAAGTAACCTAATATGAGTTATTACGTTACTTAAGCCATAATAAATATAATCTTTATTTTCCGCTTCCTTGGTTTCATTTCAAATACCACTATAATATTTTTTGTGACCTTGAATTTATAGTGTTTTTATTTTTACTCCAAATCTGACTAGAGATAATTCGCTACGCCTCCTTTGGTTCTCCATTAAAACTGCTCGAAATTAGCTGCGTCATAAATCTCGCCCGGATAGACTAGAGTAAAAGCCTTGGTTTGCCATTTTGGCAAAAAAATATGAATGGAACGCGAAAAATTTGCTCCGATCTCGATCTCGATCCATTGATCTGTCGAAATCGGCAGATCGGTTGTGGGCGATCTCGGAACACCCGAAAGCGGGAAATGGAACACGCGAAACTTGATCGGAGCAGATCTGGCACGCAATTGGAACATAAAATGATAAAATGTTGATCAAAGCGATCTAGAACGCTCGAGATAGGTAGCGTCTAAAGCAAAGATGATACTTAAATTTTATTCAAATTTTTGCATCGTTTGCTTATATCTTGATAAGTTTATTTAAGAAAAAACGTTCTTAAAATTTGTCTGTAGCAGACACTAGATCATAGGCGCAAAGACTATGAAAGGTTTGATAGCGCTACCTCGGAGAAACTAATGCCGTTACACCACCTATATAAACTTGTTTCGGTCGCGAATCTGAACTTCGTACCCTTAATTAGAATTCAGAAAGTGGCCTCCATAAAATCGGGCTCCATCGGTCGGTGTCATAGATATAGGAAACGTATATAAAGGTCTAGATAAAATATTTCAAAGGGAGTGAAGACGGAGGTGACAGCTAGCAGAAACACGTATTTTCTGCAGGCTACCCTTATAAGGCGCTATCTATCGGTAAGAAAGCTCGTGCTATCATCGCGAGAGCCATTGTCTCCTGCTTAAAAATGATACTAAAAGTCACCAACTGATGGTGTCTAAAGACTACGGCCTGCGGAAAGGTCAAGCGCTTAGTACTAAAATGCTAAGAGAGCTCGCGCTCTTGGTCACGTGCCTTCCTCGGTGTCTGCTAGGTGTCAATTCTGTATTTTATGTTAGGCTTAGACGCCCCGAAATTTATCTAGACCTTTATATACATTTCTTATATCTATGGTCGGTGTAGACGGTTATCTATAGTTGGTTACCATGGTAACTATAGAGCTGCGTTCCGGCAGGAAGTGGGTAAACGCTATTGACTTCGCGCGAGGTAGTGATTTCGAATCTATGGTTCGAGATATATTATCTTTGCTCTGACATAGGTGGTTTCTTTTCGCTTGTTCCGGGATGTCGGAGTAGGGTAATAATAACATATGTAACATAATTACTCATAAGTATGCCACTGTACCTTTATTAAATTCAAAAATCTTCACTAACGGTTTGTTTCACCACGAATCAGTAAAAAGGTGGACTACATTAGATTTTAACCTTTTTCTTCATCCTAGTAATTTTGGGAGTCACACTATTGGCTACTAACATATGTATTTAAGCCAACGGAAAACCTCTAAATTGAAAATGAATTTTTTGTGTCGGAATTTTAGTCAGCCCATTGTCATGGACATATCCATGCCATTGTATAATCGGCATTTGAGATTCGATGACGTCAAATATTACGTAGGGTACGGATGACGCAATATCTGTGAAACAAACCCTTAGTGAAGAAATAGAGCTAGTGGCATACATATAAGTAATTATGTTACATATGGTAATAAGAGTAAGGCTGTGACGTCATTTTACTGCGATTCTGTGGTGGCGAATAGTTTGAGTCGGAGTAAAAACGTTTTTCTAAAATGGCTGCCTCTGGCCTTTTTAGCAGATAAATTCTGGCTAGCAGACGACAAAATCCGATTTACTCCCTTACACGGTTACACCTCCTTTTCAGAAGGAGTAAAAAGAGTAGCCCTAATACTCCGGAACAAGAGAATAGTTTATGGGGCGGAGTAATTCTCATCCCCGGAACATGCGAATAAAACGTTTTAGGGAGAAAAGAGTACACTTTTAGTCCGAGAACAGGCGAAAAGAAACGACCTATTATTGATCTCATTCCGAATGAGATAAAAATGGGACAGACTTAATCTTTAGCCCAAAACTTAACATAAACATTATCGCTCACTAGTGATTTTGGGAAATTACTCCTATGTTCCTGCCTTTTCCCTTTCCACTACGAAGGGCCGAAGGATTGTCCATATTTTAAATAAGAGTGCGAAATCTTAATAATTTATCGGCTATTTTTTTTAAACAAACCACTGTATTTCTATCTTCAAAATGTGACAATTTTAAAATGGAATAATAGGTGGTTTTTTTCGCTTGTCCGGGGACAAAAAGTGTAAACTTTTTACCCTAAAACGTTTTATTCGCCTGTTCTCGGGGTAAGATTTACCCTGTCCCGAATTTTGTTCGCTTGTTCCGGAGTATTAGGGTTACACTTTTTACTCCTCCTCGAAAGGAGGTGTAGAGGGAGTAATCTAGTTTTGTCGTCTGCTTAAATTTCGTTTCACGAAAATATGATGGGAAACTTTTTATTAATAACCTTTAACCTTTAAAAACTCTCTTTCTACTCCAACCATGACTCCAACTCGTTTTTTTCGTCAAGACAGAATTGTAGTAAAATGACGTCATATGGCTACACTTTTTAACCTGCTCAAAAAACCCAGAACAGGCGAAAAAAAACCACCTATTAACACAACATTGATATAACCTTGTTTCACACTATATATATATATATATTGTCACATTTTGAAGATAAAAATACTTTATTCACGTAGGTCACCTAATAAAATTGACCTTTTCTGGCTATCCATTAAAATTAAAATTAAAGCCTACCCATGAACGGTTGTCAAAATGGCTGCGTGCACAAAATAAAGTCAAAATGTTTTGAAGATTCGAGCGACTTATTCTAAAGTTAATAAATACATGAAAAAAAATTGATCCCAGAGCGACCTCGATCCGTTATCTCTCGAAATCGGTTTCAAGCGATCGAGAGCGGAAAAAGGTAGACGATAAAAATAATCGAAACTGATCCGAGCTGGAACATGAATCGTTGATTGGGTAGATCTCGAGCGCTTTAAAATGGAATGAAATTTGGTATAATGATTTCAAATCTCGCTAATTATATTGTAAATATTCCGAAAAACACATGGCCAATTTGAATTTTGGCGGGGTCTTCGAGGGGTCAAAGATTAAATGACCGCTGCGGATTGACGTATTTCATTGTGGCGTGCCGCTGTGCACGGTTTACGTATTTTGACGTTGTCTTCATTTATTAGCAGTATCTTGAATATTGGAGAAAATAAGAATAGCTGAGGAAATATTTTTTATGAAACCGGCATGGGTAGAAGAAGTAAAAATATAACCAGGTAAATATAATTAACGATTTTTAGTATTTAGTATTGATAACAACTTTTGAGAACTAGGTATGTGTAGGAGGCCTTGGCATAGTTAATGTTATGAATTTGATCATGATTCAGTGGGCTATGTTTTGATCAATGCCGTAAAAACTTGTGCTTTGTTAGAAAAACAACAGTCCTCAGTACCATATGAATAGCTATAGTACTTAAGAACTACACAAAATAATATTAAAAATGTGCATAAACTGGTATTTTGATATAAATATTAACAAAACCTTAAATCAATAAACTGATTAAAAAATGACTAGTTAAAAGATGTGTTATCATGTGACAAGTAGGATACATTATGACACTCATTCCCTAGTTTTCACCTAATCACTGAAACAAAAACAACTTTTAGAGAGTGACCTCAATAAAACTAGAACTTTTACTTTCACCACAGCCCCGTATTTCTACATAAAAATCCAGTTGTAAATTGTATTAGTAATTGATAAAACAAATTACAGGCAATATCATTTATGTCACTAAATTTAAAAAATATTTGTTGTTTATTGCGGGATAGTTAAAACAAACTTTAATGAGACAATTTTTTAGGTGACACATTGTGCCTGAATGTAATTTTTGCCTAATTTCATGATATAATAATTTTCTTAACAAGCAAGAGGTCAGTTGTAAAAGATTCAGATATTTTAAGGAATTTGGATTTATAAGTGATTTTGTAACTTTTTGTTATTTCAGTGCAGAAATGGCCTCTATACTCCATATGCTGAAATGTGGACTCTGTCTATTCTGGGTATTTTTAACCAATATGTACTGCATTCCAACGTATTTAGTGTGGATGTGGCTCGTCTTTGGACCACTCCGATTACTATACCCACCACTCTATTGGTATATCGAAGGCATTCTTTTCAAATGGCTTCTTTGTATAGTATCTTCTTGGAGTTATGAAGCCAGATATAGAGGTACTTTAATTTTAAATTTAAGTAATTTTCTTTTTACTGACTAAAGTTCTTATTTTAAAGTGGTGGAAGTTGGTGAAGATTTATCGTCGTGTTACAATGAGAGGTGTTTGATTGTCGCTAATCATCAGTCTACATCGGATGTGCCGTTTTTAATGGTTTCATTTCAAGTTAAAGATGATATTACCCCGAGTTTACTATGGATTATGGATAGGCTTTTTAGGTACACTAATTTTGGTACGGTTTCCATGACTCATGGAGATTTTTTCATAACTCAGGTAGAAATTTTTTTTACATATTATCGTAAACTTAGTTTATCCGTGAAATTAATTCTATTGGTTATTCAAAGGGTAAAGATGTAAGAGAAAAACAAATTAAGAAATTAGAGAGACATTTTTCTACAGTGTACCTTGAAAGGCATAGGAAATGGATAGTTTTATTTCCCGAAGGAGGATTTCTTAGTAAACGCTTGGAAACAAGTCAAAGGTACTTTCTACGAGTACATTGCGATAATCAGTCTTAAAATATTTAAAATACTATTTTAAACGTCATTACTACAAAAAATAGATACGCTGAAAAGAATGGCTTTCCAGTATTAAAGCACGTCACACTACCACGAGTTGGAGCTATGTACTCCCTCATGAAAACTCTCAACAAGGAGAATCTAAGAAAACTGGCTCACAAAATTGACAGTAAGTTTTTCCTTTTTTTTATCTTATTTAATTTCTCTGGCATGTTTATACGTATTATTGATCGTACGTGGACCCCCGGGTTTTCAACCCCAACCCGACTCGGGTCAGGTGGTTAAATTTTTTGGTTGGGGTGTTTTCTAAATCCAAAAAAATCTAAAAAACGCCCGAGCGAGCGCTTAGCTGCAAACTAAAATTGGGAAGGAGGGGGCAAGACAACATATTATCTCGGCGACTTATCTTGTGCGAAGGTACAATTTTTTATATAATTATATAATTAATCCAGAGTCAAAATCTGAGACTGATCCAGATTGTTGTGATTTACTTTGGAAACGTTACAGATATTTTATAAGATAAATAAAGATGTGCTACTTTTGAATGAGTTTTGTCACTTTTGTAGTTAGAAACATTTAAAAATAAAAATTCCAAATAATCCTGACCTGACACGGTTTTTGGGGTTTTTTCTCTCCCCGACTCCGACTCAAATGTCACCCCGTACGATCACTAATACGTATTTATTTGATGTTTGCAATGAGGTAATGTACAAGAGATTTGGTTCAAATTAAGATAGGGCAAAGGTCTTGCGCGCTCCCTTGCCCTATATTCCTCTTTCTAACGTTTCACCACCAATGCAATGTTTGTGTGAATTTACAAGGTGAAAAGCTTGAACCTCTGAAATGGGTGATTGACGTCACGATTGGCTACGAAAAGGGTAATCCGTTGAGTTTACCGATAATCTGTTCATCGTGGAGACCTCCTTGCAAGGTCTATCTGCATTATAGACGATTCCCCATTGAAAAAATTCCGTGCGAGAGCTTAAAGGAGGTACAAGACTGGCTTTACGATCGCTGGATTGAAAAAGAGGAGATGCTTGATGAGTTTTACAAAACGGGCCATTTTCCGTCCAAACCACGGAGTCAAAGAGAATCCAATGGAACCATACCTAATGGGGCACCCTTGTTAACGCAGCCTCTAGAAGTGACCTTCAGCCCTTGGTGGATTGGCTTTTTGCATCTTTTTTTCATCATGTCAACAGTCGTTCATACTCTGGTACTAAATAGGCTACTAATTCATCTGATTGAAGAGTATTGGGTATGAAAACAACCGGATTCTCTAAGTTGAATTTTGCTTTGAAGACTTTTTAAGTGGTTTTAGATACATTAATCTGTAGTATAGTTCGCTAGAGAATGAATTTAAAACCAAAGAGTCTCTAGTACCGTCTTATGTGAAAGGCAAAAATATTAGTGTAGCCACTAATTGAAAGTATGGAAATTTTTTTGTGGAGAGGAATTTACTTAAAATCAAGACGCATTGTTGACATTTCTTGGAGCGTTATTTTCTAAGACTTACATTAGGGTTTTCACAAAGTTTTGCATTCAAAATGTTGAAAGCATCTAGAATACTTCCGTTACACCTTTTAGAGAAACTAAATTATTAATCCCCCTCTGATTTACAGCTGCTTACAAAGTGATACTTTACATTAGTTTCTAAATGCATTGTTTTCTATATAGTTTGTGTTTAAAATAGAACTTAAGAACCCCTAATTTTATTTTACCGGTATTACTCAGTATTCAAAGCCTATTAAGAAATTAATTGAAATTAAACTATAATTTTGTTATGTATAAACATTTTGAGGAACTACCATGAGTTTTGGTCAGTATTCACTAATTTTATTTTTTGTTTGAAAATTTTTTGTGAATATTTTAACAGATTTTTTTAAGAATATTTAGTCATTCCATGGTTTGCTATTACCATTTTTTCAATTACTTCTGAGGCTTTTTAGGTTTACTGAAACAAAACTTTTTTACTCATTTTTTTATTTCTTCTATCACCATAGTCTCATTTTAGTTGTTTTATTCAACTGTGTAAAATGTTTTACATTTGCTATGAGCAAAGCCTTCTTTAAATTATTAACTACCAAATTGCAATGGGGCTGCGTTAAACCCCCCAATCTTGGCTATTTCAAACCAATTATTTGAAACAACTGTTTGGCCACATTTATTAACAATGCTCGTTACAAAACGGACACCATTTATCCGGCAGCTGAATGAAGCTGAAGGCCATTTAGAGGCCGTCCAAGTAGAATTCTTTAAAAAAAAAGGTTACAATATTTAGTCTCGAGTGTTTTACACGTACCTGTGGCAGTGGGTTCAACTCTGCTCTTTTAATTTTTAAAGCATTTTTTCGTGGCCTTAGTGTTGAGATTGTGCGGTTCCCAAACAATCGTGTTATAGTAGTTTCGTTAAGAAACAGTCTCTTTCATTATCTTTAGAGGAAAAACTTGAAAGTTTTGTCAAATAATAGTAAGATTAAATACATGCTGTGAAATGTGTGGTAAATACGTAGATTTCTATACCTTCTCCATCGACATATATATATATAAAAGCAAGCAACCTGTGACTGTAAATGTTTTGCTTAGCAATATAATGTTTAGCGCTGTTAGGCTTCATATGTGGTTTTTTTTTAAGCAAATGCCAGGGAATGTACAAGTTTCTTCAGTAGTCTTGAATTTAAAAAATTTCAGTTGAAAAATCGTAACAATTCGTGGCGCATTTGTTGTCAGTATTTTTACTAAAGTGGTGAAAACTAGTGTTATTGTGATTATGGCAGAAACGTTGGAAGTATTTGTGAGCACAAATGAATTGAAATTTTAATATTAACCTAAATGTAATGACAGTAGCATCAACGTTTTTACAATAGATCTATTATTTGGTATAATTCAGTTTTAATTTAATATATACTAGTAAAAGCCGCACATTATAATTTTCTAACTAAAACTATTGTATATGAACCACCCACCAAAACTCATATAAAACGTATTTTTCTTTTAGGAGTTAGCTAGTAATAAATAGTCCTTCGCAACTTAATGATAAGAGTCTAGGATATTTTAAGCTTTTAAGAATTCAAAAAAGGGGTTTTACCAAACACATAAAAATCTGTGTTTGTATCATTATAAATTTATTATGTAAGACTACCTTAAATAATACGCTTATCTATTTTTCTTTTAATGAACTGATGTAATTTAAGTAAATAATTTAGAGCTTAGGAGAATGTTGATATATTTATTGCCTTTCGAGCATCTATTTCTAGTTCAGTTACGTAAGGCAGGAGTCGCGTTTGGCAATTGGCTAAATCTTTAAATATTATTTGCTTTAACCAAGCCTTACTAAGTGAGTAGTAATTGATAACTGTTTAACGAATGTTGGGCTGTTAGGGAGTGGGTGGACAAGCGTGATTTAAAACTAAAAATTCACAGAGTCTCAGTTTCAAATATCTCAAAAATGGAGGATAAAATCCAGTGAAATAAGAATACAATATATTGGTACTTTTTATAGTTCCTGATGTTAGTATATAAATATACTTACGAGTAATAATTTCTGTAAATAAGTCTTATGTATCTATAAACGAAAATTAATTTGTCTATGTGAATATGTTAACTGCCATCAATCTTTTCAAAGAGTAAATTCCGGCAAAAAGAAATATGGTATGATTAACGTTGTTATTTATCGAAGGACAGAGTTGGCGCAAAACCTTTGCCGCAGTTTCCTCTTAGATCTTCAACCGTCTCTCAGTATTCTAAGGACTTTTATAAAATACCACTACTGGTGAATAGAACTCCGATTAAAAAGCTGTTTTATAACTATAACTGATGGCAAAACTGAACTACAGTTTGATTCAAATTCCAAATTAGAGATTTGTAATTTAATTTGGTATAAAATATGCTGGAAATAGTTTTATTCAAGAGTAATAAGTTCAATTTTTGTTAAAACAAACAAAAACTTGCCTTACCACTGGATATAATACGTTTTAAAAACAGGGTCAGATATGTGAAGTACCGGTATATCATTTAAATCATTGTGCACCATTCCAAAAAAATTTAGTATTTTTATGTATCTGTTTCATCAATCTATATTTTAACTCTTTAGCTTTCAGTTTTTGAGCTAGTTAATATTTTTCAATTGATGTATGCCCTTTTTGTAGAACTATATATTGTATAGTGCCATATGGTTAATTTTTAATTTTAGCTCTTTTAAAACGTTTTATTGTGTCACACTTTGTAGCATACCATTTCCAATGTCAAAGTATTTTATTAATTACTCTTTGAATCCATACAGGCGTTATGGATTCCTCATTACTTCTAATTTAACCCATAACTAATATTCACTTTTTTTTTAATAATTTGTATAGATAAGTTTTTTACAATTTAAATTCTGTGAGTATTTGGTTTTAATTTAGTTTTTATCAGTTTATTTTTTTGTTACAATGTCTACAGCGAGCCATTGTTAATAATTATTCTGCGCTTTTTCATGTATAGTAACTAGTCTTTGGAATATTATTGTGTAGATGAATCTAGTCTGGATTATGTAATTGCTATATTTTCCCAAAAAGGCAAAACAAGAATTGTGGCATATAAAACAAACACAAAAAATACTAGAAAACGTGTATATAGTTATGAATTATGTATACTACCCTGTGTTACACCCGCCCCCCATCACTGCGTTTCTATAAAAAAAATATAGATATCATTAGCGGGAATCGGCTGTTTCATGGAAAAATGACCTATATGCTTGATTAGAAATCAAATTAGATGAAATTATAACCTAACGTGTACAAGGGTCGGTCAGCCTTCGATAGTAGTAGCAATTAAGGTTTATTTCTAACACAGCATTTAGGTCTTTTTTTCCCATGGAAGGGCTGAGCTACAAACGTGTTTTCCTTTGTTTTTATCTATTAACTTATTTCTTACCCTCTTTTAAATTGTATTTAACACTCAACAAATTCCAAAGCAAAGTATTTTGGCAAATTTGTTCTAATTATTGTATAATTTAGTTTTGATCATACAAGAGAATGTAAATAAATGTCTATGAAACAAATTAACGCCTTACGGTCGTCATTCTGCTACAGAATCACGTGATTTTGAAAGCGGGGAGGAGCTACCTGAAATTAGGCCTAACTTTTTCAAACGTTTCTGTGGACCTTTAAAATTTCGCCAACCCCCGTTGTCCCACAGGAAATTTGCCGAAAATTCCTACACTTGACCTTAAAAAAATTTACGAGGAAGCAAACGCGGATGACCAAAGTAACCCAAATTCTCTGATATTTTGACTTTGAAGTTTCGACTTGAATAATGTAGTTCTTATAAGGAAACAAAACCGTTATCAATCTATTATAGGTAAGCCGTTTTAGGTCATTTTAACCCTCTCTGTAAAAAAAGGTTTTGGGACCTGGCTAAGAGAGGAATATGATAAAATTTAATACCCAAATATTTATTTGTTGTGCCGCGTATTTTAAAAGCTCACAAACTGAATTTCGAATATGGGTGTTTATTATTAGACTTTAATAGCTCTTCTAAATAAAAAAAAACACTACCGGTATAGTATAAATCTATCGAACGGTGATGCGAAAAAAAATTATTGTTCTAGTTATGCGGAATTGGATTCAAAAGAGCGGATGGGAAAAATAAGAACGAGTTCGTTGGAACGATTCCTCGCTTTCACTTTTCACTTCTAACCAAAATAACTCGTCGAATTTTGGAAACCAAAAAAAGCGCGTTTTCCAAATCCTAAAAATCCCCGCTATTACCGTCTGTTTAAATTTAAAGCTTATTTTTTTATTTCAATTTGAACAATAGAATGGTAGGAAGCGGCTCCTATCTCGTCAAATAATATCCAGGGGGGCTGTGTTTGTTTCGTCCGACTATAGCGGAATCCGCGAACGTTGTTAATATTAGAACTAAAAGGATTGTTACGATAACCGTGGAAAGACCTCGATCTTGAGAGAGAGAGACAATTTGTTTTAGAGAACGCAGAAACGCCAAGGCTCGAGTTTCACTAAAAATTCTCCACTGACCCAGATTTTCGTTGTCTTGCCCCCCTTCCTTTAAAAATATCGGAATCTTTTTTCGCTCGCAATATTACGGCAGGTTCGCCGACCTGAAAAATGTATATTTATGAAAGGACTGCGCAGCCTGGAAGTGGAAAAAAGAAATCACTTTCGATGTTTTAAAAGATCAACCGTCGATGTCCACCCGTTTATTCGGCCGCTCGGGTAGGGACGACGCGCTCCGCGGTTCTCCTCTCCATCCGATCCCTCGCGGCATCTTCCGGGTTATCGCTGGCGGATGCGATGATATAAACACTCCCGTTTATATCCAGCGTTTTTTATACGAGCGATTAATTTATAAATGTTTTAAAAACTAAGTTATCATTTGTATCAAAAGGAACAATTTTTTTATTGGATGTTTTAAATTAATAAGTAATATTAACAATTTCGGTTTATAATCCACAGATGGAAAAGTTAAATTTTCAAAGAATATCGCGCTTGACTAAAAACGTACTGAGGGCTTTGGGCATTTTCACTATAAAAATGTATTCCTATCCCGCGTTCGTGTTATGGTTCGGCGTGATTCTATTCCCTCTCCGAGTGATCAAACCGACGTGGTATTGGAAACTGGAAAGCGCAATCTTCAAAATTTTAATTCGATTCATCGGAGCCTGGATTTGGCTAGTTGGATACAAAAGTAAGCGATAATTTTTGAGTTCTTTAATTCCATATTATCGTGAAATCTATTTTAGTGAAGATTTTTTCACGTATACGTATAGTTGAAGAGTTGGGGGATGATTTGCAACCGTGTTACGGTGAGAATTGTCTGTTATTGGTAAACCATCAGTCGACGGCGGATGTTCCGATGTTGATTGGCTCGCTGGCGTTCAAGGAAGGCGGCGTGCTCGAGTCCACAATGTGGATTATTAGCAGCATTTTTAGGTACACGACATTCGGTTTAGTTTCCTGGCTGCGAGGTGATTTCTTTATATCTCAGGTGCGTTTCCCATTTCTACAAATAGACGTTCATTACAAAATTGTACTGGCCCGCCGGTAATACCACTCCTTCCCCTTCATTCCTAACGGCAAAAAAAAAAAAAATTAACACAACTTTATATAGTTTGATAATTGCGGTAGTAACATTGAAAAATAATAAGATTTTTTAACAATGGGTGCTTAAATAAAGTTACTTTCCCAAAATCATGCCATAGCCGAAGGTGGGGTATTTTAAACTTTTAACTTTTCGATTTTACTTAATAGCAGCACCCAATTTTATTACACTTAATTTCCGTATTAGATACTTGAACCTAGGAGCAACAAACATAAGGAGAACGCAGCTAGCGCTAAATCGTCTAACCAATGAAAACTGTACGCAAGAAAATGCCGACTTTTGAAGAGTTGCGTTCTCCTTGTGTGGTGCTGTGTTTGTTGCTCCTAGCTTGAACTAAGTTTTGTTGTTATTGGAAAGATGAGGATAAGTTTGATGAATGCAATTTAATATGTCTTAAAATTATAATAATATAATTTTGGGTGTACTATTGCAAAACCCCTTTTTAGCTTTAATTTCAAGGGTTTCTTCAAGTCCGGCTTTTTGTCGTGAGAGTTAAATTATCCCCAAAACAATATTTAAACCTATCCTACACTCTAAAATAAATGACATCTACAAAAATAGTCGTTCAAATTCATTAGGCGTAACAATGGGTTGATTGAACAATGAGAATACTGGAGTAAAGTTTACACACAGTAGTTATTATTATCACGATCCGATACGTTTTAAAGCGAAAACTTTTCCTGGTACGGAATGCTTATTATAACTCCGGTGACCCTTTTTTGGAAAAGTTTTTTTTTTCTTCAAATAGTGGCTATGGGAGAACGTTTTATTTTTATCTTTATTATAAAATTTTTGTTGGTACTCGATTTTCAACAATAATATTAATGGTGTATGATTTTATTTATAGGGGAAAGATGTCCGCGAAACGCAGCTGATCAATTTGGGAGCTCATCTCAAATCCTCTTACGTGACGTCGGGAAAAAAATGGATCGTTCTCTTTCCCGAAGGTGGATTCCTCTCCAAGCGAAAAGAGTCGAGTCTCAAGTAAACAATTTGCTCTATACCCTCTACGTGTATTGTTAGTTGACAGCAGTTGCGTAGCGAGGAAATTTGGCTTGCCCCCACCTTCGCCCGGTCAGGCTTAAATTACGAAGTATGACAAACAGATAATTGTTATTATATTTAATACAATAAAATCAATTTTAATCTTCTATATTATAGCATTATCTCACAAAACTGTCCGTAAAATTGACAAATATCGTTAATTTAAGCCTTCAGTCATGTTCGAGTACTTTTAAAAATAACTAAATGGTTAATCAAAAATAAGCTTCCTAGAAAACCCGGAACAATTATTGTAGTTTAATATCTAAAAAAAACTATATTTTTTTATCTTTCTTCAAACGCCCGTAAAACTGACACAATTCAACTTTTTAATTTTCAACAATAATGAGTGTAATATATAATACAATATCCGTTTTAATACTTTGGGTGCCTCTTTGGCGCCCCTCTGACCGTCAGCGCCTCTGGTTGACAGGTCGGTAGAAGGTCGATAAAAAAAGTCAAAGTTTGCAATAGCCTGGACTGTTAACAAGGGGATCATTATGACAATAATAGGCTTCGTGCGTAGTTTAAATTTTGGTCATAAGTATCGCCGCCTACCGACCGAGTTTTAAATTGAATTTATGAAAGCTGTCTGCTCGTTCAAAATTATCTCTGCACAACTTACAGGTGAAAGTTTCAACCGAAAAGCATAGAAATTGAAAAATCGTCTGCTATTTCTCCACATATTTAGTTGACGGATATTAATGCAGATGGCGCGGTATTTCCTAATCTCGAAGGTTATAAGGCTCTTCAATAAAATCATAACTTGCCCCCACGTGAGCATTTTGGCAGAACTTTGAAGATAAAAACTATCAGAAGATAAAAACTATCAGCTTTATGTAGTATTAATTCTATTCGCGACCGAAAACTATCGCAACGCCCCCTTTGGTTCGCCATTGAAACCTAGATAGGTAGCGGCTAAAGTAGACACTATTAGTTTTTCCTCATTTATTCGTAAATGATACTTGTATTTCAATATAATTTTTGCATCGCTTGCTTATATTTTGATAAGTTTATTTTGAAAAAACTCTACCTCGGAGAAGCTAGCGCCGTTACGCCACCTAGACTCGTTTCGCTCGCGAATTAATTTATACTTAGGGAACAGTGTAAGAAATAAGGCACTATCACAGGTCAATCGCCAGTTTAAAAATTAGCTGGGCCAGTTTAAAAATTAAATGCTTGGGGTGTTAGTGGCCCTGGTGACCACTTAATTAATTCAAAGTTTTTTCCCTTCAAGATTTTAGTTTCATTAAATTGGCCTATTGGTTAATCCGGCCCTGGTCGTGAGTCTGTCTACTCTACACTCTACACACAGTATAGAAGTAGCGAATTTAGCAGTTAGCAAAACGAAACACTCTTTTTAGAAACGTTTACTGGGCGCCGCCATTATCGTACAGACAACCAACGAGCACAGAAATTTGGTCCCCCCAAAACCGGTTTTTCATCACCCTCCCTATACTCTGTAAGGTAATGGCCATAGAAATCTCATAGGTAACTAGAATGCTGCCGTGTAAGTGGCAAATGGGCCAAACGCCGTGGCAGACGATAGCCAGATCTCAGCCAATCAGAGCTCAAAGAGTGGTTCTGCCAAGAATTTAATGTCACCAGAGAGAATGACGTCACCTATCTCCCGCTATAGTAGCGGATCCAAGGAGGATTATTATCCTCCTTGGCGGAACCACTCTACGGCCTCTCATTGGCTGAAGGTTCAAGGCGAACTGGCGTCAAGTTCGGCCGTAGGCGGCAGCATTCTAGTTACCTATGAGATTTCTATGGTAATGGCGGTCGATTGGGAAGGCGCGTTTAAGAGTCTATAGGGAAACAGCAGCTTGCTGCCTTTTACTGTATTAGCGTCTATGGGAAGATAACATGGATAAAAATGGTCAGTGACCAGTTTTTTAATTAAACTACCTAAGCAGTTTTAAAAAATTCCTTATTTCTCAGCCTGTTAGGGATAATGACTATGTTCATAGAGAATATAGTTTTTTCCCCCGACTCGAGAGGAGGGGATGGAAAAGCGTTACCTGCTCGTGCTTCAATCGCGTTGGAAGATGTAAGTTTTGGGGAACCAATAACATACCGGGCTGATTTGATTAAATTTTAAGGGGAAGAGCTTACTCTTGTTTCTTCAGGTGGATTAGGAGATATTTCTGTTAGTATAAAGAGAAATGGTTCGTATAGTCGCGGTAGCACAAACTATATACTTGACTTGAACGGGGATTTTATCAAACCGCATATTTAGATCACGTTAACGGTAATTTAATTTAATAATTTAATTTATTTACGTAAGATTCGCCCGCAAATACGGTCACCGAGAATTGAAAAATGTGACCCTGCCACGAGTGGGGGCTGCGAGCCAGATTCTTGAAACATTATCGAGAGAAAATTTGCAAAACGATGGTTTGTTATTTTTATATTTATTGGCACCTAGGAGCAACAAACGCAAGGAGAACGCAGCTAGCCATTAAACACGCTAACGAAGGGTTGTGTACGAATTTCATTGGACGAGCGTCACGAGCCTTTACGCTGAACGTTTTACGGGCGGGGGGGGAGACAATTTCCGAATTTTTCCCTTCCGACGGTAGCAGGCGCTAAAGCGTCTGGCCAATGAAAAACGTACACTAGAAAATCCACGACTTTTGACGGGTTGCGTTCTCCTTGTGTGGTGTTCTGTTTGTTGCTCCTAGTTGGCACTATTCGATTGTTATTATTCTTCAATATCCGCTTTCATTCGGCATTAGGTCTGGAGAAGGAAGCCATCAAATGGGTCATTGACGTGACGTTTGCTTACTCGGAAGGTAACCCTATCCATATCACCTCGGGATATACTCTGGACCCAGCGCCGCCCGCGGTCACTCGCATTCATTACAGGTGCGCTTTTTACTGACCCCGAAACAAGCGCGGACGTTGTTCGTGAAATCTCTCATTAATTAAAATGTTCTTTTTGAAAATAAAACTCGTAGGCGGTATCCCGTCGAAGCTGTTCCGAAGGACAAGTTGACGGAATGGTTATTCGAACGGTGGTCCGAAAAGGAAGACATGCTCGAAGAATTCTACAAGTAATTTACTTTTTATCATGTTAAATTTAGAAACAAATTAGGCTTAATAATAAGGGAAACACGCGTATCATTTAAGCTTCAATGCGGACGGAAAAGAATACAGTAATATCATAAGTTTATATTTATTTACATACGTGTGTCGGTTAGTCGAAATAATTACTGATTTAAATGTGTGGAGTGATTGACATTATAAATAAGCGTCTCAAAAACTGAAACTTTAAAAAACTGAAAACCTTCACTATGACGACGAGACAATGAGCTCCTATTAGGCCTACCGACTTATTCTTAAGTCCCACAATAATGCGCTCTCAGTAAAAACCTAACAAGCGGAAGATAGGGAACGGTCATTATAAACTTACGGTAGTATCATTTCGTAGCATCTAGGAGCAACAAACACACCACTGCCCACACAAGGAGAACGCAACCCGTCTAAAGTCGTGCATTTTCTTGCGTACATTTTTCATTGGTTAGACGCTTTAGCGCCTACTGCCGTCGGAAGGGGAAAATTTCGAAATTGTCTCCCCCCCCCCGCCCGTAAAACGTTCAGCGTAAAGGCTCGTCCAATGAAATTTGTATACAATACTGCGTTAGCCTGTTTAAAGGCTAGCTGCGTTCTCATTGTGTTTGTTGCTCCTAGGTAGCATTGACCGTAGCTGCCATTTTAGGCACCTTTTTTATCTGTGGGATAAAGCGCAAATGACTGATACGCTATTCTATGCCAAAATGAGCACGGGAAATCTCGGTTTTCTTTAAGATAGTGTGATTTTTGTAAGAAAGTGATTGAATTCTGATTAGGACCGGCGTTTTTGTGCCACGTCCGAACTATCCGGAGCAGAGAGCCGGAGCGAATGAAAGGATAATCAACGGAGAATCGGCCAAGCGATATCCCTTGGACAAATACTCTTATTTGAACATCTTATTCCTGCATGTATTCTTCCTAATATTCACCGCCCTGAGCTACGTCTTCATCCAAAATGTATGGTATAATTGCGGAGAAAACCTATTGGGACAAACGAGCATTTTGTTGGCTGTTCCGGAACATTAAATACGCCCAAATGAATTTAAGATGTCCTGTTTATGTGTTTGCACGCGCGAATGTACAAATGATATATATTTTTAAACCTATAGCGTTGAATGCGATGCTGTGTTATTTTTTATATTTTATATTAAAATTTTATTTTTTATCCTTAATTTTGTTACGTAATTTAGGTGAAGCTTGAAATTTCTTTATTCGATAAACTATAAAAACGAATTTTTGCTAGAATCAATTTAAGCCCATTAAAACGCCACATTTTAAAATACATTTACCAATTTCCTCTTGAATGTTTTTGTCGTTGCTTAGGGGAAATTTTAACTTTTTTTTGGTTCTAAGTTTTCCGATTATGGTCTGGTTATTTTTAATCCGTTTTAAATTCCCACGTGGTTGTTCCTCGTAAATTTGCGCGCGTTTACTCGCGACCGAAACGAGTCTAGGTGGCGTAACGGCTCTAGCTTTTCCGAGCTAGCGCCTATAATCTAGCGTCTGCTACCGACAAATTAAAAAGTCATAAGAACGTTTTTCTTAAATAAACTTATCAAAATATAAGCACACGATGCAAAAATTATATTGAAATGCAAGTTTTATTATTTATTGAGTAAAATTTACGAATAACAATGAGGAAAAACTAATAGCGTTTGATTAGCCGCTACCTATCTAGGTTTCAATGGCGAACCAAAGGGGGCGTAGCGATAGTTTTCGGTCGCGAATAATAAGCATCGAATGGCATGGATATATACATTCTAAAAAGGCTTGAGATTTCTGTCATATTTTGATTTCCACATACGCGGAGGTCGGATAAACAAAAATGTCTTAATGCTACAATTTATTGCGTTTCTAGATAAAAAAGAGAGTCGGAAATGTTCTTGACAATTTTTGCTGGTAATATGAACTGCAGGGGATTGAAGGGGATTTCAATGCGTATTAGCAGGTGGCCGTTTTATAACACGTGATTCGCTGGATGAGGGTGCTAACAGACGCCCGGAAAATATTACTTATAGCATATACATACATCTATTTTTCCGAAGGGAAACGCGTCTACATTGTTGATAACGCAATTTTCCACTGCCTAAGCCTAAAACGTAAACCCGACAACGATATGGCCGACGTTCCAAGATTAATTTCCGTCGATTTTAGCATTTAAAATATTGAAAATAATCAAGAAACGCTTCGTATATCGGTTTGTGGTTCTATGTTTTCCTGGTACGGTTCTCGCTCTCGTATATATAGGTTAAATATGCTTCGAAGTTTGTGGTTACCTTTCGCGTTTGTTTGTCTGACTTCTTTCGGAACTTGTTTTCCAACCGAAAATACCGTCAACGCGGAAATTTCCGTTTTGAATTCGGAATCGCCCTCAACGGTTACGGTTAACAGCGACGGTTTTAAAAATAACTTGACCGTAACCGAGACCAGCCAAAAAAACGGTACTTCGAAAGTCGGAAACGAGATCAATGGCGCTTTAAGTTCTTCCTCCAACTCCGCAAGTCAAACAACCAAGACTTCGAGTACAGTCCAGAACTCTACAAGTACGTCATCGGCTAGTTCCAAGTCAGGTACTACTCGTAATAATATTTTATCCGTCACGTCAAATGAAACGGAAACAATTACCGAGAGCTCAATTTTTAAAAATAAAACTGACAGTTTGAACGGAACGCATGATGGTGAGTTTTCTATTAGGGTTAAATATGCTTGTGACCATTTTAAACGAAGTCTTTCTTAATATCAGATGAAGGAGTTAGATCTTATTTCCTTTCCAAAGTTATGTTTTGGGTAAGTGTTGAGCGGGTGTTTTTGGAGAAACATAAAATAATTATTTTTAATTTATTATTTCAGAATGACGACTTTCTATCCAGCATTATCGCCCCGGTTTTGGTGGGATTAGCCGCTGCGCTCTTAATCATAACCGTTATTTCGTGTTTCAAATGCTTCAGGACTTCGCTAACGAACAGAAAGAGAATATCGAAATCAAGAACCCTGAGAGTGAGTGTTTTCCAATAATTACGAAATGGGGGCGGGGTTATAAGAGGCGAGAGATTTTTAGGGTGCAAATTCTTTATTTGGTATTTAAAGGGGCGCAAAGTCTTAAAACGAGTATGAATTTCAGGTGGATCAACGAATTTAACATTTCTGCAAACAGGTTTAACGGAAGCTAGGGGTGACTGCTGCGAGTTACATTTAAACACATTGTCAGTAGCGTCGCCAGAATTTTTTTTGCGCGTAGGCTGATCATTTGTGGGGGGCCCTTTAAAACCATAGGTGTCAATGGAACGAAAAATATTTATTTTCAGTTTGAATATTACCATCAATAATTGTTTTTAAATCAACAATGCGCATCGGATTATCTTTAGGGTATTAGAAAGAATGCGATTTATAGGGACTTGGCAGTGCTACGTCACAGTTTTTTTCAATAGTTTTTATCGTGGGGAGTCTCTATTGACAACAGGCGAGATACGATAGCCTACTTTCTGCCATTGTAGTTCGTAATAATCCTCAACAGTTTTACTCTTTCAAGCAATTAATGTTTTTAAAGTTTGGTTTGGCATTTGAGTTCATCAATATTGCGTAAAAGATAATTCAGTGCGTTGGTTCTGCCTTGGATTAATTAATCCAATGTTCTACGGTAACATTTTCCCAATGTATTATAAAAACTACTATTTTTTTAATAATAGAAAAAAATCTTTCCAATTATGCTATCTCGTCAGTATAGTCGATTTTGCTACAATCAAATCGGTCAAGGACACGAATATGAAGCTAGAACTGAACAAATTTAAATAAAGGGCCCCTATTTAGTTAGATTGGGGGGCCCTGGAGATTTAACGTAGCATACCCCTAGTGGTGCCACTGCACATTAAGTGTCATAATTTGTATACCGGTGCACCTTGGATAATATATCATCTTATATCACCGGCAGTCTCATCAGAAATGCTAGAGTCCACAACCCGGATGGGCGGCGAGAAAACCCTACTACTTGTAATGATTTAATTAATGTGATAATTATAAAGATTTAATACTGAGTTAAAAGCGGAAACATTTTTATTGTGACTACTTGTTGTCGAGCGGGAAGTTTTTTGATTTTTCTTCCCGCACTCTCAGGTTCCCTTGTTACATTAAGTGGCGCCACCTAACGGAGGTCTTATACAAGTATGATCGTCATATATCAGAAATGCTCCGCGCTAGAGTCCACAACCCGGATGGGCGGCGAGAAAACCCTACTACTTGTAATGATTTAATAGTTCTTTTTATAAACTAACGTGGCATTCTTGTTTAAATGTTGCTCTTACGTCACAGTCTCTTACTTTCACAAGCCTACTAGCGCGCGCTACAGTCGCGAGGAATATTGTTTTTTTTAGCGTGCGTGCAAATCGCTCGTGCGCAAAATATACTAATAAAGCTGTCTCTTCTGACGTAAGAGCAACATTTTAACAAGCTGGGCAAGACCACTTTTTATTTTATAAAATCAACTATTAATGTGATAATTATAAGGATTTAATACTGAGTTAAATGCGGAAAATTTTTTATTGTGACTACTTGTTGTCGAGCTGGAAGTTTTTTGATTTTTCTTCCCGCACTCTCAGCATGGGCAAACTACTACAGGACTCGCAATTTCATACTAAGCTCCCATAGAGTATTTCTCTTCGAACTGTCGCGCTATTCGACTGGAGCGCTACCGTGCGGAATTCGCGAGATTTAAAAATCTGGTACAAAATGACGAGTATCTCGCTAGCCTGATTTACGAGTTTATAAATATTTTTTTAGCTATGGCCCCGAAAAATGTTATTTGAAGATAATGATTTTGAAGAATAATGCCCATTTTCATGGAAAAATTAGCTTTACCAGTAATTAATGAAGTTAATATTACGTCTTGAGCTGTACTCTTTCTATTGAATATCCATTCGATATTAAGTAAGCCTTTTAGAAGATTCATTACGAGGGTTATTTTGTGCCTCCTCGAGTTTTTCAACCGTTTCGCAAAGATTAGATTGAAATATATTCTCATGAATATCTGATATTCAAACATTCTTATCATATTAGTTAATAAAATAGATTAGTATAACTTAACATGAAAATTCGGCGTTAATTTTACCTTTCAATAATCTAATCTCCAACTCCATGGACGCTGCCATCTTGTCCCAAATTTTTAACTTCAAAGAACTTCACTAGATGGCGCTGCCCGTCACGTAAAATTTTAAAATGACATTTGGGAGACGAAGTTTTATAGGCTTACATTACGAGTCCTGTAGTAGTTTGCCCATGCTCTCAGGTTCCCTTGTTACATTAAGTGGCGCCACCTAATGGAGGTCTTATACAAGTATGATCGTCATTAAGATTAATCCTCCTTGTTCATACTGCCGTCAAGCTGCGGGTAAGTTAAAATGGATCGGCAACCACGTGGCATGGAAAAGTTTGAAAAGTGCGCGTAAAATATTACGTCACGTGATTGTGGAGGTCCAATGACGTTCTTACCAGGTATTTTCGATCACCCTCCTGGAATAAAAAGTCCAATGGTCAATGTTTACGAGATTATTTTAAATAATAATCAGCTAACCAATTCAACGAGCGACTTTTAATGGCTTTAGATCGGGTAGGCTGCTTACAATGTGCAATAAGGGGGTGGAAATATATTCATGCCTCACACTATTTCATATTTTTCTTGTCAATTGAAGGGCGACATAAGAAAAATGAAACACATCGACAGAGTGAAGTTACTCGCGGCCAGTTCGGACGACGAATTCTAAAAAGTTATTAATTGCAAACGTTAACTAATAAAAAGTAAACCATATTTTTTTAATTTTCCTCCTACAATAGTTTCCAAGAATTCTTGGTTTCTAAGTACACATTTTATGGGCACAAATATACATATTATTAAAGCCACTATTTATTATTATTCCCCTGACTAGAATAATGTCAGTTCTATATTATAGTTCATTATTTCTTTTTATCCTTTTAACATTATATTAACACTTAAATCTTTTTTGTTTAACAAATTGTAGAACAAAAACTGGAATGGACATTCTCATTGTGATAAAACATCGCTTTTAAGTTCCATCACCTTTATACATAAATTACATAAAAATATTCCAGTCAGATCGAAGTTACTAAAACAATAAATCTTCATCGTGTTCATCTTCTAACAAATTCTTTGTATCTGCTTGCAATCTCCCTTCTTCCTTCAAAGCGGCTTTCCAAACTTCATCAGCTTTTCTCATATCCTTCTTTTTAGCTTGTATTTTCTTAAGTCTGATAATTTTGATTGTACATTTTTGTATAAAATAAATGACACACTTTGAATAATTACCTGTAAAACTCTTCTCTTTCTCTCTCATCCAACTCACTAGTGATGTAGTTCAGTGTTCTTTCAATTCGTGGTATTATGACTAAATTTTCATTTATATTTAACTGCAGTGTTAATGATAAATTATTATTATTTTTTTTTACCATGCTCAATTGCGTTCACTCTTCTGTTGGTTATTTTTATAACTTCGTCCAGGGTGATAAAAGAGGTTTGAAGTGATGCCAATTCTACAAGCAATTGAATCGCTTTGGCATATGCTTTTTTAAGTTTTGCTAATTGTTGGCCCCCTCTAGCTAATCCAGCTAGTTCGTAAGCTGAAAAAATAAGTAATTTATTAATAAAGTTATTGCACGGTTCCATCAAAATAATTTGATTTACTATCGCTTCCATCCTGGTAGCTTTCAAATACTGGCAAATTAACTCCTGAAAGGGTGTAATTTAGCGTTAAAAAGGTTATCTGGGCTTTGGAGATATTAAATTGATCATTTACCGGCAACATTATCTTTTCTACTTCTAACTTTGATCTGAGCTCTAGTAACGTTTTGTAAGACCACTTGATTGAAATCACCCGTGGTAAATTTAGCTTCAGCTAGTGAAAAGACTGCTTCCTTCATAACTTCTCCCATTAAGCTTTTGGTCTACAATGTGAAATATGATCAAAATTTACATTATGATCTTTTAAAAGCTTTAGTACCTCAACAATTTTTTTGAGTATCATTCTAAATCTTAATTGCAGAGCATCTGCTTTCTTTTTCAATAAGCTATGTCCTTTTTGAGCCCCTTTCAGTCTCGCTTTCATAATGCTCATGGCCCTAATAAAATTTGAAAAACATTGTTTTATTTAAAAAAAAATGTCTATTTATTAATTTGGGTCTTTTGGCCTTTTTGGGAACCCATAAGCCTTGCTCTGATACATACATTCGGCTGGGAAAAACGGCGATACGGTCGTTTTGACTCATTTTGATGCTTAGTTACACTTGATGCTAGTATATTTAACTTACAAACAAACTTAATATTAATAGTATTCTGGTAATTAATATTATTTACTTGAAATTGGGAAACCTTTTTCCACAAAAACTAACTCGGCGCATACCCCAGAAAAGTCAGGTGACTCAACAGTGATGCCAGATTACTAAAATGAAATTTTATTTGGGGCGTTGAAATTTTCCTTTTCGAACAAAGAAAAATAAAAATTTACTTTAGTAACTCCAGGGTTATAAATAGATGGTTCAATCACTAGCTCAGTGATTGAACCAATAGAAGAGGTTATTTTTGGAAATATAATAAATTTTTATTTGGTGTATGTGGCATCAGCCAGGTACATCAAGGATTCTATATTTGGTACATGTAGTGACAGCAGTAAATGAATGACAATTGAAGCTAAATAACAGTTGTACAAAAATCCGCGCAAAAATAAAAGAAGACACAGGTATTACCTAATAGGCACAGCACAAAGGTCAGTGATGACAGGGCGCGCGCGACACTGTGTAGCCCCTTCAAATATTTATGGGCTTCACAACAATACATCGGTGTCCTAAGATGAAGCCTAATGTACAGGAAATAGCGGCATATTTAAATTGTTCTTGTACTTTTGGTTTCGATTTTAAACTTACGAATTTTGAAGTAGCTATTTCTTTAAATAACACGATCCTTGCGGCACCCACTGGTCACCTAACACCATTCCGAGCAGACTCCACGCAGGACCACACTTAAAATACATTAAAAGGCTAATTAGTTATAATTTTCACCCACTAACCAAACGATTGGTTAGCTAGATTTTGGGCATTTTCGATCTGTTTTCCCTTTTTCCTGAGATTTAAATTTCCCTAGAATGATGTAAAAGTTTTCGTCGATTTGGCATCACTGTCACTGTAACTCAAAGATTTGTAGAGGACTGCCGGCGTAGAGTGGACAATTGGTAAAAAGTTACGATAATTTTGGAACGATGTCAACTTACAATTCTTGTTTCTTATTGGACGAAATAGGCGAGCCCCCTCCAATAGGCCACTCACGAAATAGATTTCTTCTCTTAACTGTTTTACAAGTATAGATAAACTTTTGATATGTAAAAATAACGTGGTTCCAAAAAGCTCGGCGTTTTCGCACTTTTCAGAAGCCTTGAAGGTTACCATTCCCTGGTCCGGCTTTTGCTAAATTGAAGTAATTGAACATTAGACAACAAAAAATAAAGATAAAAGTTGCGAAATATCGTTGATTAGCCGGGCGAAGGTCATATTTCCAGGGAAGCGTCGTTGCCGCCGGAAGGATGGGGATACAAACTCAGTTCTTTAGAATCGGTGTACCCGCTGGACGCCAGTTGAGGTGCCTTTTTCAAGGGTCACATATACACACATCTGCAACCACAATGGCTTCAACTGTAAGTTTCATTGATTTGGTGGATACTTGAAACGAATTAAGTTTGATCTTGAAATTACAAAATTAGTCACGAAATGTTGTGCACTAGCAATGTTGTGTGTGGGTGGTGGTAAATTAAGTCAAAGTGGTGCCTCCAAGATAATAAAAACTTGGGTCAAGGGGTGCACTGGGTGTATGAGTGTCAGTTTGTTATTTGTAAATAAATCAATAATGACATTCATAAGAAATAAACCTTTTTTATGAATGTTGTGAGCAAAGGTTTAAAATTTTACTTTTGGGAAGGTTAAATTTTAAGATTCTACTTTTTTCCATTCCTAAATGAAGTAGCTTACCTAATTCCGACTTAAATTTGTGTCTAATTCAGGATTTTCGAATTGAATCTGATACTTTTGGTGAATTGAAAGTACCAGCTGATAGATATTACGGCGCTCAAACTATGAGGTCCATGATTAATTTTAACATAGGAGGCGAAAGCGAAAAAATGCCAGTAAGATGGTATATTTAAGGACCTTATAGCCTGTTATCTTAATTTACAATATCAATTTGCCGTATTTAAAAAGCTGCCTGTGATTAAAGCCTTTGGAATTTTGAAAAAATCCGCTGCTGAAGTTAACCGAAGTTTTGGATTAGATAGTAAAGTTGCAGATGCAATAAGCCAAGCAGCTGATGAAGTAATTTTATTAACTATCAGTTCAAAAAGTTGGGGTACCTTTTAAATTGACTGTAAATGTCACCCGAGGTCATTGATGGTAAATTAAACAGTCATTTTCCGCTTGTCATTTGGCAAACTGGATCTGGGACGCAAACCAATATGAATGTCAATGAAGTTATTGCCAATAGAGCCATTGAAATAATGGGAGGTAAATTGGGGAGCAAAACTCCTGTTCATCCCAATGATCATGTCAATAAAAGTCAGGTTAGAAAGAAAAACTCTTCGAAATGTTTTAGACATGTTCTAATGTTTATAATAATTTAATAAATGTAGAGTTCGAACGATACATATCCTACGGCAATGCATATTGCAGTTGCTATGGAAATTGAGCTTAGTTTACTCCCTGCATTAAAAACTCTTCTTGATGCACTGAGACATAAAACTGAGGAGTTCCAAGACATAATTAAAATTGGAAGGACTCACACTCAAGTATTTATTTAGATAGGATTCCTAGAATCTTTAGTCCTCTTTTTTAAACACAGTTTTTTAAAGGATGCAGTTCCTTTAACTCTTGGTCAAGAATTTGGGGGTTATGCAACTCAAATAGAGTTTGGCATTGAGAGAGTGAAAACTACCCTACCAAGACTTTATTATTTAGCCGCTGGTTAGTTGAAAATCAATTTAAATTAGGTTTAATTTTTTTCTTTAATAAATTTTATGTACTACCCAAGGTGGTACTGCGGTTGGAACTGGTCTTAATACCAGAATAGGTTTTGCTGAAAAAGTGGCCAGCAAAGTCTCTGAATATACTGGTAATTAACAATAAATATCCGCTTTTTGATCATGCCATGATTTGAGTATTGTTTCCTTTCGTAGGTCTCCCTTTTTTAACAGCGCCCAATAAGTTTGAGTCTTTGGCTGCGCATGATTCGATGGTTGAAGTATCAGGCGCTTTGAATGTCTTAGCCTGTAGCTTAATGAAAATTGGAAATGATATAAGGTTTTTGGGATCTGGACCACGTTGTGGCTTGGGAGAACTTTCATTACCTGAAAATGAACCGGGGAGCAGCATAATGCCTGGTAAATAAAATTGGCATAGAATGTATCTCTTGTCATATTTTACCATTGTAAAATTATAGGTAAAGTCAACCCTACCCAGTGTGAGGCTATTACCATGGTCGCAGCCCAGGTTATTGGTAACCACACTGCTGTTAGTATTGGTGGAAGCAATGGCCATTTTGAATTGAATGTTTTTAAGCCCATGATGGTGGCTAACGTACTTAGGTCCCTAAAACTGATTTCTGATAGTTCTGTCTCTTTCACCAATAACTGCGTTGTTGGTATTGTGGCTAATAGGTATGGTGAAGTTTTAAATATATAAAATGAGTTAAGCTCCTAGAAATTGCTATTTAGAAGCACTTTGACTTTTTGCATTTTTAAAAAATTATTACAGGGATAGAATTGCAAAATCTTTGAATGAATCTTTGATGTTGGTAACTGCTCTCAATCCCCATATTGGCTATGATAAAGCAGCCAAAATTGCGAAAACAGCTCACAAAGAAGGAACAACATTGAAGGAATCTGCTTTAAAGTTAGGATACTTAACGGAGGAACAGTTTAACCAATGGGTGAAACCCGAAGAGATGTTGGGTCCAAAATAATGGTAATATCAAATTAATGTGGTAGATTTTTTAAATTAAATAACAAGTGACCAAATTGTACAACAAATAGAAATACTTTATTGATTTTCTTTGACGATACAAGTGAAAAATGTACATAAGAAAAACTACAGAAGTTATTGATGGAAAAAATGAGGTGTTGGAAAAGTCATTGCTAAAGTCAATCAGTAAATTAAAAACCCGATTTCATCTATTCTTGTTGTAACATCAATGGATAATGTTGGAATTAAGTTTATTTACAGTGTAGGCTTATTATCCTTATTGACGTTTCACACTAATTGGCATTTTCAATGACCTTCCACGAATGCACAGACAAACAATATTTCACTCTTCTCAAGCTATAACCCTTGGCCCCCGCAAAATCACCCCAAAATGCTAACTGAACTATAAATCTTTTAATAATGGAGATGCATCCCAATCTTTCAGAATGCTAGAATAAAAAGAAACGTTTTAAACACAATCTTAGTTACAGCCTATATGTTTTAACGATTATATTTGCCCTTTAATTAGGCACAATTAAACGTGACAACACAAGGCACAAATTATGACAAATTTCACCTTTCCAACTGTAGTTTAGGTTAATACATATTTTTAAATCGCCGCGCTGAAGTTCCCTCTTTCGTAATTCATTTTACTAACAAGCATTTCCTGATGGCATTTAAAAATTGCGAGATTATTTACAAAATCACATAGCCGTAAATAAATTGAAATGCAAACTATAATTTTGAACAAGTTCTTGCTTTAATATTTGTCCTCTATTGTTACCTAAAATGAGTTTAATCTGACCTTTTTATGAAAATTCAACGCGTTCCCCCCTCCCCCACATCCAAAAGTTTTTAGAATTCTTTAAAAAAATTTAGTGTTTTTTTTTAATTTCCGTTCACGGTCATCAGTTCTTCTGTTTCGTGGTTTAGGTTTTTCTATAATGAGACAAACCAACGCCGAAGCGTATTCTTATTAGTTATTGTTATAATGAAAATATGCAACAAAATAGTTTTTATAAAACTATTTACTTAAAAAATGAAAATCTAAAAATATTAACAAACTCAGTTTGGAACAAATAAAAAATAATATAGCAAAGTTAAACCCCAAAAAGTTCTTGAAAAAAAAAAGCATTTAAAAACTGTAGGCAACCCTTTATTGTTGGCATTTGTGTTTATATAAACTACATAGAAGTCATCAGGGTTTTGGTCTCCTGGCAAAAAAAGAGGAAATAGTCGTTAAGTTTCGCAAACCCCTGGAAAAATGGATAAAGTATTAGAAATGAAGCAGAAAGAGACATAGACACAGTACCTACCAACATCCCAGTTTTGAATTTTCCTTTAACACGCTCAACAAAAAAGGCACCTACAATTTTTCAACTACCTTCCATTTTAATTATTTTTTCAAGGCTTTTAAAGGTTGCTCTGCTATCGATATTGAACAATAAAGAAATTTCAACACGTTTTAGAAATATTATAGACAAGAACATTTAATATTTCCTTATTGTTCAAATGCAACAAAATAATTCCAATTCTTTAAATCAACGCTTTGAACCATATAAACTTACATCATTTACATCATTCTTGATTTGACTGGCAAAATCAGGTTTTTTATTAGTTTCCAGAAGGGAATTTGTGGGTGAACCCTCTTCGACAAACTAAAATAGGCAAAATATTTTAATATCTTA